>NC_086226.1:14743506-15048631 GCF_035770615.1 Melospiza melodia melodia | reverse complement strand
TCATGTTCTCCCTGCATAACCTCGTGAGATCTTTATAGTCCTGCTGAGTGGCTCAGAAGGCAACTCCCACTGGCTCCCCACCATGCCGAGTGCTCAGCCCCATGGCACACAAGAAAATGGTGTCAGAAATTCAGAAAATGAGAAGGACAACGTTATCATGTCTCCTTGTCTTTCAAGGCTTTTTTCTTCTGAAGAACAAGCGCCAAGGACTGGGTTCCTCAGCACTCCCCAAGTGCAAGAGAGATGCCAGGTGCTCAGCACGTGGTCTGTGCAGCCTTTGCTGTGGCTCCCTGTCTCAGCAGATGTCTGGAATTCCCTTGAGGGAAAAAGATTTTCACAGAAACAAGCTTTCTCTATTCAGCCTTTCTGCGTCCAGGCCTAGTTTAAAGCCAGGGCAGGTTTAAAGCCAGGGCAGGCCTTTGCAGGGGAAGGTGTTGTGGCTTGGCTCGTGAAGGATTGTGCGGAACTTTTACACCTCAGAGGCCAGAGCAAGAAATCCAGCTTGCAGGACCTGCTTCAATCCAGCCTTGCAGACTTTGAGAGCTCCGCAACTGCAGCTTTCAAGCAGGGAGAATGACCAGCAAATTGGAAACATGAGTATCTGCCACACAGATTTCTGTCAGAGGAGACAATCTGAGAAAGGACTGGAGGGAGCAATGTTGTGCTTCTACCTTGCACAGCCAGCGCCAAAGTGATCTGCCATCTCCCAGTGCTGCGCGTGTGAAGGAGTCCTCATGGCTTCTCTGAGTGAACCAAGTGCACAAATTCCACAGACCCGAAACTGATGGAGTGCCTCAGCCGGGGATCCCCGTGCTTCAGCCAGCAATCCCAGCCCTGCAGCATCACCTCTCCTTTAGCAGGGCCCCCGCTTGTCCCCAGAGCTCCTGGATCACCCGCTCTTCCAGGACAGAATGCCACGACCAGCTGTCCCGGGGTGCACCGCTGAGCTCTGTCTTTGTGGCTGGATTGATTTGGTTTGTTTCTTCGGTTTTGTCCTTAAGGATGCCGGCTCCTGTATTTCGAGACAGAGAAAAATGTCCGTGTGTCTGTCTGTCAGAGACCAAACAGTGACATCCAGCGGCCACTCACTTTGCCAAAAATGGCAAAACAACGTTGGCAACTTTGCTAAAAATGGCAAAACCGTGTCGGCAGAGCGTTGTGAGGATGTGCAGGGGAGAGCCGGAGCGTTCAGGGCAGCAGCCCCTCACATCTCCTTCTCTATTTCCTCTGAAGAGTTTATTGCCAGTCACTGCAAGGCTCCAGGTGTGTTTGGCTTATTTGTCTCCCCGTCCTGGGCAATGGTCATTTCTGGTCACAAGTTCTGGACCACAGCCCATGAAACATGGCTGTTTCTTAGAAAGGAAGGAGCCATTTAGTACTTTTGGTCTAGTAATGGCACAACAGCCTTGTAAACATGAGGAAAGAGGTCTTAAGTAGCTTTCAAGGGCTGTGGATAATATAAAATGACAAGACTGATGTAACAAACACATGAATTGATAAGTGGCTGCCAGTGCAGTGCTAGGCACTAGCACTATCATCTGAGAAAAGCCAAAAGGCATTGCAGCTGGAAGATAAAGGATGAAAAGCAGAGGGAAAAGAATATCTGTGGGACAAGGACAAGCAGTTCCTGTGTTAGAAAGAGAATGAGTAAGACAGATGTTGTCCAGCAAGGGACCAGAGTGGGAGTCTCCTTTTCTGGCAGGCAAGGAATGCATCAGGCAGGCCCCACCCATGCATGGCCTTACAGCTTGTAACAAGGCTGCACTGGTCGCTTCAGCCCCAGGGCACTGCTGGGAATCAGCTGCCAAAGGTGCAAATCAGGCCCAAATGTGCTCCTGCGCATCCACCCCCGACTGGAACAAGACTTGGAGGAAGTGCTACCTGAGAAGTTGCCCTTGCACTTGCTGAAGGCATCTGCCAGGATGCACAGACTTTAAAGGGGACATGGCATAACCCATCTCACAGAGAAAGAATTCCAAGGTGAGAGGAAAGATTCCAAAGTGGGGGCTTTTTGCAATTTTTGGCATTTGACAGGCAAGAAATTTTCTTATATTCAGGGCAGCACAGTTGTAAAAGAAGAGAAAAAAAGTCTCTTGCTCCATCTGGTTGAACTGTGGACTGCAAGAGGCTGCATCATTTAGTTATTGAACAGGCTAAAACCAATATTTGTAAAGGATTTTAAGAGGTGGTTAACAGACAGGAACACACTAAGGATATAACATATCAATAATATGAATACAAATTTACTACAAAAAAACCACAAAATGCCAAACCCAAAATGTGCAGATGGTGTCCAGATAGCTCTGAATAATAAAGTGAATTAAACTGGACTAGGTGGCGACTTTAGCTACTGTGAAGAATGCCACACAATTGTAACAAATGGGTTTTCTCCATGTTCTCCATAATGAAACCAAATCAGAGAAAGGCAAAAAGTCATCCAAATACTGTGATACTTGCATGAAATACAGGCACTTATACAAAATAGTGCCTACCAAAATCTCTCAAGATCTATTATTCATTTTAATCCAAGATTGGCACAAACCTAATTTCATGAAACAAGGAAAACACCCAAGTGTGCTGCTAACCCTTTTTAACAAAGGTTTCACAGAGACAGCCCCAGTAATGCAGTCCCAAGGAACACATGCGCAATTCTGAGCCTGCTGACACACTGACCCGCTGCAGGCTGAAACTGCTTTATTTGCTCCTCTGCACCTCTCACGGGCACACAGCCTTGCCTGAGACCAACACCACAATGGCACAGAACCTCTGAAAGACACCAGCTTTAAAGGCATCCTAAAAAAAATAACTTGTGGGCATGAGGTCTTTGTCAAACCTTTGGTCTTTTCTTTCTTGTGTGGGGTCACAGCACTTTCGGTTTCCTTCGGGAAGGAAACATAATTATAATGTTCGGGTCAGAGAGAAGAGTAAAGGAAAAGTACTTGTTTAACAATGGCAGGAAGGCAAAAAAACAAAAGTGCCATAAATCTATTTCTGTAAAAGCAATGTCTTTTTCTTTTCTACATATTTTCTGAAAGTGTGTTCGCTTAGGGATGCTGATTGCCTTGAAAATTTTTTGTTTGCTTTTTTTTCAACGTAGAAAGAAAACACACACAGAGAAATAAAAAACAACAAAAACCCCCACCAAAACAACCACAAAAAAGCAAACCCAAACAACACCCCACCTTAAGTACTTACTTTTGGAACTTCCTTCCCTCCGCCCCTCTTGCTTTTCCTCTTCCCTGCCTCTCCCTCCGCGCCCTGGAGGGGATCGGCGCGCTCCCCGGTGCTCGGCGGGCTGGGGAAGTTCAGTCGCAGTTCAGGGCGGGAAGGGAACACTGTGTACTCGGCACGGCCCCGGGTGGCTGCGATACACCCTGGGCAGCGGGACCGGCGCTCCCCGCCCGCCCGCAGCCGGCCCGGCCCCGCCGCCCTGCTCGCTCCCGTGCGGGGCCGGCGCTGGCCTCTCCTGCCCCGCTCTAGGAGCCGTGCAGGGGGTCCTTGCCTTCCCAACCCTCACCCTAACCCTCGCTCTCCGCCGATTTTAGTCTGAGTGACAAAGCAGGTCCACGGGAAGGTTGGTGACCCGGGGATGGATGGTGGGAGCACCTCCCCCTCCGTGCAAACGCCGCTCCTACAAGCACTGGATAAGGTGTTCTTGCTTGTCACCTGCACCTGAACTGCAGGGCCGCACCTTGGTCCACCACGGACTTGTGACTGGCCTCCAAGAGAACTGTCAGCTCGAAAGGGGAGCACCTCTGTGCTCCGCAGGCTGCAGCCAGCCAAGCCCTGCTACATGCCAGAGAGGGAAGGGTCCCGCAGGGCTCCGGCCTCCTCCCGGCAATGGAAAGTGTGTCCTCCTCCTCCCGCCCGTGAGCTGGTTCAGGCACACTAACAGGAACGCATCTGTATTTGCCAAGAGGTGGCTGCAATAGGAGTAGCTAAGTGTTGACTGCAGGAATGCTCTCAGCTGTGAGAATGTTCCCTGCTGACCTGTATATGTAAATTGTGGTGATTCATTGCTTCAGCAGTCACTGGGTCTCGTTACATTTTAAATGTAGGAAAGTGGGACTTGTACTGCACTCTAATCATTTAATCAGGCTTTTTTTTTCCTGTATCTGAAGAAATGCAGAGAACTGAAAAAGCCGCAAGCATTCCAAATACATAAGAGCACTGAGGTTGTTGTTTGGTGATAATCTCTAATTGAAACCTGGGTATGAAAAAGGTATGAATTCTTACAAACACAAAAAAACAAACTGACTCTAAAACTGATCTATACTTTCGTGACAGTTTGTTCCTAGTGCAAAGTTACACCAAAAAAAAAAAATAAAATGAAACCAGAGGTCACCACAGTGAAGGCTGAGAGGGAGAAAAAGCCATGAAGAAGGAATATTATTTGTCCTTAACAATGTAGGTAACAATTGTAGGCTAAAGGTGCCTGATTGGGAAGGCAGACAGGGATCACAGGAATCTCCACAATCTGTGGAGAGATGCAGCTCAGGCCAATGTGCCATGTGGATTACTATAAGGAACAGGCTTAGGCTCTGGCTCTGGGCTGCAGGATGATACAAGGACACTTACCAAAGTATGTCTTGAAAAGTTTGTGGTACTTGCTGTCTTTTCAATCTTACAATGCCTGCATGTAAGCAGTTTCCTTGTTGGCTAGTAAATGAAGCATGCTGGAGACAAAGTTATCTCCAGCTTTGCCTTAAACTTACCAGATCCATCAGCATGTTAAAAAACCAACAAACATTACTCATTTCCAGTATTGCCTTCTCTAACAAAAATATATATCTGGCCTGAACACATTGTTTCTTCATTTCTCTCCTCCAGGACTGAACTTCTGGTTCATTGGTGCATAAGTTTCAAAAAGGATAGAGAAAAACTTTTAAATTAATAATGAAATCTACAACCAAAAGAAAATATACAAAGTCTAACTGCTTTCACATTGAGCAAACAGCCCTTAACCATTGTTACAATTTTTTTGTACCTGCATTATTTTTACATTGTGGTATTTGTATATCTGCAGAGATGAAAACTGCAAATAACTGGCTTCCTATAGAGTAAGCTGAATCATTGAAAATGGAAGACTGAGGGTTTAGTATTTTCTACAAAACCATGCAGGAGTTTGCATAACTCCTAGTACAAGTTCCCTCCATTTCTTTCACCATCTGTTCCATGTTTCATCTGATGCCATTATTTATTCTGAACTGGTATTCCTTTTCCCGATTTCTGCCTGTCATGTCTCCACCAATTTCTGCAAATATACAAAAATACTTTGATCATTTTAAGATGGAAAAATATTCCTCCTCAACTCATCTATGCTTCCCCCCTTAACTGAACAGATTAAAGTCAGAATCCGATTATTCATAATTAATCTCTGGGCATAACAATGTTTTTATTTCGGCTTCAAAGGAGTGATTTCACAAGATTTTTTTCTGTGTCTTTTATTTTTCATAGCTAATATGCTGCCCCAATTCTACAGACAGTGGTGAAATGCTAGGGTTTTCTGAATTTTTAAATATTGGCAAAAAATAGCAGTGAACGCAAAAGACAATTGTTGCCTTCACCCAATATAAATTCAAAGACCAATACCTACCATACCATAGCAAACCTGCATCATCGTGTATGTGTGCACACACAACCCACACACAATTTCCACAAACCTGCACAGTGGCTGGAACAGCTTCTGCAGTGCTACTAACAGGAAAGATGCTTATGGCCTACAGAAGATAAACAAGGTCTCATTATTCACATCCATTTTTCAGACAAACATATGACTATCTGAAACTCAGGTGGAAGCAGTCTTTATCTCTCAGCAAGGATTTGGTGCATTTTTGGATTCTTTGCATTTCATCACTTTAATTTTCTATTTCTTGCTTTAGTTTCAATAGCTACCAAAACATTTTATATGCTACATACTCTGCTGTTGTTTCCTTAAATCCTAATGCTGAACTTTGAAGGCAAGACAAAGCAGTAGCATTTTTGGCTCACACTCTGAAATGTGGCAGAAACAGTTTGCAAGCCCAGAAACCACATGTGGTAACATACACGTGGTATGTTATATACATGTGGTAAGTAAAAAATGCAAATACAAAGCACAGTTCCACTGCACTGGGCAATGGTGAAGCCACATCTCGAGTCCTGTCTTCAGTTCTGGGCCCTTCATGACAAGAAAGACATCAAGGCGCTGGAGCGAGTAGAACAGAACTGGTGAAGGGTCTGGAGCACAGATCCCGTGAGGAGCAGTAGAGGGTGCTGGAGGTGTTCAGCCTGCAGAAAGGGAAGCTCAGATTTCTACAGCTGCCTGAGAATGGGCTATAGCAAGGTGGAGGGGTCAGTCTTTTCTCCCAGTTTCTCCCAGTAAAAAAGTGACAGGACAGGAGTAAATGGCCTCAAGTTGTGCCAGGTGAGGTCTCAGAATCTCTGCTGGTCAGAGTGACCCCAAGATGCGTTAGAAAGTGTCTTTTCCCAGCCCAGCCATCGAAGAAGGAGTCAGAACTCTTCTATTCTCATTCTCAAGGTTGTTTATTGTTTCTTATCTATAAAATTCTTTCTCCGACCCACCGAGGTCTGTCTGGCAGGTCAGGTTGAGGCACACTGCCCATTCTTGGGATGGTGATATCTTTTATACTAAAAATTACATGTTCACTATTTACTATTTCCCAATACCTATGTTAGACACTGAGCTTCTACTCTAAACCAATCTAAAAGTGCCAACATCACCCAGAAGATGGAGGCTAGGAAGAGGAAGGAAAAAGGACAAGGCACACCCAAATTCCTCCATCTTGGGACCCCAAGCCCCCATTCTAAAAACCTCAAAAAACTATTTTTCACCCCATGACAAACTCACTATTTAAACTTCCTTGACTCGTAATTCTTCATATAGAGGTTGGTAATTGTTTTCCTTGGGTCAAGATCAAAGGCACAGGTGTCTTGGACTCCGTGCCAAGGTCTCTGAGCCCCCTGGGCAGGGGCTCGAGCCATCCAGGGCAGCCAGAGGAATTTCCTGGGTTCTGACAGTGAGGTTTTAGACTGGATATTAGGAAATATTTTTTCACTGAGAGGGTGGTCAGGCATTGTAACAGGCTTCCCAGGGAAGTGGTGGAGTAACCATTCTTGGAGGTATTTAGAAGATGCAGCAGTTGGGGGTAGGGTTTAGTGGTGAACACGGTGGTGCTGGATTAAGCTGGATCTGATGATACGTGGGGAGGTGATGATAGCACCACATAGTAAATGAAAGTGGATGTAAGAGGCTGGATCACTTGTGTGGCTTAAATCAGCAAACTGGTTGAGAAATTTGAGGAATTAACCGAATTCTTCAGAAGTATGATTGCACTGAGTAGATTGGGGATGGATACGAAGGGTGAAGAAAGGGAAAAGCATATGGTGGTCACCCACAAAGCAACACTACAAGTTGTGGTAAAGCATTAACAATAAAAGCAAACGTTTGGAATGCCCATTACTTTCCTCTAAGAGGTGAGGCCAGACATTTCAATTGCCTTTCATGCAACAAAATAGAATGGGAAGAACAGCTTTTAAATCATCTAAACTTACATGTGCCATTTCATCTTCCATTCATAACACTTCATCTAAAGAATTTGCTTTCCTGATGGTGGGGTATACTCCTCCATTTTTCCTATGGCTGAGCTCCCAGACTTCTTCTGGCAGTCTGTTACTATAGAGACAAAGTGAGAAATATATACATACATCTACCATGTCACAGTACTAGAGAACACCTGGTGGCAACAGCAGAACAAAGGAAAGATAGAGCTGTTGCTCTTCCCAGCAGATAGATGATATAGATATAGATATAGATATAGATATAGATATAGATATAGATATAGATATAGATATAGATATAGATATAGATATAGATATAGATATAGATATAGATATAGATATAGATATAGATATAGATACACACACATGGTTATAGCAGGTGCTCCAAAACAAGAACATCTTTTATCAATCTGCATTTTCCAATGGGGCTAAATGCAGCCACAGTGGTGAAGTGGGAGGCTGTGCAGTGGTAGAGCCTTTTAAGGTGGAAATCAGTGAATCTAAATGGGGGAAAGCAGTCTAGCAATGCACAAGTACTGCCTGGTAGCACAAGAACATGCACTATACTACTCTGTGCTAATAAGAGAGGTACCGTTAGGTCTGCAGTCCCCTTAAAACCATAGCTTGGCTGATTATTTATCTCATGACATCTGTGCTGGGCTGTAAGGTCTTAATAAGCAGTTGGCTGTGATCCTGTAGCCCTATCAGTAAATCTGCCCTCTCATCCACTATTCAGTTTTTCCCCTGTTATTAACTAATTCTCTCTCAGAACAACTACTTCTCTGCCTCTCGTTTGTGAGGACACTCTCCTTCCTCTTGGTATACAAATACTGATTAAGTTTATGTAAGTTATTAGGACTGTAATTTTTTTTTACTTTAATGTTCAAGCTGCAGAGAGCAAACAAATATCTCACAAGCCTCCCACTCTAGTGTCTGTGAGCATATCCAAATACTAATCCTTTCTGACACTGTCAAGGGCAACAGCCTATCACAAGGGTGAGACTACTACCTCTCAGCAAAGCTGCAGCTCTTCATGGTACTGAGCTGCAAAGGGAAGTTTGTCTGGATTTTTCTGTGAGTGGTTGAACAGTCTCAACTGATCCATATTTTTGTTCTAAATCAGAATGGGGTTGGCAGGCTTTATTCTCCAAGAACCATGAATTGAAGCTCCTAATAGGAAAGCATGGGGAAATAAAAGATCCATCTTAGTGTCAGTTCATATTTAGACCATAGTTTAGCCACCCACATAAAATTGTATTCACTGCAATTTGCGCTTCTTATAACTCAGGAAGAAATTACAGACAGACAGTTATCCCAAAGGAACATGACATAGATTACAATGCATGCTCAGAGACACATTTCAGTTTCCCTTCTCCTCTACGTTTATTTATTTTTGTGTGCAGTGAGGTACCCTGGCCTAGTAAATACTCTTGCTCAGCAATTGCCTTGATCATTAAAAGCTGTAGGAGTTTGTTCAGCCAAATGTTAAAAGCTTCCATTTATTTTCTTCTGTTTCAGGGAGATTCATTCTTAGCATGAATATTCATTCTTAGTTGCAGGGATAAAAATGAGCATATGAATGCTACCACAACAGCTACACAGTACCTTTGTTATGGAGTACTTTGCAATTAAATTTTGAGGTGTTTTTTCTGTTGGTGGTGGTGGTTTGGTTTGGTTTGGTTTGGTTTGGTTTGGTTTGGTTTGGTTTGGTTTGGTTTGGTTTGGTTTGGTTTGGTTTGGTTTGGGGTTTTTCTGTTTGTTTGGTTTTTTATCTCTTTCATTTCCACAACATATATGTCAGACACAGCAAGCTCTGCATAGCTGTTAGCAAAACTGGTTAAGAGTATTTGAGATTTTTAAGGACTCTGTTGCATATTAAAAGCAAACTGTACAAACATATTTTATGTGAGAAGTTTATGTATTTTTCAGACAGTATTCATAAAGAACAGCTCAAACATTTAGTGGCTTAGGTCTCAGGCCACAACCATTTTATCTCACTTATTTATATTATAATCAAGCGTCTCTGTTAATCAGCCAGCATCCACACATATGGGTGGGTGAAACAAAGTACTGACTAGATCTTACTTTCTTTTTGAAATATAAATCCTTTGCTATAGAGGAGCAACATAATTAAACATTTGCAACACTTACTTGTTCCTCAGTAACCAACAGCAGTTTATAGCTGTAGCTGCCTGTGTAAAGCTTCGTGCTTATCAAACACCCATCTTCTCCAGCAGGAAGGAAGATGCAGCGTTGGTACTGGTTTCAGTGCCTCATCAAGAGCTTTATCAGAATGGAGTGGATGGTGGAATGAAGAGGGATGGATATACACACAACAGGCACAGAAAAGGTGGTGGAGGGGAGCATAAGAAATTTGGGAGTTAAAACTACTCAAAGGCAGCTCTGCAGTGCTGCAGAACCATCTCTTTGCACAAACCAGGAAAGAGAAGTGTTCTAACTACTTGAGCATCAAAAGCACATAGTTGTTTTTAATAAAAAGCACTATCTAGCAATGCTTGTTTGACATCTCATCAGCTGAGTAATGATGGCTCTGGCCAATGGCCAATCCTAGAGAGTAAGGAGATAGTTAAAACAAAATTCAATAATTCAAAAGGTAGAATTGATCAGAATTAAATTAGAATTAGAATTAGAATTAGAATTAGAATTAGAATTAGAATTAGAATTAGAATTAGAATTAGAATTAATTAGAATTAATTAGAAATTCCAGGGAACTAGGAATCACAGAGTTAGGAAATGCTCTTCAGCTATCAGTGCAGAGAAACCCGTGTCCTTATGAGGTAGCTAGGAAGCTGCCATTGCAGTTGTCAGCATGAAAGACAGGAAGTTGAAACCTCCTGATCAAATTCCAACATAAATACTTACACTCTGGATATATTTCTGCAGCTGAATTAAAAGCATTCCTCAGTTCTTCCTCTACACTTTTATGCTGTTTGAGAATTTACTTAATTCCTGTGAGCAAGCAGTTCCTTTCAGCACAGGATGAAATTACAATTCCCAAGCCTTCTCTTCCAGCTTTTGGCGATCCCTCTGGCAGGCACAATACGGAATGAGTATCATGATCTCTGCTAACTCTCAATTTACTGAGGCTGGCTCTCAGAGATCCAAGGGGGGCTGGTCTCTAAGGATCTTTATTTTCCAAATGCCAATGGCAAATATGTTTGGGTCAGGGATACAACACACATTTGCAGGATTTTTTAATACTATCTGTAAAACATAAATTGACAGTGCATACTCATGCCCTATTCTTCATGATTTCTCATAGTTCTTTCCTTTATCGCATTTTGCTAAAAAAAAGAAAATACTGCATAAAGCAGCATGCAGAAGACGAACTCTGTCAATAATTCCATAAAAAATCCACTTACCAGAAACAATATTGTGGAAGTAGCAGAGTTTGTCTAGAAGTTTACTTCAAAGAGCAAGTTTACTTCTAGAGCAAGAAATGCTTTAAAAACTGAAGAACTTCACTGACTGCTGGCATTCTGAGATACTGCATCTTTTCAAAAAGGAAAAAAAAAGGATAGCTCCTAATAAAGTGTCATATTCATTTTTAAGGTTCCATTAATTGCTTATTTTGATAAGTCAATTAGCAATATTCACTGAAACAAAATATTGTTTAAAAATACATTGATTTATGGTCATTATGTATCTATCCAACCTCTTTCAAAAAATGTAAAGTTTCGTCTTTCTTATTGATAGCAATCATTATGCCCTAGTAAGTAACTGAATACCTCAAGAGATTAATTTAGAGAATCAGAACCTGTTTTATATTTGTCCTGGAAGAACTTTTCACTATATGCTGTTTGTGAAAAACAACACCACCACCAAACTCAAGAGCAATGTTTATTGCTTGGATGACCTAAAAATAGATTGTATTCCATACTTGTTGTGCAACACTGAAAAAAATTAAAATGCTACTTATTCTAAGTATAGTACTATGTTTGTGCAAAAGTACAAACTATTCTGAACATCAATGACAACATCAGCAACACACAGTACTTAACAGAAATAACAACTAAAATTCGTGGAAAGATATCAAGTAATCAACAGACATTGTGACTACAGAAAAGCTGCTCAGGGATGTGATATGCCAGCGTTTAAGAGAATTCTGGAGTGAGCTGTTCCCAAAGGGGGGACATTGACCACTGCTAAGGCTGTGCATTCCTGCATGCCAGGAGAAGCTGGAGAGCACTGCATGTGTAATTTAGAGCTCCACCAGCATAATCCACATAAGGCAGGTAGTGTTTGTGAATGCTCCAGTATGTTCATCTAATTTGAAGAGAAGAATTCTCTCAAACTTGTATGATGCTTTATCAGAGTGCTTCCACATCTTTTACATTATTGGAGACAAACTACTCCATGATGAAATAATGTTATCTAAGAGAGGTGGCAATCACTTTGAAGCTGTTTGACTGAGAACAAAGGTTACAATGGCAACTAAAGGCCCGGATTTTAGACTAACTTTATAGGAACAGTGGATTGCAATCCCAAAAAGTCCAATGTTTGTATCTCAACAGAGTAAGATGGTGAAGATGCTGCATGATCTTCCATACCCAAACTTCCCAATTGCACCTGTGAGCATTTGCAAGGTCTGTAACAACTGATCAAAGTAAAATGAAATTTGCATCTGTTGCAAATTTCTTTCTGTATTCACTCCAGTATCAATCAATACATTTCCCACAAAGCACATTTATTTCATAAGCAAAGAGGGGAAGAAGACAATTAAGAAAATTCCTACTCATAGCTTCAGAAACCCAAGAAGCAGATGAAATCAGCTCACATACTGTATCCTCATTGGCATCTGCTGAGTAGTATTGTTCTCTGTCATCCTCCTCTGGTACAGCAGACTGAAAGTCAGCAAATGTTTATATGTAAAATAGGAAGAATACTACTTATGTTCACATAATTCACATAATTCACAGAATTACTAAGTTGGAAGAGACCTTCAAGATCACAGAGTCCAGCCCAATGTGGTGATGTTGAAATATGCTTCTCAAAGTTTTATGTACGTGTAAATATACCAAAGTGCACATTTAAACATTTTTCCTGCCTTTCATAGTCAGGGGAGGCCTCCTGGGAGGAAATATGTATTAATATCTGCAGAAATACTAAAACTTATTTTGCTATCACTCAATAACAGCCAATGCTGCTTTAGGAAAAAAACAGAATACCAAATATTTACTTACTTGATGTAATGAACACTGAATCCTCAACACGTCTGCTGGTGTAAACATCAACAGGTAAATTGAATTTCCATTCACAGTCTCACACAAAATACAGCATTATGCATAATAAGGGGGGCAGCACAGTCATTTGATGTTTTCTCTATGGGCAGATGTTTGCTAGAACAGACCTTTATTATTTGATGTTATACTGAATTTTCAGCGGGACAAATGATGTATCTGAACAGCTCTTGGCAGATTCAGCACCATGGGCAATGAGCACCTTGCAGGTGTAAATACTGGGTGGGGCTAAACAACCACTGCACATGTGGAGTACTACTTGCTGTATACAGATAATTAGTTAAGTAGCAAGCTAGGTAATTTAAATGAATATTCATAAGGGACTTCGAGTGCAATACTGGCAGCAAGCAATTGCTAATTTTATTGCAACCAGTAGAATCATACTTGAATGTCTTTGGACTTTACAGCGCTAAATCCAAACCAAACAGGCAAAATATATGTTTGCATTACAGGCCATCAGAAAAAAAAAATTATATTTTCAGTTCTGCTTCTGGCTGGAGTGACTTGACCAGAGCATGCTACACATAACTGGATTTCTGATACACATGCATTTGTGGGGGAAGGTTCTCAGCCAGAGTAAACCTGGAACATACAAGGACAATTTTCCAGGTTCTGCCACATTAAGTGAAGGGAGCTTTGTGGCAGTCGACAAAATTAAGAAAGACTAAATAATAGACCTATTTTTTCTCTCTTCCTGACCCCTTTAAAGAATAAGAATGAATATTTCATACTAATTTAGTACTTCTAACAGCATTAGTTGCTTCTTGAACAGTATTAGTGAGACAAAACTAACTTTTTCACAGAGAAAGTTTGTGTAGAAGACAAAGCTAGACATGGTATTAGAAGGACTGCTTATTTATCCTGCAAAGCTTCCCTGTAGCTCTCCTGTGGCTTCACTCAAAAACTGAACCTCTACAGCTGTTACACAGAGTTAAATTATTTGGTTTTGAATCTCAGCACCACAATTTGTACAGTACAAGGCCGCCATGAACTCAGTGTTTTCACTGATTCTGTCTTTAAAAGATTTGTTCTCTGCGTATCCTGAAGTAAACAAATTGGCTTACAGTCAGCTAGACCTACCCAGGCAAGGCCTGGCTACTCATCTGAACAATAAGGTTTACCTGAAATGCTCAACAGCACACTGCTAATCATCAGGTCCAACATTCTGACCTTGTCACAGAGCTCTGAACCCAGAGCAAGACATGCCATTTGTCTGATTCAGTGTTGAACTTGTAACATAAAAATAGCTAGCACTCAATTATTTGCCATGAGTCCTGATTACTGTTCTTCCTAGGTTTCATACAAGTGAAATATATATATAAATATTTGCACAGATATATAATAGATGCATTAGAAAGAAGGAACACACATCCATAAGGGAATCATGTCCTTTCAGAGGTCCTGCTGTGGAAATCAAGTGTCTTTTATGCCATCTGGTTGCCCAAGTCCTTGAACACGTAACTAAATTCAGCTAACTGACATCTTGGTTAACATTTTTGTCATTCCCTGCACATTTCTTGTCCTCTGCTTACAGAACCAGGCAAGTCTGCAATGCCTACATGCACAGTGATCCACTGTGGGGAAGTCACACGCACACAAAACAATCCTTTGGACCTGAAGCCTGCATTGCATTTATGATGACAGAGATCCTCCACTGCTAGAGGCACTAGTTCTTGGGAAGAATAGATGGAAACTATTTGATGGCTTTAAGAAGAGAAAGAGAGAGGAAAAGGGGAAAGGGAAGAAAAAAGGGAAAGGGAAGGAAAAAAAGAAACAAGAAAGGGGAAAGAGAAAAGGGAAAAGGAAAGGGAACTCTGGTGCAAACAGAAATATAACTGCAGTGACAAGTGTCTCAATTCTTTTGCATTGACAGGAACCTGTTCTGCCAGTTACTGAGGCAACAGCAAGGCATCTCAGCTATGTGGGCAACAATACTTATGTGCTTCTCACAGACCTGTGGCAGGGCAGAGCTCCAAGGTGCACTTGAGGTTCCATACTCAATGGAGAGAAGGGCTTGGTCGCTTAGCCTATGCTGCACAGCCATGCTCCAGCCCTGCCTGTGCTCCAAACTAAAGGCTATGCAAGCAAATCAGCACAGCGGGCACAACCTAATATCCTTCACACCAGCACTACTGATTGGCTTTAATTTAGCGCTGCGTGAACTCCCCACACTGGAGCTAAATTCTAATTGAGTATCCTGGAAGCCAGAGCAGAGCCTGTCTCTGTCTGCCCTACAACAGCAGCCTTGGAAAGGCTTTCAGAGCAAGCATGCTAAGTAGCGAAACATTTTAAGCAGCCAAGAAAATACTAGGGATTACACAATTACCTTTAGCTACACTCCTCTCTGGAAATTAGGAGTCTTAGTGAAGTCAGTGAAAGGCTTTTCCCAGCTTCCAGTCTGCTACCTGGACCACAGCCTGGTGTGTTCTGAAGACGTGGCTCTTTCTAGAGCATCAGTCCTTAGAGAAAACCATAGTTTCCCATTTCCCAAGGAGACTGACACCCACAGCCCTCCCCTTGAAACCAGGGACTCAGGCTGGTGGGCTGTTCTGAAGAAGATGGTATCCACCCTCCTCTTTAAAGCCATTAACTCTGAATGAGAGAATGAACCTCTTTCTTAGGATGCTTAGGCAGAACAGGGTGAGTTCTGAACCCCAGACTTCACTCTAAGGGCTCCTTAGGGTTCTTCAATCAAACATAAAGACGTCAAAAAGCCTCTGAGCTGCTTTGAAGACTGTTTAAAGGAGTTTCTTAAACTCTTCCCTAGGCTACTGCTACAGACAGCACAATGGGCCTGGCAGGTTCACTGCAGCTGCCTTGTTCTTAGCAGGGGCTGAAGTCTAGGCAAACTTGCAAACCAAATGCTTATTGATATGAAGACCTAACTGTTCAAGGGAGCATGCAGGAACTCAGCGAAATTTAAGACAGGTTAGGAGTTTATGCTCTTTTAGCATTAAGAATCAGGTATGGAGCAGGTCTTTTTGATTTTGAATTTGTGTAGTGTTTATTGTGCCCATACGGTGTTCAATGTATCTAAAACTTCCTCTTTCTCTCCCAGAAAACAGCCAAAATCAAGTTAACTAAAGCTCCTTTGCCACAGACTTTAGCTTAAGCTGATTTCAGTGCAAGGCTGATGAGAAGAGATTTTACCTAAACCCAGTACAGGATAAAAACATTATAACAGGAGCACAGAAAAGGAGTGCCAGTGAAAATCAATGGTTGATTTTTATACAGAAAAGCAGAAAAGTAAGTGTAAGAAAACAATTCCGTATTTTCTAATTTTCCTCAGTCTAGGGCTATAATATCACTTTTCATATCCTGGGGTGAATATAACAGTTAAGCTAATGTTAAAGAGCAAGTTAAGATTCCTATCTGATCCTTAAACAAAGCTTGTGTTGGTGCAGACAAACCTCAAAACAGGACCTACTATCATAAAATTTAAGTACAGCTCTCCAAGATAAAACATTCTTTAAGAGGGATATATCTTATTTTAGAAAATACAATGAGACTAGGAGAATGGGTTAAGGCCAGAGACATCTTTCTAGTCTCGCTACTGTCCCTAGAGATGATTTATGATAATATGGCACAAATATGCAAGCAAACACTTACTCAAGCACTATTCAGTTCGTGTTGTACTACATGTGCAAAGGCTGTGTAGTAAGCAGATCCTAAAAGGTAAAATAGCACTAGGGACATGAACTGTAGTATTCACAAGACCCAGCATCAGTAAGCACAGAAGAATTAATGTGAAGATATTACTTAGTCAACAGTATCCAAAATTATGAAAGGAAGTTAATGAATTGTCTTGGTTTAATACATTTGAGGGGGATACTTTAAAATGAGTTACCACACGTTAGTTTTAACCAATCTCTTTCCACCATTAAGGTGAGTTGATACAACTGAAAACATAACAGTTTATTAACAAGCAAAAGCAGTGGTGACTGCATGGAGCGGGGCTGCTCCGCTTGTCCCAGCACGGCGCTGCAGCTGCCGGCAGATGTTGCAAAAATCCGACTTGAAACAGGTTTTGGTTGAGAAATGCAGCTTCTAGTGTTGGTACTGTTGCGAGTACAGGCAGGACAAAAGCAAGAGGCAGAGGGAGCAGCGGGACAGAGCCTCTGCCTCCGTCCCACGAATTCTAAAGAGAAGCAGCACCCCCAGCCCCTGCCCCGCCCGTCCGGTTTGGGGCTGCAGGGTCTGAAAGGGACAGAAGCACATTTGGGCACAGAGAGATGTGCAATACAATAACATTTTGGGTTACCCAGGGCATAGGTTTAAATACTTTGCTTTTTCTGCCCCATATTCCCAAAAATTGCCTCTGAACCTGCATTGACTGGACCTGTCCAGCTATCAGATCACAGAACCAGACAGAGTGTGGTTGGAAAGGACATCTGGAGCGCAGGTCATGTAGTCCAACCCCCTGGTCAGACAAGTCCTCCTACAGCCTGTTGCCCAGGGCCGTGTTCCAGCTGATTTTGAAGAATGGAGTCCTCAGAGATTCCCTGTGCAACCCTGTGCTCGGTCACCCTTACTTGTGAAGAAGTGTCCTCCGGTGTTCAGAGCGAGCCACCTGCGCTCTTAGTTTGTGCCCACCACCAATTGTTCTGTGTGTGTGACCTCCCTCCAGATATTTGTGTACACTTTTAAGATTCCACCCTCCCTGAGCCTTCTGTTCCGCGGGCTGAAGTCACAATTCCCTGTATTTTCTCACAGGAAAAGTCCCCTAAACATCTCTGCAGCCCTTCGCTGGGCTTGCCGCAGGATGGCCACGTCTCCTCGGTCCCTGGGAGTCCGCAGCAGGACCCAGCGCTCCGGAGTGACACCGGCAGCGTGAGGGCAGGCACAGGGCCCCCTCCCTCCGCTGCCGGCAGCTCCGCACACCATTCACCTGCTTTTCACAACAGCAAGCTGCCGGGGTCTGCTGCCCTCGGTGTCTGCTGGGACACCCGGCCTCGCACTGCAAAGCTGCTTCCCAGGCGCTTGTCTGGAAAGAATTTCTTCTGGTGAAGAACCAAACCTCCTAAGGAAAGCTCTCACAAGTGAACTGTGCAACACCACCGGCAGTGGCAATTGCCACATTACTGTAAATTTAGTCGCCAGTACTCTTACAGCAATCCAGCAGGTCTCCCATGTGCTATATAGTTGAGAAAGCTCCAAATCCAGTCTGTGCTAATGCTTCAGGATTCCCACTGCTGGAGAATTTGCAGTAGTAGCAACACAGTGGTGAGAGCATGATTGCAAAAGCTCCTCACTTCCTCGGGAGAATCGTCCAGGGAGAAAAATTCAGGCATCTTCAATTTCAACTCCCACTTTGGGAAAGTCTAATGTAAAGTCAGACACTCACCAACTCTCCCTACCCTCCTTCTCCCCGCCCTGCATCCTCTCCCTGAACCTTTTGTTTCTGATGAAAAACAGCAATAAAGGGGAAGGAAATTAAACAAAGAAATGAAATACTGTATTGGAAAACATTTTTAAAAATACATATGATTTTCAGGATGTACAAGACAAGCATTCTCTGTGTTGTTTCCATGCCTCTCATCCTCTCTAAAACCTTTTTGTCAAGAACTGTTGTGCAGAAAATCTTGAGTTGTATAAGTAAAAGGAGAATAACCTGCTATCATGGTTTTGCAGAACATTAAATATGTCGGGAATTCTGCATACATGGAGGCCAGGGACACACAAGGGGTGTTGGTGCCGTGGCAGAAGGGCACTGCAGCTTTACTGCAGCAGGAAGGTGATGCCTCATCTCCTGGCAGCATCTCAAGTTTTGGCTGTGGGTTAATGTGGCACGGTCTCTATTTTTTTCTGGGTTAATGTGACATCTCAGTTTTGGCAATGGGTTGTGGAGGAGTTAATGTGACACCGTCTCAGCTTGAAGGCCCTTGGGTGTGGGTCAACTCGGCTGGATTTAACCCATTCAGGCGCCTCTGCAGATAAATGCCACCTTTCTCAAAAATGCACCCACAGCGCGCAGCAAAGGAAGCCATAAGCGCACAGAAGTCCGGGAGACTTTGGAAGTGGATGAAACGGGGCCCCGGGACATGGCGGGGACAGCGGCGGGCGGGCAGCAGGAACCGGCTCGGCGCCGCTCCCGCCCGTCGGGGCAGGGCCCGGGCGGTGCGCACGGAGCGGGCGGCGGCAGCAGGGAGAGAGCGAGGGAAAGAGCGAGCGAGGGAGGGAGGGAGGGAAAGAGCGAGGGAGGGAGGGAGCGAGGGAGGGAGGGAGGAAGATGGTGGCGGCCGAGGGCATCCGAGGTGAGGCGAGGCGGAGCCAGTGGCGGGGACGCCCGTCCCCTTCCCAGGGAGAAGGAGGAGGAGGAGGATGGGCCGTGGCTGGAGGGGGGGTCGGTGCTGGGACAGGGGTATCTCTGCCGCACACGTACCGGCGCGGGCGCGGCGCTATTAATAAACCGCGGGTGGCTGTAATTCCGCCCCCAGCTCTCAGGAAACGCTCCCGGCTCCCCGCTCCCCGACTGCCCAGCCCGCAGGCCAACCCATCGGTCCGCTCGGACAGACAGACAGACAAACAAACAAACGAAAACAATAAAAAATTTAAATGTAACATACATTTTGCATGTTTATTATTTAAATACGCATGTATTGTAATTATAATATATCGATGTAGGCATGCATGCATATATATAATGATGTATACAATAGGTGTACATTTATTAGATATAAAATATAAAACAAAAATATAGGTATGTATTTTTATATTGTAGATCATATAACATGATCTTACTTTTATATATGTAGATCATACACAACATGTTATATTCTATATGCTTTTAAAATTTTTTCTATACGTAATCTAAAGTATACCTATGTATAAAATAACGTAAGGGGGTTTTTTGGGTTTGGGTTGCGGGTTTTTTGGAGGCAGAGGGTTGAAAAAGATGACGCCGTTTTCTTGCAGGGGCCTCCCCACGGTGAATTAAAAAAAATAAATAAAAATTAAAAAAAAAAAAAAAAAAAAAAAAGAAAGAAAACGCAACAAAACCCAGCGAACGAACGAACAAAACAATAACACGAAACAGCAGCTCTCGGAGAAGAGCCGCAGAGCCCCGGTGTGGCGGGGGCCGCGGGCGGGCTGTGCGTGGGGGGGCTCTCACGTGGGCGGGCGGCGGGCGGGGGGCGGGCCCGGCACCCCCGATCTAGGGCAGCGCGTTCCGTGCCGGAGCGCGATGTTCCCGCAGCGCGGGGATTTCTGAGAACTGGGGCTCTGTCCTCAGCTGAACCCGGCGCCGCGGCCCTCGCTCCGGCGCGCCGCCTTAAAGCGGCCACGGCCGCGGCGGGCCCCACCGCGCCGCGCCGCACGTACGCCTGCAGCCCGCAGTGCGGAGCGGGGCTGCGGGCAGCGCTGCCCGGAGCCCGGGGGGCTGCGACGGCGCCGCTCACGGGCCCCTGCCCGCACTGACCGCCTCTCCGCTCTCGAGGACCTCGCACTGTCCTCGAAGCCCACGGACTGCCCTTGAGCTCACTGCTTTTCCGCCCCTCTCCTTTTCCTGCTTTTTTCTCTTCTTTTGCAACACCTCATCCAAAGAGTGAGCTGCCCGACGGTGCTTACTTACCACCTGTATCAGGGCATCCCTTCACTGTGACAGCCTTCCAGGGTGAAACAGCAGAGCTGCCACCAACTCTTGTGCCAGTGTTAATTAGGAAGTTTGGAAGGCCTTGCATTCAACAGCACTCCACAGACTGACCCGATGAGCTCTGAGCCAGCGCTGCCAATGGAGGCTGACCTCCAGTCCACATTCCCCACATTATGTTGTGGCTGTTCTGCTGCCAGCTTGTTTTTCACTGGATGTCTTCTCGACAGTCAAAGGTAGATGTTCCCAAATTAACTCTATCTAGCTTTCTGCTTTTGAACTTGAGACTCACACACCCATATGCACACTGCAGGGTGGTGTCTGATGCAGGCTGTAAAACCCATCTGGGATCCTGGGTGCATACTCAAGCAGCTAGCCCACGCTGAGTTCAATGCTGCCATGGCTACACCACTATCACACCCAAACCCAGCCGAAATGCAGCTCCCCGGAGCCCAAGCGGGCTGTAATGTCATTGAGGCACAGCATCTCGGCAGGCTTACCACTGCGGAGATAAACCCGGCAGGGAGGAGCCATCCCCATCACAGAGGTTCGAGAGCAGCTGAATTGCTCACAGTTAAGCTGCAATTCAAGAGGTATTAGAAGGACCTCAAGACCAAGAGCACAATCAATCCTGTCATGCAGAATAAGGGCAGAATTAGACCAGAAGAAGTTAAAGGTAAGAGCAGAGAAACATAGTCTCCAAGTAGTAAACAGTAAGTTTAGTAGTAAACAGGAAAGGAGCACAGCTCTTTATCCGCAGTGCTTGTATCTAAAAGAAGTTGAATTTGAGACTGATAGTACTCATACTCCTGGATTTTCAGGCCAGAAGTGTATTCTGTCAGCAGCCTTCCACTGTACAGCTGCTTTTGAGATGGAAGGACAGTTTGCTAGTAGATACTTACTGCGTCTTGAAAGACTTTACATAGCAAGCAACTCTGCTGAATCCTTCTTATCTACAAAAATTGAATTTGAGGGTTTCTGTTGCATGACATAAAGCAACATTTTGTCTGCTCTGTGTTCAGTGACTGAGAGCCATTCCTTCAAAAGGTTAAGGCACTTCCTTCCCACCACACCAGCCTTCACAATGGGAGTTGTGGCAGTTGTCTGGTGGAAGAGGTTGCTGCATTCCCCCGATGATACATACAGACAATCTGGGCAATGCATTGGTGTCCCGTTCTCGGCTGTTTCTGATGGCCTGGAAAGGCTCGGGATGGCCTTGGGACAGCCCGCGCTCAAAAGGACAAGAAGAGTCTTCAGGTTTTTTCTCGGTCTTCAGTGTTTATTAGTTTTTATCTACAAGATTTTCTCTCGGCTCGACAGAGGTCCGCACAGCACGTCAGCCATGAGCACACTGAGAGCCCCCAGGGCGGTCACTTATCTTTATACTCAAAACTACATATAAGATATTTACCTATTTTCCCCAATACCTTTCACCCTTATTGACCAGTGCACTTTTAGTAAGAACCAATCCCAAAGTGCCACCATCACCACAGAAGATGGAGGCCAAGAAGAAGAAGAAGAAGGACAGGACACGCCCCAATTCCTCCATCTTGCTTCTCTAGACCCCCCTGTACCGAAATTCTAAAACCTGTGTTTCACACTATAATTAACCTATCCCTTCACCATTTATCCCCGTGAGATCCTCCCATCCTCATACAGGTGTTGTCTCCCGTGCAGGATCAAAGTCCAGCCACCAGACACTTCTGGCAACATTCCAGGACCTCTGAGCCCCCCAAGGGTGGTCTCGGTGACTCCGCACATCAGGACTGATGTGCTGAGATCCCACACATTGGTATGAAAGATACCACACACATGTAAAATATAATGTGTTCATATTTATATGACAGCTGAATTACCATTCTGTCATGTTGCCAGAACATCAGTCATGAATTTTCAGCGTGGCCATGGGCTTAAAGAACACATGTCTGCAAACAGGCCATTTATCTTGATATATAATTTCAGCCATTACTAACAATTGATCATTCCCTCAGCATCTTGTCAAATCATTTGGAGCTTATGCCTTGGAGAATGAAAAAAGTCAAAGCAGAATCTGGAATAATGTTTGGAGCCTGTGACCTTCAAAATATTAGTAAATATTAATACAGAAAAAAGAAAGATTTCATTTTGTCTTGGAAGAAAGTTACCATCAGAGAAGAAACCTCTGTGCTCCATAGAATAGCCCACAAAAAGCAATAGAACAAGGTTTGACGAAGAACACCTGATTCAGACTGTCTTT
Organism: Melospiza melodia melodia; assembly: GCF_035770615.1. NCBI lineage: Eukaryota > Metazoa > Chordata > Aves > Passeriformes > Passerellidae > Melospiza > Melospiza melodia. Next base: position 15,025,986 of record NC_086226.1, on the reverse strand, counting down.
ATGAGACCATTTGCTCCTCAAAATAAAGGTTTTTTGGCCACAGTAGCACTAAAGGTCATTACATAAATTGGCTTTTGGAGCAAAAGACTTGAGGGTTCCCACAGTCTGGGTCTCTCCAAAGGTGTCTGCCAGGTGCATGTCATCCTCATCCTCCAGAAAGAGGGTGCAATGTTTCAGGCATGGGGTCAGGTGCACAAGACTTGGGGGCATGGAGTAAAGGATGGTTGACATGGTTTTTATTCTGAAAAGTTCTGGTTTTGAAAACAGAAGACGTTTTTGAAAGCCTCAGAAATAATAAATAGCTCTTCTTCCTCCACAGTCTTAAACCTCTCACAGAACCTGTGCCCATCCCTCTGGTGAAAAGAGTCGTCCCTCACAAACGCACAGCCTCATTCTCCCTCACCTTCTTTGCAGACCCTTGAACCTCACTTCTCATGCTTTTTGCTATTCGCCTGCAACATCTCCCTGTGCTCCCCTCAAGCAGGAGTCCCTGGCTGTTACCTGTGCCTCCCTCACTCACCTGGGGGTCACCGTTTTCACTGCTCCCAGCTCCCCACGACAGCTCCTGTCCGTGCACTGTCCCTCTGGAGCAGAGAACCAGCAGCTGCCTTAGAAGCAGCCGCTGAAACTCCCACCCTGACTCCAGCCAGATGTGCTGCATTCCTGTGCCCAGGCACTGCGCAGAGGGCAAACATCTGCCCACCAGAAGCTGGTTTGGAGCCGTAAACAGTGGGATGAATTTGGGCTTCAGGCTTTCACAAGTGAGTGCCCTCGGGGGACAAAGGATGTAAGGGGTTGTATCTAAATGCTGCTGTGGGTTCAGAACCATGGAGTGGTTTCTGTTGAGAGGGACCTTAAAAGATCACCTAGGTCCTACCCCTCTGCCAAGTTGTATACTACATTTGTACAGTCTAAGATAACATCCTTGTTTAGCCCAGTTATTGCAAAAAAATAGCTGTGAATTATAAAGCCAGCTATGGATTAAATGCATGCTCTGAAACCATCAGCACAGCCAAATCTGAGTGATGGCCTGTATCACCTGGAGACAAACAGGTTTGTGAGCACAATCCTGTTTCCAGGCACATGTGTGTTGCCGTTCAGAAAGTAGACATGGTCACTTTGATACTGTCTACAAGTATAAAATTCTGTATAACACTGACATGGCTATTTAAATATTGTTTGGACCTAAATCACTTGGAGTCTTGGGGTTTTGGACTACTAGATACATTAAAAAAAAAAAAAAGGCAATACATTGTCTTAATAGGCAGTATATTCTTGGAGGAATATTGGAATAATTTTAAAAGCTTGGTATGTTTCCTCATTGTGAAACTGGGCACAGATTATGTTCTAATCTTTAAATTAGCCAAGAGTTACCTTAAAACAAAACGAGCTTGTAAACAAAAAAGTCTTTTGTCTTTTTTATTTTAATTTGTTATTAACACTTTCCTCTCTGTACTGAACTGTACAAATTAATATAAGAGGTGTTTACTAACGTGAGTATCTGACATGAAATAAGCAAGTCACCTTCCGGAAAGCTATTTGCGTGTTACTGAAATGTGGATTAGGACATCTCCTAGCAGGAACTTTTGGACACTGTCAACCAAAGAAGCTCTGAAAGCGCTGTGAAAAAAGATTACAAACATCCAGATTGTGAAGTTACATCCAGGATACTCAGATTAACAAACCTGAGATGCTGTTTTCTGCGTAAAATGCTGTTGCCCCTCTGAAGGAAACAGAAGGTTGTAGGCACCAGTACTATACAGAAACCAGACATGTATCAACAGCTTTAGTGGTAAAGAAACAACAATACCTTCTGTTCCTCCTTCCTATCAGACCTGGAGATCACACCTCTTATTCTGCCTGGTGTCTCTTCAGCACCAGAGGCCAACGGGTGCTAGATTAGCTGGGGAAAATGCTGTGAGAACAGGGTTAAGAGTGACTCGCTGACTGATGACTGAGACCTCGTTAGAAACATTGCTCTATTCACATTCTCTCTTTGGTCTTCATGAGCCTACAGATGATCCACTTACAGACCTAGCCTCTAGCTCTTTTGTTTTGTTTGTGCATTTTTTTTCAGAGTTATGGCACATAAAATTATCCATGGCTGATGCCAATTATCCATGGCAAAGGATTATTGCTGCTTGAGGTTACACACAGTGACCTAGTGTGCTAGCATACAAAATGGCTGACATCACTAATTTTTATCTCCTGCAGGAACAGAACAACACTGCCTCATTTCGGTAGCTACTTCCTCATCATTTCCACATTCAGCTAATGAAATTAATAGCAATCCATACAGCTCGTCACCATTCAGGCCCTGTCTGTTTTTGTCAGGAAGGGTGGGCTGCAGCTGATTCAGTCAGGGACCCTGGCCTGCCAGGACTCAGTCTGCTTGGAATGCAGTTCACAAAAGCCGGGAAAAGCTCCTCTGTCTGACAGGAGTGCTTCTCCATCTACGTGGTGATTTATTTCAGAGGCACCCGTGTTACTGTGGGGAATGCCGTAGAGAGGCTCACGGGCGTTATTTCAAAGGCAGAATCTTTTTGTTACCCTCTCTCCTGATGCTCGCAAAGCAGCAAAACACACTGACATACTTCACACTTCGGTACTCGTGGCTTAAGGATGATGGTAACTTCTTTTCCTGTTTTTAAACAGTGCTTGCTCCAGAATCCAATTTTTCACTCTTCTCTGGCTGAGCATAGGTCAGTCAGCTTTCGCAACCCTCTACGAGCGTTCGATGGGGCAGAGATGGGGGCGTGTTATTTGGGTAGACGTGACAGGTTTTCGGGATTCGATTAGGCTGCATGGCACTTACTTGGCGAGGGGGTAAGTGTCAACCTGACCTTTATGTTTGCTGGCAGAGGCCAAACGGCAGACACTGTCAGGCAGCCCTAAAGCTCTTCCCCGAGGATGCCGCTCGGTGACCCCCGCCGAGGCACCTGCCCCGCTCGCCGTGGGGGCACAGCGGGTTCCCCTCCGCCCCGCCGTACGGAGCCGCCTGTCTCAACGATGACGCTGCGGCAATGGAGCACCCAGCGCCGCCACCGGGTTCCTCCGAAGGCTTCTCGGGCTCCTGCTTCCTGCAGAGCGCCCTGCTGCCGTCTCCTGCCCGCGCGGGCCGGGGCCCCGTCCCGAGGCAGTACGGGAGCCGCACCGGCGGGCCCCGGTGCCCCGGCAGGGCAGGGCAGGGCAGGGCAGGGGCGGCCAGCCCGGGGTCGCGCCGGGGTCACGGACAGCCCGCCCGGGCGGGGCATCCCCGCGCCTCTCCCGCCCTTCCCCGCGCCCGCCGCTCCCCGCGCCTCCGAGCGTTGCGCACCTTTCGGGACCGGGCGCTGATTGGCGGAGTGCTGCCAGTGACATCAGCCGGCTCACTTCCCATTGGCCGGCCCGTTGCTGGGACCGTAGGACTTCCAGGGAGCCACTTAACCCGCTCGGCGCCGCCGCCCCGGGTCGCCCCCACCGCGGGCCCCCGCCCGAGGCCGCCGCCGGCTCCTCCGGGCCGCGGCCGGGCCGGCGGCGCGACCCTCGCGGCGGGGAGCCGAGCCGCGGCGCCCCCGCCGTCGCGGCCCCGGCGGCGCCCCGGCATCGCTGCTTTAAGCGGTCGCGGCGGGGCGCCCGGAGTAGCACGCGGCCTGGGGAGGGAGCGCGGCGATTGGCTGGGAGGCCGCCCGGCGGACACGCCCCCCCTAGAAAAGGGGCGCCGTGAGTGGCGGGGGGAGAAAGTAAACACAGCCGGCCGGCCCTGCCCGCGGACCGGCCGGGGCGGGAGGGGCTCCGCGCCTGACGTGATGGGCCCCGGCGCGGCCGCCCCCGGGCAGGAGCACGCGGGGCGCGGGGCGGGCGGTATCCTCTCCCCCGGCCCCTGCGCCGGACTCGGGCCGGCCGCGCGGGCGGCGCTCCCCCCTCGCCGACTGCGCGCCGCCCCCGGGGGGCGGCGGTGAAGGACCTGCCCGGCGCCCCGCTATTTATTCGCCCCCCACGCCCCCTTCCTCCTCCGCCCCGCTCTTTCCCGCGCCGCGGGCGGGCCATGGCTGGCGGCGGCGCGGTCGGCCCGGCGGACGAGCAGTGAGGGCGGACAGAGTCCCCCTTGTCGTCGGGGCGCGGCCGCACCATGTCGGCCGTCGCGTACGTGGACTTCGTAGCGGCGCAGTGCCTGGTCTCCATCTCCAACCGCTCCGCCGTGCCCGAGGCGGCGCGGCTGAAGGTGCCGGGCGAGGGGGAGGCGGCCCGGGAGCTGCGCGACCCCCGCGACGCCTGGAAGGACTACTGCGCCCTGCTGGCCATCGCCAAGAGCCTGCTGGAGCTGAACAAGTACCGGCCGCTGCCCGCCCCCTCCGTCTGCAGTGACAGCGTGGAGAGCCCCGACGAGGACGCGGGCTCCGACAGCGACGCGGCCACCGAGCAGGGTTCCAGCCCGCCCCGCAGCCCCCCGCCGGGGCCGCCCCCCCGCCTGCGCGCCGCCGGGGCCGCCCCTAAGGGGAAGCTGGCGGCCGAGAAGCGGCACAAGTGCCCCTACAGCGGCTGCGGCAAGGTCTACGGCAAGTCTTCCCACCTCAAGGCGCACTACCGGGTGCACACAGGTCAGCGGTGGCGGAGGGAAGGGGGCGGGAGCGAGCGCTTGTCCTCGGATGAACCCGGCCAGCGGCGCGCCCGGCATCCCCGCGCGCCCCCGCCGCCCTGCCGCGCCGCTCCGGCTCCGCTCGGGGCTGGCTCGTGTGTCCCCGGCTTCACGCCCCCCTTCTTCCCCCCGGCTCTCATCAGCGCCCCTTGTCCGGCGGGAGCCGGCGGCCGCCCCGGGCGGGGCTGCGGCAGCGCCTCCCGCCGCGCCCTGCCCGCCGCCCACCTGCGCCGGCCGGGAACCGGCCCGGGCCCCGCGGGCAGCGCGGGCCGGCGGCAGATGCCGGCGAGCGGAGCGAACTCGGCTGTCCGGCGCGGCTGGGAGGGGAGGATGGCGGCGGGGGCCCCCGAGTGCGCTCGGGGCGTCGGCGAGGGAAGCACCGGGGCGGCGGGATTCGGGTTTCCTGCCGCTGTAGGGTCAGAACTGGGCGCCCATTCCGCAAGGGAGGCGAGGGCAGCGCAGTCCCGCCCGCGCCCCTCTCGCTGCTCCCGCCGTCGGAAGCCGCGGCCTGGGCCGCAGAGTTGGCGGCGAGCTCTGCCCGTCTGCGGGGCTGGATGCCGTGGCGCCGGGGCAGGGGCTGGCGGGGCTCGGGAGGGGGCGGCGGCGGCGTCTGGCTGAGCCCGGGCGAGCGGCACCTCTGGGGCCGGCGGACACACCCCCTCCGGCGGGCGGCACCGGGAGCGCGGCAGCGGGAGCCAGTGCCGGCGCTGGAGCTGGCGCTAGAGCGGAGCACATCCCGGGCCATTGAGGCGCAGGACAGGGAGGACCGAGCCCGCTCTTGCCGGCGGCAGCGCCTCGCACTATCGGTTACCGAGATCCAGCTTTGACGCGTTCCACAAGGGCTTCATTCATCAAGCTGTGTGCTCCCATTCCCGGCCCTCGCTCGGGCGCCTCGGAGGGTGTGGCAACATGGAAACCTGGAGATAAAACATATCTGCGGCAGCCTAGCCCCAAGGGGACAGCAGCTGCAGACTTCCCTGATCGTTTGTTGGTTTTCGTTTTGGTGGTTTTTGTTTGTTTATTTTTAGACCTTCAGTGTAAGTGATTAAATAAAAACCTTTATAGGTCTGAATTGCTCTTGGGATCATAGTGGATTACAAAAGGCTGCTTTAAAAATGTTCTGAATTAAAGGGTTGTGTTCAGTAACAGGAAGGCATGAATAAAATGAGACAAACACAACCAAGACATTTAATGTGCTTTACATCAGTTCTGTCAATGACGGTACCTTTTGGATTTTGTCTGTTGGTGGTGATGGTTAGCGGTGTGATACAAAGTGAGTTGATCACCCAAGGAATGTACCGTCAGGCATTGCTGTAGAATTTAATAAGGATTGGGTAGGATGTGGCCGCATCTGAGCTCCAGCTCAGGCTCCGTGGCTCCGGTTCACCAGTGTGCCTAGGTGTGCGTGCACTGCAGAGGAGCAGGCTCGGGGCTCCTTGCCGAGCGGTGCTCTGCTGGCAGGTGTGCTGGGTGCTGCTCTGGAGGCTGGAGAGAAGGGGTAGGATTACAGGATATGGCTCAGCCATGAGCTCTGCGGTTAGACTTTCTCTCTGAGCTGGGAAAGAGGATGGTCAGTGGTGACCCTGTGCTGACCTCGTGACCGGTGCCAGGAGCTGTGTTACCAGCTCAGAGACTGCAGCTCAGATGCTCTTTTGGAGGCTGAGTGTAACTGGTGCTCTCCAAGATGTTGTCTCATAAGTGACAAAGAAAACGTTAGTATCATTTCCATTTACTACCCCACACTCAAATATCCACCCTGATAAGAGAACCAGAATAGATGTTGGCTGAGATAGCATTCTGTGTGATGACATGTAAATTAATGTACTGTACAACCCACACAGCCTGCTGTAAGCAGTAGTGTTATAATAAGTACTGCTCAAGTGGTATGAGGTTTAGCATGTGCTGCTCCCAAGTGGGTGGCCTTAGCTCCAAGTATGAGGCATTTGACTCAGAAACACTGATGTACTGTTGTGGTAGTTCTGTGTGGTTAAAATCGCTGCAGACATCCAGGAATAATGAACTTTCAGAGCTTCCTAATGTGAAGTTAATTGTAGCTAACTGAAATGCTAAATGATACTGATAATGTTAATTGTCTTTATAGATGACAACAATTCCTTAGCAACAGTGGGATTCAATAGGACCTCTGGAGTTATTAATAACTATATATTACAGAGCATTAATGGGCCCTCCTTAGTACCATTTTATTTCCTTTTTTTCAAATAATGTGTCTCTCTGCCATTTTTCACCCAGTCACCAACTAGGATACTTGCTGCAGTGTAGTCTTTAGTGGAAATAGGTGCACAACCACCAGTTGAAGCTTCCTGGTATTATTTTTTAATATTTAATCCCAGTATTTCTATCTTGGAAAATGGCTTAAGGATTTCTGTTCACACCTGTGAACTTGTGCGTACTCACAGTTCTCTTTAATCATTAGTCCTAACCAAGCAAGTTGGGAAGCTCTAGATCCTTCTCTTTCTGTGTAGTGGTTCGGCATCTGAAAACTCACCAGTTCGTCTTTGGTAGCCTAATGCAAAGCAAGAAACAAAATACCAAATCAAGGTAGAAGGGTAGTAGGCTTCTGATGCTGAGAGGTTAGAGTCTCTATCTTATTAACCATTCTTTAAACTTGTTGTTTCAAAGATTACATATTTCAGATACTAAAAATGTCTATATAACTGTTTGCTTGAAGTTTGGGCCTTTGATAATGCTAGTTCAATTTCCAGGAGGCCCAAATTAGCCATCCATCAGAAGCTGTCTTTTGAGTTGATCTTTACAGGAAAAGATCAGCAGATGGCACTGCACATCCTGCTTGTGCAAGCAGTCCCCTCGCCTGTGCTGCCAGGCTTAGGTGAGACCCAAGCCCTGGAAGTCGTACAGAGGCTGGGAAAAGGTGAAGGACCCATCTGAGCAAGAAAAAGACAAGCAACAGCAGATAAGCAGAGTTACTTCCAAAATTAAGAAGAAACAGAAATTCTCTAAATAGGTGGGTTTAGAGGTTTGGGTATGACAGGTGTAGGGTTACAGGTGTTCAGGTGACAGGTGTAGGTGTGTAGTGTTATCATTAGCCTTAAAGATGGAGCAGGGGGAACAGCTTCATACAGAGGGATGTGCAGGCCAGAAGGTTTCCAGGGAAAATGAAGGCATACAGCAAAAAAGCAATCTCAGTCAGGAGGCCTGGCCAGGGAGTGCAGGGCAAAGGACGGGGAGAGAAAATGGCAGGAGAAACAAGCTGTACAAAATTCATGTTTGCTATGATAGTATGAATATAATCCAGTTAAAGGGCGCATTACCACTGACACTAGATCTTCTCTGTTCCTCCTTCCTGACCAGAAGGGTACCATGAAAGTAGCTTGTGAGATGCTTCCTCCTACTGGACTTTTAGGTGTGTGCTTGCCTGGGGAGGCTGGGGATTGATGGGAATTCCACATACACATCAGATGCCCTTAATTAAGAGTTTAGGTGCTCAAAATCCAGATGTGGGAAAAGTTCTCCCTCTTCAGCTCAGCTTTTCAGCCAACTGTATCATCATGAAAACTGGATCCAAACGATGCAGAGAGTTTTGTAACTCCAGGCAGCTGATGCACTCTTAAGTGCTCCCAGCATTTGGCTCTCAGCAGGGCTCGGAAGCAGGGGCTGGGCAGAGGTGAGAGCCCACAGGCTGACAGTCTGCACAGGGAAGTGGAGGAGCATTTCCAGCTGCCTGTTACTGCTATCCAGATGTCGTGGTGTTGGACCAGCCCCTGTATTGGTTTGGTTTAACTGTACTGCTTTGTTATTTGTGTTCTAGATTATCTCACTCATCAGACTGTACAGGTGCTGGTATGTTGACAGTCCTCTGCTCACCGAGATGTTTCTCAGTAATTTTGTTTGAGCATAATCTGAAATACAGCGTTTTAAGACCCTCCTGTCCAGCTCATGCCATGTCACTTACCCAGATCCTTTAGAATAGGACCCAAGAGCAAAAAGTGGAGCCAACCACAGATTTTTTGTTAAATTCAGATTGCCATGTGAAATACCATGGTTAATGAAAATGCACAAATTGCTGGAGTTCTAATGGGCATGTTTCCAGGTCTTGGAGAAACATGATGATCCTGACTGGGAGCCTTGCCAGCTGAATAAGGTAGGTAGAAATCGTCAAGATTAGGTTCAGAATTCTCCAGTTCCCTGTTGTCTTTTTCTGATAAAAATTTAAGATTTTAAGCAAGTGTATGTGTCAGTTGTGGGAAAGTGCTCCAGAAAAGTTTATCAATTGAGTCAGCATGACAAAGTTCACATGTAGGACAGAAGCAGTGAGCAGGCATTATCCGTAAGAGCACAACTTCTGCTTCCAGATGGATGTGTTGAAATTGCAGTTTTACCGAGTTCTGCTCAGTGTTTGTGCTGCGGCACTGGAGACCATGTGGTGGGTGTCACTGCTCTTGTTAGCTTGTGTCTCTTGCAGCGCCAGCTGTTGGGATTGCTGCAGGAACTCCTTTGTTCCTCTTTGTTGGCTGCTCTGTTGTTGTGCACCAGGCTGCTGCTCCTGTGCTTCTGGCCTTGAACAGCTTCCAAGCCTGCAGCTGGAAGAGCAGGGGAGGGCCAATTTAAGATTAAAGAAACAGGGTCTGAGGGAGTGATGGCAGAGAATACCTCAGACACTGTACACTTGTGGTAGTACAGTTCACCATCTGTATTCAGGTTATGATTAATGTGCACAGCCTGAGAACACTCCATAAATACTTTAAACTTGAGGGAAAAGTCTGTTGAAACACTGGCTAATAAATTCAGAGTGAAATATCATAAGTTACATTAGCTTTCTGAATACATGTGAAATTGAATTCCTCCTTTCCCTGTCAAAGCTGTTTCATCCTAGCAAGGAAATTTGATCATTTGTATTGGACAGGAGCTTCTAGCCAATGTCCTTTGTTCCCAGGTAAGTGCACTAGGTATGTAAGCACCAGGCTAGGAGTTGGTGTCTCTCCATTGTTGTTGTTATTCAAGTATTACTGTAAAATGGAGGAAGTTCACATGAAGATGAGCTGGGAAAGGAGAAGAGCTAGGAACTTGTCTCACATATCTAGGAATGTACTGCTGAGGGCTCTTGCCTTAGCTACCAAAGCACGGATTTTACTCTCTGGTGAGGTTTGGAAAGATCTTTCCCAAGTAGCTTACCTGAGTGCTCTCTCTCTCTGTATGTTTGTGTGTATGGAGGCACAGTCCCCCGGAGAAAGCCTTCTGCCACACGGTTAAAGGAGGTTTGTGCTCTGACGGAGAAGCTGAAAGGGCATCTCTTGTGTCTGATACTGCATCGCAGTGGGATAACAGCAAGACAGTTTTCCTGGAATTTAGGCTCGGCAGCAGCAGGTTGTAGCAGGTGGTTTTGCATCTGGACTTTGTTTGTCCAAGCAGCTGCTGACTGGTAGTTTAAGAATGTCAGAACACCCTAAGTACTTGCTGAAGACAGCATTTTAATACTTGAACCAACCTGTTGTGTTTAATCCTAAATCCTGGTGGACTAAACCCCTTGCTGGAACCCAAACATCTGTGCCTGTCCTATCTTTTTGGTCAGTTGTCTGCTTAGATGACCATGGTAGGTGCTCCAGACAGCGTTGGTTTAGGCATATGGTCCCAAACATGCACACTGCTGATCTCTCTCTGCACCAGTATCTGTACCTGGTTGGCATGTGTTTTAATGATCTGATTTGGAATATCTCAGAAGAGGAAAAAGCCTGCTTGAAAGGCCTCCAGTCTGTCTGCCCAGATGATCTATCTTCACCAGAATATCTGGCATGTGGACACTCAGTCAGTCAAACTCCAGTGTCCCACGGGAAATTGCTCATTCAGTGTGTGGGGCAAATCACTGGGGAGAAAGTATACCTGAGACAGCAGATATTCTGTGTGTTAAAGCCACCATGAACTGCAGCTCCTAACCTCAGTCATCCACGCATAAAGCAGAGTTTTGTGGTGAGGAGGCAGATGACTAATCAGGATACCACTACTACCTGTACTTATGTTAATGAGCCTGCTAATGCCCACTCTGTATTCATTTTTCAGAATTTTTTTTCTGTGTTAGACTGCAGTGTGGGAAAATCTGGAATGTCCCAGGGTAGGGGAAAAAAGATTTTTTTTTAATCTATTCAGAATAAAATAAAATCGACCTGCCATAGGTCATAAAAAGTAGGTTGGATATAGAGTTTAAACTTGCCCAGAAAGAACAAACTAAACATTTGTTGTAGAGGGTGGGGTGAAAGAACAAGTTGAAAATGGCAGGTGTAGCAAGAGGGCTAAGATTAAAAGGATCTGCAAAGGCCTTTACATCCATATGGGATTTCGAGGAAGCCAGGGTTGCAGTAGTTCTTTAGACTGTAGAGAAGAACTGTGAAACACCACTGTTAACTTAGAATAAACTGTCTCATTCTATTCCTGGTGCCACACAACGCAAAGAACGGGAGTCTGCAGATGCACCTGTTCCTATTACCTATAAATCAGTTTCTCATTCACTTTTTACTTCTGTAAGCTGCTCTGGATACATATGTGTATACATACTCATTTTTTAAAGAGAATTATTCACCTCTTGTGTCTGTTGTGTTAGGATCCAATCACACATAGTTTCAGATTATCATGATGTACCTTTGACCATTTCTTGATGGAAAATCCCATCGGAGGCATAATGTAAAAAGTCAGTAGCATACAGCCACTAAGGGAAGCAGTGTATAACAGCACTGCATGTTGATGTTTCAAGCTTTAGCGTTACTACCCCCAAAACTAAGGGAGAAGAATCATAAGGGAGATGCACGCCTTGCCTGAGCTGGCTCAGAAATCCGTGTCTCCAGATGGAGGCAGCACCCACTTGCACTGCGGCTCTCTCTGCCACTGCCTGCTCAGCAAGCAGATGAGTTGCAAACTTGTTTTCTCAGAGGGCTCTTCCACACACATCTCTGCTGCTGCAGAAAGAAAGCACATCAAATACAGCAGATACAGCCACCATCTTTGTAGAGTGGATGGCTATCACATGCCATCAGCCATCTCTGCCTTGCTTTAAGTGCTTCCCAGAAACACACTCCACGCCTGCCTTGCACCTATTGAGGCTGTCACTGAGGTGCCATCTCTTTGGGCTGCTCTCATCCCTTATAGCTTTGTGACCAAGGGGAGACATGAATTCTTGGGCTCGGAGGTGAGCCCTAAGGGCCTGGAAGAGCCTCCCTCCCCCTGTCTCTGCTCTGAGAAGCTTGGAGTTTAATACATCTAGGTGTCAGGGACAGTGCCTACTTTCATATAAGAACTTCCAAAGTGGCTGTGACATCTTCAGCAGGTTTGTATTGCTGAGGTGATGGAGTCATTCTTTACTACTGTTCTTGGGAGCTCTGCAGTCGAGGGGGGGCCGTGCTGGTGGCATCCTGATGCCTCCAAGGGAGCATGGCCACCCATCTCTGGCCGTGATCTCTGCTGTGTCCCATCCTCGTGCACAGCAGCTTTTCTGTTGGGAGCAAGGTGTCTGCGCCATGACAGGCTCCTGCAGCCTTTGTATCTTGCCCCAGCTGGGCCCAGGGTTGATTCCCTGCGGAGTACAGTACCAAAGCACAGCAGGTGAGGTGATCCTCATGTGATCCTGAGCAAGCCGTGCCTTTCCCTAAAGCTTTGTGCCTACACTGCATAACCTCAGAGTGCTTTCCCCTGGCATGTGCAATGGATGTGTGGGGTAGCCATGGTGGAGGTCATGCTGCTCCTGTCACATGTCAGAGGGAATTCCAGAAGCAGGGCTTCATTTTATCTTCCCAAGTGAAATTCCAGGAGGGTGTGGGGGCAGAGTTCAATTTCTTAAGGACTGCTTGAGGCCAGATTTTAAACACTACTTTTAGACACTCAAGTGGGATACTACCATTCCGAAAATAGGTGCTGCTCCCCAAAGACTGATGCAGCCTAAGCACCTAATCTCCCTGTTTACAGCTGGGAATTTCTGCAGACTGAAGAGCTGTTCTGGGGGAGATGGTTGGAACTGTGGTTTCCAGAGATGAGGCAGGATGCCTCAGTTGCTCCCACTGCTCTGGGGTGTCAGTGCTTGACACAGAGGCATACACTAGATAGCTCCACAGGTGCAAGATGTGTAGCAGTCCTCCCACGCTCCCGGGGGGGCAAGAAAGCTGTTCTGCACCTCCCACTGCCACCTGCTTCCAGGAGCTGTGACAGAAGCCATGAGATAGGTTGCAAAAGAGCAGCACAAGTGAAACACTTGCCTCAGATGCTAAGGGCTGGGCAGGGGTGGTGTTGTGAGGCCTCTCTACAGCTCCTGGTGCTGCTCCACAGTGGAGCTGTGGCTGTGGCATTCAGGCACCCATGACCCCCCATGCTGTTTTAATTAATTTGTTTTATACAGGCAGTGGTTGTTCAGAAGGTCTTCCATCCGTGTCAAAATGCGTACGCCAGGGAGCCGAGAAATGCATTTATAACAAACAAAGTAGCCCTGGCTCATGATGGCTGGCAGCTCTGCCTCCACCAGGCTTGGGCAGGCAGCTGGTGTGGCCTCCTGTGCTCCGTCCTTCTCCCCTGACCGAGAACCAGCATGGCCATGAGGCCCAGGAGCAAGCGCAGGGGCAGAGCCACAGGGCTGTGCTGTGACTGAGGCAGTGCCACTCACCCAGCTCCGCTGCAGGGCACGCTGGTTGGTCTGAAATAGGGCAGCTGCCTGTTGAGCAGCACAAAGCATTGGGAGCCCAAACAGTGAAGCATTATTTAGTGAAGCTTACTAGGGCTTTCAGGGCCCCTGGTGTAACTACACCTTAGCTAACCTGGCCTGTCCTTATCCTCCTTTGGCCTTTTGGATGCCATCAGTGAGTCCCTCCCTGCAACTCTACCATACTTTGTGTGGACCATTGTCCTCCTGGATTCAGTGCTGTTCATTCAAGTCTGTAGCTTTTTGTCCCTGCTGTTTTATCTGGGGAGAACTCCAGGACCCACTTTGTAAATCACTCCTTTTCTGTTGATCTTTGAATGTAAAGTGAGCTCACCTGTTGTACCAAACCTCATAGTACTAAGAAATACTGGAGTTCCTGAGTTTCTTTCCAACTCTTCCAAGCTGGAAGACCCCTGGGATAGTTTTTGTATTTCATGGTTATCTATAAATAGCTGTTATAGAGCTGCCATTTATATTCCCTTCAGGAGGCTCTGAAGAAGGTAAATGAAAGGGATCAAACCTGCAGCAGTGCATGGTGGAAATCTTTTGTGTGAAGTTAAACAACTTCAGTTTCCATCTGTGCTGTGTACGAGGGTCAGCCTTGCTGCTTTGGAGGCACTGTGTTTGTGCCTGAAGGCAAGGCCTATGCAACCCACAGAGGTGAACTGTAGGGATGTGGAGTGCCAGGAAGATGACGTGGACTGCTCTTCTACCCTTGCACCCTTGTTTTGTAAAAGCAAAGTTGTGGTGTCATTTAGGTTAATGTGTTTGGGTTTGTTTTTAATCATTATAGCAAACATTTATTCCAATAGAGTGGGAATAATGAGGTGTTTTTCCTGTCTTCAAACCAGCTGTCTAAGAGATTGATACTTGCTGGGACACCTTGGATTTCCAGAGGAAGGGCTGAAAGGGGAGCATGGGACTTCCCTCTGCAGGTGCAGCAGTTTTGCCCTCCATGTTTACAGCCCTGAGGCTTCACTGTTCTCCCCAGTGCCTCCCCACTCAGCTCTTCCTGGGATCGAAAGACTTGTCCTAGCTAAACAGTTTTTTTTTGTGTGTGTCATTTTCTAACTGTTACAAATAATTCGGTAGAATGGGAGTGTCAGAGGAATATTTCTAGCACACCTCTCCCAAGCTACGGTAGTGAGACCAATATGAAAAACATACAGGCAAAGGCAGAGCTCATCTCTTGTTTTGACAGTCTTCAGGTCATGTAAGGTTCTGCACTAGAATGTGAGTTTCGTGTGTTTGGAGGGATTTTTGGCTTCTGCTGGAGGCGAGAGTGAAACCTGATGAAGTGAGTTATCAACAACTCCACAGACGTTGGCACCATGGCAGGAAACAAAAGCAGCTTTTCTCCCTCAGCAGCATGTGCTCTGGCTCCTCAGCAAGGCTGGCATGTGCCGATCTGCAGTCCCCCTGCCCGCCATAATCTCTCGCCGTCCTTTCTTGCCCACAGGTGAGCGACCATTCCCCTGCACGTGGCCCGACTGCCTTAAGAAGTTCTCGCGCTCGGACGAGCTGACGCGGCACTACCGCACGCACACCGGCGAGAAGCAGTTCCGCTGCCCGCTCTGCGAGAAGCGCTTCATGCGCAGCGACCACCTGACCAAGCACGCCCGCCGCCACACCGAGTTCCACCCCAGCATGATCAAGCGATCCAAAAGGTCCGCCTCCAGCAGCTCCTTGTGAAGGCAGGGCTGGCCCTGGGGAAGGAGTGGAGGAGAGGCGGGCTGTGGCGAGGGTGCAGGCGGTGGGGCCAGAGCACGAGCATCCACTGCGCTGCCGGTCACCCTCGCTGTCCAAAAGCACATGTAGCCGGCATTTAAAAAAAAAAATATTACTCAGTATCCCCCTCCCCATCTTCCACCTCCTGGCTCTGCCCCGAGAACAGTCTGGAACAAGTGGACTGTGGGGTGAGAGGAGGGAAGGGGCAGCCAGGGAGGAGGGACCGCCTCTTCCAAGGTGTGCAGTGATACTGGTGTACGTACATGGACTGGGCGGTCTGGCCTGTGCCACCACAGTAGCATGACCCCAAAGTCTTTGTGATTGCTGTGTCATGAACATGTTTTGTTGAACAGTGTAATGCTGCTTGTATTTAGAGTCTGTCGAGTAAAAACACTTTCCGAGTCACATAAATAACTCAGATAAAAACTCCATAGCACATTGTAGAAGTGAGTTTACTTCTGTGTATCTTCTGCGTTTCTGCACTTAAAGAGACTATTAAGAGAAACATTACATATGTTACCAATAGTATCTGATTGATATACTGAGATAAGGTGAATTTATACTCAATAAGGCCCATTAAAGTAAATAGGTATTTTTAACTTTTCTTTGTATTAACTATACTTTTGAATATCAGCTGGATTTTTCCAGTAAAAACATGTATGTTTCAAGAAAATACTTAAAGCAAAAAAAATCCCCATCAAGAGCTCAGTAATTTTCTGACTGTGTGTGTATTTAGCCCTGTTATTCACTTACCTGGAAGAAAACAGCTCAGTCTAGATTATGTGGCGGGCATGTGGGAGCTGAAGCGTATGTCTCTCATATGATCCCATACTTTACTGGTCAGTAATATAGTACTGTACTACAGAAATGCCACTAACAGTGCTTTATTCTGCTGTGGTTTGAATGGGTGCACAAAGCAGCTACCATCTTTACAAACTGCTGCTTTTTTAAAGGCTTTTTCTCTTCCTACACTTGCCTTAAAGATTTATTCTCTTCATACCATGGCCTAACTCCCTTGGAGTCCTGGGAATTGTGTGTGCTTATGGAGAGAGTAGACCTTTTCTTAAGAGCACTCAGATAATGGAAACACCTAAAATTACTGTAAGGAGCTCTTTGGAAGGGCTCCTGTATCTCTTGATTGATCTTTCTTTGGAGTATGGGGGAATACCACAAGCTAATTTGAAATATAGAAGGTGTCTTGCAATACTCCTTTGTGACATAAGCTTCTCTTAGTACTTTGTACCTGTGTCATGCATGGCACGTCAAATGGTGATAAAAGCAATGTTAACTTTTATTTTAAAGCTATTTTTTGATCTTTAAAAGGAGCAGAAAGACCTGACTGAATGAAAACTTTTAGATGTGATCATTAGTGAATATTTCAAATTTTTGTATGTTAAAAGCATGAAATTTAAGATGTTATCAGTGATATACTTTTTCCCCTCCCCAGCTGCATAATGGGGGAGAATTCTGTTTACACATTATTTTTTTCCAGCAATGTTCTTCTGTTTGATTTTTACCCCTTCCTCCAGAAGAGGAAGGGGAGGTGCAGCCCTACTAGAGACTTAGGGCCAAATTAATTTTGTGAGTATTTACACTGAAACCCAAAGTGTCTCCACTGCAGATGAATTTAGGTCATCTTGTAAAATTTTGTACATAAAAGATCTTGTTAGCACACCTGCAATTACAGTATCTTATTGTTTTATCTGATAAAAAGCTTGCTTCCTAGAAACAAACATAAAAAATTAACTCGGAGAGTAGAGTGTTTTCCTCTACAGTTGTATATGGCTTTCAGCATTATAGAAATCAGTTTGCATACTGTGTTTTTACCTGTGTAGTTCATGATAGATTTCGTCTATGTGAAGAGAACTTCTTTTAAAGCATTGGGGATATTGAATAGTCTATGGAATAAAAAGGGATGTGTTTTCTTCAGTGAAGACATCAGGAAACCAAGCACACTTTCTACCTCCGTTTCAGCTTTTTGAAACATTTATTTTAGAAACCAAACTTTAATTTCTCGTATTCAGATTGAGTCATAGGGACATAAGTTCTTTGTAATAAAATCTGGTAGTGTTGGTATTTTTATTGATCAAGAAATACAGAAAGTATTTGGCTTACCAGTACTGTTAATGCTGCCTTGTGGAGTAGGGTCAGGGCCATGAGCAGCCCGAGGAGATTCAGAGGTGCATCTTTATTCATCTTTGTTCTTCTCTCTGAAGATCAAGCTAGATTTCAAGTCTCTGTCCTGCAGTCTGGATTGTTGCCATTTTGTGGGACAAATACAGCACTTGGCAAATTAAAGCCTGATCCTGTGAAACACAAGAGATCCTCACATCCAATCAACCACAACTAGAAGCCACAGCTGATAAGCAGCTCCTAAATCAGTATGTAAACGTTTTGGTCACTTAGCTACCAGGATTAACTGATATATGGAATTAAATGGCCAGCTTTACAGTATCCATGTTGTGTATTTGGGGTAGAATGCACACTTGAAGAAATGTTCCTGCAAAGTCTGAAATAGGCGGGAGGTACTTTAGTCCATGGGACAGTGGGACATGCAAGGCATGTGTCACCACTGCCAGTGACAAGATCCTGTTTCTGAAAAAAACCCTTCCTAAATGGTAGTGTATGCTGTATTTCAGCATTGGACAGACAGGATTAATGTGATTCATTAATCTCTAAGAGAATGCATTGGGAATTACCAGGTTTGGGGATATCATTGTACTGTTTTGTTAATTTGGTTTGTTTTTTGTTTTTTCTTTCAGTAAAAGGAAACAATGGCTTTAACACCTAAAACAAACTGCAGGTTAGATCCTTGCATCTTGAAGTTAAGTTTTGAATAGTGTTGCAAGTGTTGGAAAAGAAAAGGAAAATCAGGTTCTCTAATACTGTATGTACTTGTTGTACTATTTTGGAAGTACTTAATAGCGCTGAAGTTAGGACAGCTCCTCTCCTTGATTAAGAAAGTCCATTAGTACAGAGAAGTCATGGATTTAAAGGTATAGCTATATAACATACTTCTTGAACTTACTTCATGACCGACATTACAGATCTGTTCTCAGCTTGCAGATGGACTTAGGCCAGCATACACCAGACTGGACACATACTTAAAAATGCTGTTCTACAAACCAGTGATGTGTAACACTGTAAAATACCAACTCCCAATAGTTTAATCAGTTTTATTTTTGTACAGTATTCGTATTCTTTATAAGTTATTTTGCTGTCCTGTTTTGTAAATCACATGAAATTGTAAAAAAAGGAAAAGAAAAAAAAGTAGGCATAGGTGTTTTTGTACATATGTATATATATATTGTCCAAATAAAGAAAAAAGGAATAAAAAATCTAAACTTGGTCTTGAATGACTGGAATCAAGCAGTGGTCATGTAAACCAGCCTGAATGACCACAAAAAAAAAAAAAATACTGCACATTATGAAATTCATAGTTTGAGCAGTGTGTGAACCAGCTTAAAAGGTCTTAGTGTTGCTAGTCATCATTTGGCTTGGATTGTCTTTCTCTACCTATTCCAGTAAGGTATTCCTTCTAGAGACAAAACTTGCACTCAGGAAGAAGTGTCCCATCACCTGCATCCTCCAGCTCGCTAGAACTCTGTCTCCCACTGCTCCTTGGCCTTTGAGCTCAGAGTGGTGCTCTCCCTCACACCATGCACCTGCTCTGTGAGCAAATGATGCTGCATCCGCACTACTGCCTTGAGCTTTCCATGGCTTTGGAGGATTCACTGGTGTATGGAGATAAAGAGCATCTGCTTGGCCTCTGAAAGAGAAAGGCAAGGTACCCTGTACCAAAAAGCTCCCTGACATGCACAGTCATGGGCATCACAGTCACTGAAAGCACCCATTTACAGGAACTTAACCAGGTGTGTGGGCAAAGGGCTCAGATACGACTGCAGGGTGAGCCCTGGACCTGAGGGAACATGCCATCTTCCAGCAATGCAGGCAGGGACAAATGGGTGGAAGATTGCCATCTGCAGCTGGAACAAAACTTGTAACTAGCTTCCAGATTTTACTCAATGCTGAGCTGGAGTTTTCTCTTCTTGTGTTGGATGGCTAGAAGACAGATAAAAAAACTCAGCATAATGTTTTTTCAGCTTGTCATTGATTTTATGAATAAGGGACACAGGGCTGTGGCACTGCCCTCATTCCCTTGCAATCCCATCATAAAAGACTTTCCACAAATTTACCATTCTTTACCTTAAACCTTTTAATATTTGGTTTTAGTGCTGTAATTTGAACAGCTACCAAAATCTGCCTAGTGTAGAGGAGGCCTAGGCCTTAGAAGAATGTTTCCAACCACTGAGATGTAGTACATTTACAGAGGGGTCTTGCCTCGAGTGGTATAAATTCTGACTAGGAATGGGTACGTCATGCAAAGTCGTGGGTGCACCACAGAGGTGTTGGCATGGGGTAGTGTGACCCTGAACTAGACCTGCTGATTCTGACAGCAGTTTCTACAAGGTTGTAAGGGTATCCTGTGATTTCATTTCTCCTCTCTGCCAAGGACAAAAGAAAGGAAACACGCCACAAAATGTCTTAACAGTCTAATTAAATGCCTGCAGAGTGGTTCAGGAAGCTGCATACAAGGAAGGCTGGCTTTCTGTATCTGTCAGCTGGGTGACCTGTACAATTTTGATCTCCACAGGAGTCTATAACAATGTTGTTCAGCATTCACACTTCCAGGGCTGAAGAGTCTGCGAGGTTTTATTAATGCACCAGAGCTCTGTAACAACCACTGCTTCCTCAATGACTCTTGCTTTGGAAGCAAAACTTTCACGTTGAGCTCCTCGCACTGTTCAGCCACATCGGAAAAATTTCTTCATCAAAGTAACTTAATGCAAACATCTAATTGTCAGAACACTCCACTTACTCAAGTACTGTTTATGGAACTCCCTTAAAGGAGAGGAAGCTTTCCCAATGGGAAGAATTTTTCAGCTACCATGCTTTCACTGCCATGCTGTCCTCAGCTAAGAAACTCTCTGGCCTCTAAAACACCTCAAACACTTCCACAGGTATTGTGGAAATCTTCCCATTTCAAGAAGAGAAGATCTTGACTGACATAAGTTCTAATCCTTAGCAGACATTTATTTCTGTATGATTACACACAGTATTTTTCTGGCTCATCCATGGCTTATGGGTAAAAAGAGTCCGTATTGCTTTCAGCTTGTACTTTTGAAATTGCTACAACTATTGCTGTATTTTTAGTGGCTTGTGACCTTCAATTCATAACTAATAAACATCCTATCACTTTTCATATCAAACCCCATCACTGTCTGTTTCATAATGCCTACTGCCTCTTAGGCCACATAACGCCTGTGTGTCTGCACAGTGAAACACAAGGTACAAAGGAAATGGAATGAATAAACCATAGCACAAACGAGAATCACTGAGTGCATAAGGGCAGTTCACCATTCCAAGATCCAACAATGCCCTCTTGGGATTCAGAAATTAAGAAATAAACCAAAGGTGAACAGAAAAGTTTTGGACTTTCCCAATGGCTTTTTCTTTCTCTTGTGGCTAATGGTCAGGGACCAGAATGACAGCAGCAGAAGTTTCAGAAGACACAGATGTAAAGTATATTAGAGCTTCCCAGAAGCACCACATACAGCCATGTGGGCTCTTCTGTTGTTAATGACTGTTTTGGTGACTTTGAACAGTGTTCCCAAGCAGAAAGCACATTTTAAGGGCCTATGAAAACTCATGCATAACTGCTCTCTCAAAAAACACAAGGGAAAACCACAGTTGTATTACTAGCCTGTGCAATGCTGGTCTGCTTTCCTGAATTGCATGAAAAAAGCCAGGCCTCTGCTTTCCTGCATTGCATAAAATAAGCCAGGCCTTATCTAGAAGCTAAACTACACTCAACTCTTACATCTAATAAGCCATATTTCTTAGGCACATCATTTTTAAACACTTCAAGGGGGACAGCCTTCCTGTAAATTTATTCAAACCGAAATAAAGGATTCTCCCCAATATAAGCTACTGCGAGGATTTTTAATGAACGTACTGATTTCTGACATACTGATGTTTAGGGAATTGCCATGCACACTGGCAGCTCTACCACTTTAAACATAATAGGCCAAAGTCAGTATATTTTATACAGCAAAGTGCATTTTAAATTCTACAAAAATTCTGACCAGAAAGTCCTTCATGGATGGTACAGTTCAGCTCAGAAGCAAACATAAAGCAGAATCAGATTCTTCACTGCTGGGGTCCACAGAAAACTGTAGTATTAGTGGCTTTTCACCTGAGCAGTCCTTTAAGCTTCACTGCAGGAGGACAAAGCGAGGCTGGTACTCTTGGTGGTATCTGAGATGTCCCTTTGCACTCCTTGTACTGATCATCTGCTTTGGATTTGCACCATGTTTGTAATTCCTCAGGAAAATGAACAACATAACCAACAAAACAAGTAAAAACCCTGCAAAAAACCCCAAACCACTAAAACAAACAACAAAAAACCCGCAAAACCCAACCATCCAAAAAAACCTTTATTGTCCATGAAAACCTATTACCTGACCCAAGCTGAGGTAAACCACTGTCAATGGATCGCAGTTAAGGTCATGCTGTGTAATGTTCACAGTCTTTGGTTACAAATTGGGAAGGGGGAATTGGACATCTTTCCCCTTTAAAATATGTGATCCAGATTCTTTTGAACCGACCATGTTCATGTTCACATGTTACCTGTGCACTCTTCAGCTCTCAGTTCTTTTCTATGGTTCCCTGGAATATTCTGCCACCATTTTCTGAGTTATCATCCCTTCCCTTCATCTTTCTTCCTGCAAAATCAACTTTGTCCACCTCTACGCATGGCTTCTTAACCCCACAGAAGTCTGTCATTCCTTTCCAGCTAACTTGCCACGTTCTCATCACCATGCTTTCCAAAGAGGTCAGTCTGTAAGTGACTTGCTCTTCTGTGAATACACAACAAGAGAAGATACTTGTCAAGATCTCATTTAGCTCTGGATGCAAAAATGACAAGTGCAACACCATGTTTTGAGACCCACACACGCTGTTGCTGTGGGTTAATCCTGGGCAGCAGCTCAGGGCCACACGCCCACTCTCCCGCTATGGAATGGCTCAGAGAATCAGAATGGTAAAAGTGAGAAAACTTCTGGGTTGAGATAAAAACAGTTTAATTTGGAAAGCAAAAGCTGTGTGCACAAGTAAGGCAAAACAAGGAAGTCATCCACTACCTCCCATCAACAGACAGGTCGGTGTTCAGCTATTCTCCCAGAAAAGCAAGGCTCCACCACACAGAGCTGTTACTTCAGAAGACATAGCTCCAACCACCCTTCTTCCCCTAGCTTTTACTGCTGAGGACAATGTCACACAGCATGACATAGCCCTTTGGTCAATTGTCCCACCTGTGTCCTCTCCCAGCTTCTTATAAACTTCTTGTGCTAGCAGGACAGCGCGAGAAACAGAAAAGGCAAAAATGCAGTGCAAAGCACTCCCCAGGAGTACCAAAAACACCCCTACGTAACCAACAGCATTCTGATCACAAACTCAAAACATAACCCCATACAAACTTCTATGAAGAAAATTATCCCGGCCAGAACCAGTATAACTGCCAAAAAACCCCCACAGGCCTAGCGGGGGTAACAAATCAGCAGAAGATAGACTGGACAACAGGGGAATTACTTCCAAGAGTAACCAAGGAGCAGATTAGTGGAGAAAAAGTGGAGGAATTTGGTGGAAAGCATAAAGATGGGAATTGGTGTCAGAGGATTACACCACTTGGCAAGAGCTGAGCCACAGGAGAGGCTGAGAGGCTGCTCTAGTGCTGCTTTTCACCTCTCTTACTTCTGCCTCTACTGTTGCTACTGCTCCTTATTTTTCCATGCTTTCCCTGCTGGCTTTCCACACTGCTACAGTCATGTCTGAAAAGCTTTCAGTGGCTAAAAATGTTGTCCTTCTGCACTTACCTCCCCTCTCCCTACTAGTTCAGCCTTGTCAGTGGCTGAAGTTAGCATCAAAGTAAAACGAGGTTATAGCAACTACTAGATCAGCCCCTGCTACAAGAACTGCCCTTCACCCAAACTACTGCAACATGCCAAGGACACTGTATCAATGAGCCTCCCAGAGGCATGGCTTTTGGCAAGCCTAGTCTGGGCGCATAGAAATGGCATAGAAATATTGTGCTTTTCAGATGTTTAGGCAGGAGCAGGTGAAGAACTTTTTTTGGAGGAGAGGAGTTAACTCACTTCCACATATCCTTTCTCTCACAAATTATAGTGTACTTAATCGTGGTCTTATTCTTAATTAGCAAGGTATGGAGGGGAAAAGGGCTTCCATTACAAAAAGTTCCAGGAAAAGTAATTTTGGACACTGTGTTTTAGTGTGCAACAAGTGAAAAGAGTAATTCTGGCTCAGTTATTTACAGAGAAGCTAGAGTGCCAAGGTTCCCCCTCCCCTGCTTCCCATGCTGTAGCTCTTCTGTCAGACACCTCCCATCAGACACTGTGCCAACCTGTCTGGAATTTGCCTGTTTAGGAATGGCACTCCCCAGTTTTTGCCCCCTCAAGACTCTCCAAACCAGACACCACTCTCTTGTTCAATTTTCCCCTCCCCCTGCAGGGGGAGTGTGCGCTGGAGAGAACTGGAGGCACAAAAGGCAAAGATCACAGGCTGAGAGATAAGAACTATTTACTGTAAACAAAAATGAGATAGGAAAATGAACAGTAAGAGCAACAAACTCCCCAGTAACAGAAAATTTTGAAGACTACTTCTAAAACCAAGAGCTTTCAATACAGTGGACAGACAGATAGGCCTGTAGCCTCAATTATGTCAAGGATACTCTGGTTCCCAAATTAACTCTAGATCACAGCCTGAGTTTCCACACTTTTGTATCTTCTGTTCAGTACATGTGTTGGGACACTAATCATCATAGAAACTGCTCCAGGAGCTCATTTCACAGTCACACAACTCCACTGACTAACACTGGCCTGCAGTAACAACAATGTATGGTTCTCTGCTGCACTGAGGGCTCATCTATCTCTTCAAAGGAACAGTTACAATACTTCCTCTTTAACACCTAAAACCTGCCAGATTCTAGCTCTTATTTTGTAGTGGGTTATTTTATTTTGAATGCATGAATATCAAAGCCTGAAATACCAGTTTAACTAGCAAAGTTAACGGCCAGGATGCTGTTAAGAAAAACATCCACTGAAAGCAGATACCAAATTGCTGAATTTTACTTATTTAATAGTTAATAATCAGGACTTTATTTTAGGTCTTCAACATGCTGTTGTAATATACATTTCCAAATGCTTAACATTTATGGCCAACACTCTATTAAACATTTTTATGGCTTTCTGTTGAAAAGCAATTGACTGTACAGTCACTCCAATGCAGCTGACCCCTTGTAAAATCCTCCTGGGGTTTAAACTTACATGTCAAATCTGCACCACTATTTTCTCTATCACCCAAAATGTATGAAGTTTTACTTTGAAAAACACACAAGAAATTATAGATTGCTTAGTTTTACTTCTGCAAACTCACTAGGCTCACTGTTTCAGGAAGACCTGGAATTCTGTTGGCCTCCTTGCTAAAAGATTTGCAAGAAAACCTTATTATTAGAACACTACAAAATGAAATGTTACTATATTTGTTAATTTTGAGACAAAGTATTTCCTCAAAATTAATATATTCATATAATAATATTATTTATATTAATTTCAGGTTTATTTTTACAAAACAAACCATTACAAACCACTCTTTTTCTACAGATCACCTGAAGTAATTTTAAGTAATTGCATTTCAATAGGGAAATGGGACAATACCCACATCTGAGGTAAAGTAAAATTATTTACCAAAAGCAAATTCCAATTTTTGGAAAAATATCCCCAACTTCTAGAAAACCAACAGTCACAGAATAAGTCCAGGATAACCTAGAAAAACTACATGCACTTCTGATGTTGCATTAGCTGACAGAATATAAAAAAAAAAGGAAATTTTTTATTTACACCTACATTTGAGAAAAGTAGGTTATCTGGAGAAAATTATCACTATGAAAGACTTGAAAAAGAAAACCATGCATTTCAAATCCGTCAAACATTTGTGTAAGTTTTAAGAACCAAAGTTCACAATCATCAATTTTTTGAGGGTTTTCCTCTTTGACAATTTCTGAATTCTTGAAAGCCAGATGTTTCAATAAAGATATATAAAATACTTCTGCAGAATTAAGATTCAGTCATGTTTGAAAGGCGCCGCTGCCGTTTCTTGAAGCGCTTTAGGTTCCATTTGTATGTCTCCAGCATAAAAGGTCCATTGTAGACAAACAGCACAGTCATCCTGTCATTGTAAGTGAGATTCTGCAGGAGCTGGTGGAAAAATACAGAAACAAAAGTCAAAATGGCTAGATGTTCCCCATTATCTAAAAAAGCTGAATAAGATCTATGAAAAACCTGAGATCTCAAAAATATCACTATACTAGGATTACAACCTGAGAAATGAAGTGTATTTGTTCCTAGAAACCCCCTCAAAGGGACTCACTCTTCAGCCAATTTCTGTGCATGGCTATTCTTATTAGAGGAAAATTTTCATATCTAATCTGCACCTTCTTGCTGCCATCGACCTCATTGCTTTTTTACTGTATCCAGAGAATACCTCCACTCCTCTGTGGGCACAGAATAATGTTTTTCCCTTTTTTCCCCAGGGCAGGACAGGTGACAGTAATTGTACCCAAGTAAATCTATGTCTCTTTTCAGCCTTGTCCTTCTCTGAGCTAAGCAATTTCCATTAGTGGAAACTCAGAATGATCAAAATTACTTACAAGTTGCACTGCTACCTTCTGGAGTAAGTCCAGCGCCTGTACTACTTTTCTGAAGTGTAACAGCCAAAGCTGGATACTTACGATAATCCAAACTGTGCCAAACACAAGCCTAGCAGACAAGCCTAGCAGACAAAGATGTCATGCAAACCACAGATTATAAGCAGTGCTCAGGATGACATTGAACAATTTACCTGCAACTGATGCTCAACTTGTCACTTCCCTCTCCCCAGTCATTTAGGCATTACACCAGATGCTGTTGTTGATTTTTCTCACTTAAATACAAATTTTTTGTTTGTCTGTACTGAAATGAATCCTGGTTTTGATAAAATTTACCTAACCTAAGATTATTCAGAATTTCACTTTACAGCAAAAAAAGGATTAACTCCCAACATGGGAGTTATTTGTATGTTTAATAAACATAACATTTCACCAGATTTGTATTAAAAACACTAACTTTCAAACCCACTTCTAAGAACATATTCAGTTCATCTACTATGACAGCGGATCACAACTACTCAAAATACAGTATTCCCAATCAACTTTACTGCATATTAAATTATACCACTTCCCTCTGCAGCTTGCTTAAAAATACAACCACAGGAGGTGTCAACACACTGAAAAACAGGGTTGCAGTTTTTCCTGTATCCACTGGGTACACACATGGAACTTGGCTTGGTTAGACAAACTGTCACACTTTCTAGTAAGTGGTGACATATAGCAGGGGCTCAGGAACTGCAGGTAAGCCATGAAGAGTAGAGTCTGGCTTTCTCAGCCCACCCTGGGCTGCCTTTTTAATGATCCTCTGATGCAGCCCACACAAACACTCTCAATCAAGTCAACCTTTACACAATGTGCTCTCTCACTAATTTTTCTTGTGACAGGCTATTGTAACTTGTCATGTCACCAGCTTATGGAGGAAAGAGGGAAGGAGGCACTTCAGCCACCTCTTCATAACCCTGTTTCTTGTTGCTGAATAATGCTGCAACATAGTCCTCAAGTTCCCTATTACCATGATGCTGACTTTTTTGTTTTTTTAAAGTTTGAAGATTTTTTAAATTATGCTCTCTCATTTTAATTTTGATCTTTCCTGGTTAGCTCTGCAGACTCAAATTTTGCCTGTCTCTATTCTTAGTAATTTGACAACAGACTCAACTTTCACAACAAACTCTGGACCCCAGACAGCAATTTTCTGCAACTCCTTAAATTTGGGAAGCATTAGTTAGTTGAGCTATCTTTCAACATCCAGATCATGCTGTTCTTTCTCTAAGCAGGAGAGTGCATGGAAAACCTGATTCAGTAAGAATCACAAGAAGACAAAAGGGAACAGGTAACACAGAGCAACAAAGAAGTAATGTGGTCAGGAAACGACCAAACTGCATGGAGGTAAGCATACCGCAAGATCAGAAGGAACAGCAAGCATTACCTTCCATCTCCTTACAGCAAGGTAAATGCTATGAGGGGGCCTTACTCAGACCCTTCCATTGCTACTTACTGAAAAAACAGGACGTATCAGCCAGATTTTCTAAAATACAGTGTATAAAGCGATACAAGAGTGATATCTTAATGAAAACCAGCACACTTACTGACTGCTTGTCTCCCTGGTGTACAAGTAATATTTACTGTTTCAATTTGTCTTGGATCAAGTTCAACATAACATTAGTCTCTGTTAATGGCGCAGGTGGACAGCCACCTTATTTACCCCTTTCAAGACTTGGCACTGCATCACTGCATGACTAGTAAGTTAACTGCCTTTATTTAAATTTTGACTGAGGAGTACCATTAAACTGGTCACTCTCAGAGCACAGATCTCATCTTTTCCGGGCCTCTAAATCTCAGATTAATACAGGAAAATTATTCAAGTAATCATGTGGGACTCCTCTAGTTCTGATGTCAGCAGCACTAGCCTGCTCCTCCTCCAGTGTCCTCATCTGACTTGTCTGGAAGTTGGTCTCTGTTACAGTCTGAATTTTGTGTTAGACAGAGGCATTACCTTTTACAGCCTTTTCCATGGTAACCCTGTCCACTGGTGGCTAACACATGATAGTTCCAGTGGGGGCCACAACTCCAGAGCAGGCTTCTGAGATGAGCCTTGGTCTAAGTTGTCTGAATTCTTGCCTGACTGTCCTTAAAATGGACAAATACTCTCTTTAATCCAAATTTCTTAGGTAAAACACAGGTAAGTTATACAGCGTTTATTGGTGTATTATCACACCAAATTCCACTCTCCTACACTTGACGCTTCCTATTTAATTTTCTGCCACACACCTTTGGTGTAATGAGGAAGTACTGAGATGTCCTTTTTTTACAAGCAGTTTCCACAACCATTTCAAAAACTCTTCTCTCATTTGTTGGATCCATTCCCTGAAAAGAAAAAAAAAAGTCTGTTCTCTCCACTACATCATAAGCATCTGTACACAGAAAGAGCAATACCACACCATTGATTCTCACCTGATTTATTTCATCAACAACCCTGAAGGGACATCTGTTGAGTTCTTGCAGAGCCATCAGGTACAACATAGTGGAAACAGTTTTCTCACCTCCACTATGATAATACGGAGTCAATTCATGAAGTTCAGTGCTACTGTGGAATTTGACTCTAATGCGAATTCCATACTTCTCATACTCCTCCTGTGAAAGCCAGTACCTTTAAAACTAATTTTCTTTTTATTATAGCTTATTTTACAATGACATGCAAATTACAGGGTATTTATACAAATGTACATGGGTCTATCAACTACTCAGGATCAACTTAAAATCAAGATATTAATTCTGGTTCATCTACATATATTAATCCTATTTCATTTGTTTTCCTTAATTATTCTTTTCCTCCATGTCTACTTTTGTTACAGAATTTCCAACACCATTCCCTTTTCATGACTATGATTTATTAATTCCTGTTAAGAAAAGTTTTTATATGCAGTAAGAACATGAAGAAGAAAATAAAAATCTTGGACAGAAAAAGAAGAAAGCAATGGCCCTATAAATCCCATTAATAATTAAAAAAAAAAACCTTAGGATACTATCAATTTGACCAGCGGAGTAATGGTGTGTGTGTAGGCTGTGTACCAATCTGAACCTGTTTAAGTACAAGCAGTTCAAAATCCATCAACCACTACTGTCCAAATCCAGGACAGCCATTTCCTTTTTATACTTCAATGGGAAAATCACACACAAGGATTCCAGTGCTGGCTTTTCTTTAACAGGAAAGTGAAACTTGGCAGCAGCCTCAGCCAATGATGCAAGGTGTCAGGATAACAGAGGTGACTCAAAAGAAGGACCATAAAATGAAATGCATTCATGCTTAAGATGAAAAGGAAATCTCCAGAGGACTCTCTAGGATTGCTGAAGCTGTGTTCAGTGGCCACGGAGTTCACTTGGTTGGTCAGAGTATGATACTAACAACATGAAGTTTTGAGTTCAATCCCTGTATGGGCCATTTACTTAAGAGCTGGACTTGATGATCCTTCTGAGCCCTTCCAACTGATTTGTTATTCTGTGAATTGTTCTGATTACAATTTCACGTAAGGAGAAATAAACCCCAGAATCTAAGGTCTCTAAGCCCACTGTAATTTCAGATGCACTGGCAAAAGTAGGTTTGAAAAAGTGAAAATACAGGCTAGCAAACCAAATTAAAAAGATTGCTGTGAAACACAGCCACAATGGCATCAGTCAGACCTTGACAACTGCCACACAGTTGTGTATTTTGAATACCCGTTTGTATAACTGAGAGATTTTCCAAAACCTGACAAAAATGATGCTCAAAACTCCTTGTAGTGAATCGAGGAATCTGAATGTTATCATGGCTAGCAGTAGGAATTCTGGCTACTGTGTTACCAAGGGAAGTCAGACTGTTCCCAGAGGAAGAGAGGCTTCTGCTAGAACATTAAGAAAGAACCCAGTGAAGTGTTTCACACAGTATCACAGAGTCGCTACGGCTGGAAGAGGCCTCTGAGACCAGAGCCCAACCTGTGACTGAACACCAATCTGGGAAACAGACCACGGCACTGAGTGCTCTGTCCAGTCGTTCCTTAAGCATCTCCAGGGATGGTGACTCCATCACCTCCCTCCCCAGTCCACTCCATGTTTAATCACATTTTCTGTAAAGAAGTTCCTCCTAATGTCCAATTCCTCTTCTTATCCAATGGTGACAGCAGGTAGTGTCACCAAGCACATCCACAGACCTCAAGATTTCTATAAGGCAGACTAACAGAGGCTTGAACTTCAGTGTCACAGAAATATCTCTAATAAAAAGTAAGTCAACCTCAAGAGTCTCTCTCTTCTTATCTACAGGAAAGGCAAAAGATTCTCCTGCAGAGAACACCAAGGAGTGCAAACTTGAGAGGAGATTATTCACCCTTCTAGACTGTGGCCACTGATCCCTTGAGGAAAGAAGTTTTACTCACTGGCACAGTACTGCTAGCTAATCTCTTAAAACTATTTGTGACATCTTTGCTATAGAAAAGCAAGACCTTCCAAAGAAGAGATTCAGAAAGGCACTCCACAGGCCTTTTGCTTTTAAATAGCTTTACTGTTCCTTCTGTGTTCTCTCTTTCAACCTACTTTTATCCAAAACAGAGTTTTTGTGTAATATAGATCTGTCGAGGTAACTGTCAAAAGACCTGAAAAGTCTGTGTTTTAATGCTCTATTTTTTCATATTACTATTCTACAGGTAAACATTTTTATGTAGTTCAAATGAAGAGCCTTACCAGTCACTCTTCTGCCCTAAGTAATAACTACCACCGCTATTTTAAGAAAAGCTGCTTGAGTAAATTACAACAAAAAAATAAAAGTCAGAAAAAAAATGTGTTAAATTTCACTACTGTGCAGTCTATGTGTTAACATACAAGAATCTTGACATCATCATTTCAGTGATCAATTTAACACGAACTACCAAATTTCCCTCTCCAGTTCACTGCACTGAATACTTCTCCCCAAGTTCTACTGATGCTTTAACTCTTCACCAGAGGTAACCCCTACCTATAAAAGTTAGAGAAGGCAACAGGATGGGCCAAATGACAGCTGCTTTCAGAACACATAAATGGCCTCAGACTCCAGTAGTAACTACATGTAGAAGCAAATCAATTCAACGCCTAGTAACAGAATATTTAGATGATAATAAAGGACAAAAGTTAGCTGAAAATTCAGAATTAAATAATGAGCTTAATAAATCTGAGTAACAGCTAAGTAAATACAGTGTTTCTAACGAAGCTTTGTAAGTTGCAGGCCAATTTCAAAAGCCAGGAGGTGAAGTCCTAGTCATTTGGATAAAGACTCACTTGCCTTCAATCAGACTGATAAGTCCGTTCTAGTATACTGAAAGTGTTGAGTAAAAGTTCAGTGCTTTTAAAAAAAACATCTCCACAGGACAACTTGGTTTTTTTCTCTAGCAATATATGATCAAAACATTATGCAAGAAAATATGCATGTTATATGAAAAATCAATCATACCTCATTTTCCTTATGAAGATCAACTTCACCAACACACTGCATAGAACTAAAGAACTTACTGAACTTTTCATTAATTTGTTCAATCATCACTTTCAAGAGGTTTATCCATTTTTCTTTGATCTAAAAACAGACATATCCATGTAAAATCAATTTAAGACCTGAATTTTCCCTTGGAAATAGCATTTACACTGAAAAAACCATCGTAATTAGGGAAGTTAGCATCTCCATTTACACTCAAAACAATCTGAAATGTTACCATTTATTTCTGTACATACACTCTTACAAGAACATAGAATTATAATAATGATAAAGTAGTAACTTGAGCTATTACCTGTGAAATGTTTTGCTTATAGTTATTCAACTCATTTCTCTTTTCCTCTAGATACTCTGTTAACTGCTGTATTTCTTGTGTTTGCTTATTGTATTCTTCAACAACCTGCCAGAACAAAAAACAAGCAGTCAGCAAAATATTTGCTAATTGTAACTCTGACTGTAAA
This sequence comes from Melospiza melodia melodia, assembly GCF_035770615.1. Classification (NCBI taxonomy): domain Eukaryota; kingdom Metazoa; phylum Chordata; class Aves; order Passeriformes; family Passerellidae; genus Melospiza; species Melospiza melodia. Next base: position 14,994,261 of record NC_086226.1, on the reverse strand, counting down.
AATACCACACTGCATCAATACTGTTCAAACATAACTGCAGACTACTGCACTGCACACTAAACAAAACAGATTTCTAATTTTAAGCAAGGAAACAGTAAAGCTTGGTTTCTCTCAGATTATTGCAACATCTTTTTTTTTAAAGAACCTACCTTAAATCAGAGTAGATGCAGAATCTGGCATTTACAGCACATTGTTCATACTGTCTAGCTTATTATACTGAAAGTGGGAAACAAGTACAGTGTGGGTAGAGGGGGAGGGAAAGCAATGAACACACCGAACTACTGAGGCCTGTGAAACAGGAAGCCCTGGTTTTCTCTTCATTCAGAAAAGCATCAATTTCCTCCAATGTGTTTGGAAGAGTCTGAAAAGCCTACAAGACAAAGGATTGCACATGTTACAAAGCAATACTAGTGAAGGGCTGAAGTTTTCTTTAAAAAAAAAAACCACAACTGGATAAACCATAAACTATTTTGTTACTTTCAATCAGGGTGTCAGATACTCAAGATTTAACATAGCATGATTCCCCCACTAACTATTCTGGACCAAGAAAGAAGGTTCGAAGGTTACATAATTAAGAGACATAATCAGTTGCTCTTCAGTCGTCTAAACTGTGCAGGCACAGATACTCAGAGATTCAGTGTAAGACATGGACTATGCTAGATAAGTCATGCAAATGAATACTCCTGAGAGGGTGGGTTCAGAACTCAGTTCTTTGATGTTGCTCCATTAGAGCAGGAAGGTAGAAAAATATGGCCTCTCTTTATTTCTGTGAACACAAGACTGTGGATTTCAATTGAAGTCACATTTCTCTCCCCTGCGCACAAAACAAAGTAGTAGTCAAAGGGTATTTCAGCATTATTGCAAATGTGCTGAAAAAGGTTTCAAAGGCTAATGAGAGTAACAGAAGTACACATAATCCTTTACTAGGAGCCTTCTAGTGAAAAAAAAAAAAATACATTGCAGGAGAAGTCAGAAATTCAAGAGATGCATGAAATTTTCTTTTTGCACATACAACTTTAAATTCTTCTGGAAAATCTTGATCTGGACGCAATCTGCAGATGTGTTGAGCCTGTTTCATCAGTTCCCTGCACTTGTCATAAAGATGTTGCTTCTTATTATCCAGTTCATGAAGACGTTGCTGTTAGAAATATTAAAAGATATTTTTAAAAATCACCACTATCTTTTTTTTTAAAGTATTATTGTGAATTTCCAGAGCTAACTCTAGCACACTAGCAATAAACAACATCTGAAACAGAAAAAGTAGGTGAAACCAGACTATTAAAATATCAAAACAATTTGCTTCAACTAACCAAAACTCATTATACATCTCTGCTCATCAAGTCAACAGATACCAAGGTAAATGGATCAAAAGCAAGCTCTTCAGAAATACCTAAATTTCTTTTCTCTCAGCTTAGTAAATGTGCATGTAGATTCAAGAGTTATCTTCCCAAGTTTTACTGTTGTGTACTTCAGCTAAATATAGGAGCCCTCCAGTGGTGAAAAAAATTCAGTTTTCGTTTGAAATCACACAGCTAGAGAAATACTTGTTTCACAGATTTAAAAATAGGACATAGACACTGACAGTCACTCATATTACTTTCTGTAACTGTAACTGATTGTTATTTACTAAATACAACAGAAGTTGTAATAATGGGTATGATCATTAGTGATCATCTCACACAAGCTAGTTACCTGTTCTCAGCAGCTATAAACTCAAAAAAACCTTGTTCTTCCCTCCCTCTCCACTAAGCACTACACAAAAGATCGTTGCATTATGGATAAGCATTTCACAATCTCCACAAACAAACTGTAAAAATATTTTTCTATACTGAGCTGGTGCTTTCAGAAAGGTTGGAAAGCTTTTAGAAGAGGCCTTTTTTAGACCTTCTCTTCTACTTCATGAAGTCCATTGCAGAGGAGGGTTGCAAGGACTGGCATTAGAGCTGTACAGATAAAACAGTAAAGGGAGGACATCCTTCCTTTTCTTTCCAGCCAAGATTTCAAGTTATACTGAATTAGCATAAATGCTATTGTACAGCACAAGTTACCTTCTTCTGGATATCCGCATATGCCCTGTTTTTTGGATCCCACAAATTTAAAAGTCAAATGGCTTCATCTGAAATATTCTGACATGATAATGAAGGCAAAAGATCCTGTGAGAGTCACCCATACTTTTTTTCTACAAGAAGCGTAAATTTTATGTATTTGATCATTTTCAGAGCCCAAATCAATTCTGAATCAACTGAAGTGGGGAATCTCAATTCTCAATTGTATAAAGAGCTCCCACTTGAAGGGAGGTCTGCAGAGCTGCATGAAACAAGAGTTCAAGTTGATCTGTAGGCACTTAAAATCTGAAACAGATTCAATATTCAACAGATTGAACATGCCTGATCCAAATTATCGTAAGTAAAATTCTTCAGTGAAAAGGAAAATATATAGTTGGCAGGAGAAACTTCAGTATGTGACAGAAAAACTAGAAAGCAACAGATATTTGATGTTAATATCAAGCATGTACTAGTAAACGCACTGACAATTCAGCAAGTCAATTCTCAATTTTCACTCAACTTTGCCAGTTTACTGTCAATGCCCACATACAAAATAAAATTTAGACAAATATAAATACACAAGCTTTGATTCCTTATTTCTTCTATACATTAGAAAGTATGTGGCAATGTTCCTGTTGGTTTCTTGAGGGGGCCTCAATGGGACTCCACTTTACTCACACGCCATTCACTAGGAAGGAGGCAATTTTTAAGAATTATCAGAATGTTACAAATCACAAATCCTGTCTACCAATCTGACCAGATATCTAACTGTACCAGCCCAGGCTTCTCCCTAAATGATGAAGATGTGTGCAGAGACAACTAGAAACATTACATGAGTTTCCCAGTGACAATACACATTACTGACATGACGTTCATGGCTTTGTTATACAAAGAAGAGTTTACACATTTCTTACTACAATAAAAGGATCCAGGATAAGATGACTAAGTGGCACATTTTCACAGCAGCTTAGCTGTCTTAACTGAGGATGGCAAAGCTAGTGTTCTGCTTTAAATGAAGAGGCTGAAGTCAAACCACAGAAATCAAGGCTAAATATTTAGCAGTACTAACAGCCACTTCTAAACAAAGACACAGAAGCATCCTTTTCAACAGCATAAAGGCTTCCCAATGAGACATTTTCATAGTAGATATCCCAATATCCATATATATTGTTACCTGTGCAGCTCTTAGCTGTACAGTTCCTGCCTTGTACTCTGATTGTAGTCTGTTCTTCTTAGCAGTCACCCTGGTCATCTGAAAAGCCAGATCTACTTTGTCGACGTTCAATGGTATGATCCTCTACACACAGGAAAAGAAAGTATGTTTTTTTTCACCAGACTCAAAACTGATATAATCACTACTTGAGAAAATACCCATCCTTTTAGTCATAGCATACAATTTCACACTGTGCTCAGGTCATCAATACTGCTATCAAATTCAATGAAAAGTGGTGACCCAAGTTCTTTAAGAGGTACAGTCCACATGTACTTTTAAGTATCTACAGATACATATATAATTTCCACCAAATAGATATAAATACACATATGTAGATACATATACACGTCTACTTTCAACCCACAATTTTACATCAACCCTCCCTTACCCCATTCTCATTCCCTTCTCACTATATACTATCATGTGAAATGTAAGAGCTAAGGCCATCTCAACTGTTACTCAGAGAGAATAATCCAACACGTGGATATCGGTGGACATCATATGCCACACAGGGAGGGAAAAGGTCAAAAATACACACAAAAGACATACACATCTTGTAATGACAGTGCAGTTGACTGACAAGTTGCACAGAAACCCTTATATCTGATGTCTTAACTGGAACAGCACATGACAACTAAACAAGGCTGTGTTTGGGCAGTTACGTAACAGACTTTAATGATCACTAGAATCTGATTTCATGACATTGACATTAAAACATCTGGGTTTTTTTCAAACAAGTCAGCCTCAGCAACAGTCCAGAGGCTTCAAAACCATCAACACATTTTTTACTGTCTAAAGGGTAGCCACAATTATAGGCCATTGAAAGCAACTGTTTATCATGTCTTTATGATCAGCACATAAATACAAATTAATCCTCTCCCTTAATAGAAGGGAAAAAGGTTTCTACTGTAGACCTAGGGGATCTACAAGATGAAGTCTTGAGGGTGCTAGCATCTGACTACAGTGGTGAGCTAAGGTTCTTCACTATTTGTCATTTTAACACAAAGTTTCTACAGTATGAAGCTGGGCAGAGGAAAAAGTTTATTCATTTACAATTCTCTTAAGCAATTTCAAAATAATTATCAGAAATACCAACTTAAAAAAATTAGGAGATGAAAAATGGAAAAAGTTAATATTATTCAATAATTAGGAAAGCTAGCTTGAAAACATTGACAGTAACAAATGTTGCAGGCTTCCCACTTAAATTACAAGAACTGGACTCTTCACAAAAGCGGAACACATACCAAGTTAAAAATACATACCTTTATGAGATGCATCAGTTCAGTAACAAGTTCGGCTTTCTGTTTATTTATTTCTTTGATTTTTACATTTGCCAGCTGAAATTCCTTCTCTAGGTCAATAGCATCTTGTTCCAGCTGTCTTAAACTATGGGAGGAATCAATATTTGATTCATTGTGATTAAAAATAAATCATACTAAAACACAAACGTTCCTACACTTGATGACAAACCAACAGTTAGCAAGAATAGGAATTTATAATCATAAACATTCCAAACATACCGGAGGCATTCCCAGCCTATGCACTTTAAACCAAAGAAATACAACAGACAAAACAAGTAGCAGTTAAAGAAACTCCACTTTTGGCCACTAACAGCATAATTGTGCAAGCATAGTCCTTTACTTCTGTAAATTTCAAATCCGAGAAAAAAAAAAACGTGTAAGGAATGAACTTTTCTTCTTCTGATACCTCTTTGTAACAATACAACACAGGTGAGTTCAGGAAGTTTACTTAATTCTTGTTACGTAGTCTAGCCAAAAAATAAATATATCCTTGTCTCAGTGAAGAAAAACAGAGTTTTCACTTGTTATAGAGCTTCGGAACATGGAAGAGGAACCATGGTATTTAGTGAGCTGCAAAGCATTTGGAGATTTTTCAAAACTGCTGAACAGGCCAAGAGGATGATACAGGAAACTACAAACTGGTCATTCTCGCTTCGATCCCTGAGAAAACAGTAAAACAAGTCCCTTCAGGAAGCAATTCTAGGGGCATAATGGAGAAGGTGATCATGGAGATTCATCAAGCATTTACAAAGGGCATGCCATACCTCGTGAACCAACTGTAAAACAATGGGGTGACTGAGACCAAGCTGTTGCTACTTACGTCAATTTTAGCTTCCTGTTAGGGCACCTGACAGAAGCTCACCTCCACACATACGAAAGAGACAACAGAAGCTGCCAGAAGTCCAAATAATACCCTGCATCTTGGCTACACCCAGGCCTACCACATGAGCCACGAGTCCATGAAATGCCCATTTCCACAAGCTCAGAGGAGCACAGGGCCATGGGAGCAGATGGGAATGCAAACTCAGGACTCAGAGAAAGGGACACCCTGTCCCAGGACAGTCTCAATACCAGTGTCCAGGTGTGAAACCAATCAATCTAGTCAACACCCAAGGTCCCCTTTGGACTGAGGAGGTTGCCTTCTTGCACCACAACTGAATCACAGAATTGGTTGGGCTGGAAAAGACCTTAAGATCATTTAGTCCAAACACCAACCTAACACTGCCAGATTCTTCATTAAACTATGTCCCTAAGAACCACACCTACAGGTTATGTTACAAACCAAAAAAGTAACTGAAATAAATCAAAAATCCACTCCTCCAGGCAATGATACAGCTCTCATGAAATTTCAGGCTCTGAAATGCAAAAGTAGTATCTGAAAATACTATAGTCAAGTAAGTCTACAGGAGTATCACACAGAAAATGAGTGAACACATGCCTGTCTGTGACTCCAACAGCAGTCCTCTACCTTAATTTAAGTGGCGGCACAACCTTTGGCAACAGCTGTCCTGGCAAAGAGACAGTCACACCACCATTCCAGCCTCCTTCCTCTTTAAGAAACCACTTATTCTCCACTGACTGCAGTTCATCTGGAAAGCCTGTGGTTTTGTGGCTCTTTCACATTTTAGTGGGCATTTCTGTTTGCATTAGCAGTACTGGGAATGCACCAAACATGCCACAGTGTATTTGTGGGATACCGAGTAACCCAAATTTGTCACTGTGGCTGAGCAGCCTCACTGCTGGCCAAGTCCTGTGAAGGTTCACCAGGGTTACCAATTGTTCACTGAAGCTCATGAACACATGGATATCTTTTTGAAGCAGCAGTGTGTAAAAATTATATAGAGGAGACAAAACTGTGTTCCTATTTATGATATAGAAGATATCTAAATAAAAAAGTAATTATATAACATAAGGAGACGCCTTGTTTCTGACAATTTTGCTGTTATCTCAGTAGAGAGTGCTCTGAATCTTTGTTCCTAAAGGCCAAGTCCTCCAGCTTCACTAGTCATCAATTCAGTGCCAAAAGAAACCTCAGTCTGTAGAGGGTAACATTACTGTCCCTGACTGAAGAGTCCTTCAACCTCTGCAGTCAAAAAGCCACTATCAGCTGCTGTCACTGAGACTCCTCCCAAGCTGTTCAGCCCCCAGCCCAGTCCTCTGCATCTCCTGTAGAACAGCATAGCGCTGGACATTGTGCTGTACAATAAACATTATGGGATCCAGCAGAAAAGCACAGGACTCTTACTATTACATATTTAGGAGGGCAAAAAATGTAGGAAAGGGAGGAACTAAGTAAGTTGGAGAATAACACGTATAGGAAAACAGAGGAATATGAGGATAAGAGGGACATTTAGATGTAAATAGTGGGCTGGTTGCTACCCTTGTCCAGCCACACCCAATTGGCACATTCACTTTTTACTCAACTCCATTCCTCCCTCTTTTCTTGCTTTCTACTCAGGCACTCACATGTTTGGAAGTCTAAGTGCAAGCAATTGTAGTCAAATCACAAGTCAGAGGGGGAAACCTGCTTGTCTGTGATGGCTGCACCTGGCTGGAGACCAGAGCAAGTGTACCATGGGATGATGTGATTGTCCTTGCTGCCAGCACCACGGTACAAGTGTGCAAGAGAGTGTTTGATCCCTAATAAAGACCAAAGCACACTAGACAGTAAGTGGCCCAGGAGCCAAGACAGTAAGTGAGTCACTAAGAGTGACACCGCAGGAAGAAATGGCTACTGGAGGATCAGCCTGGCTGACACAGACTGCTGCCACATGCATGTGCTTACGGGTAAGATGACAGGAGTACTGGCTATGGGGTGCAAACTGGGGGAGTCGCGGCTACCTCTGTATCTCTGAGACAAAGACCACAGAATGAGCTACTGGAAACTAGGGAGTCACAGCCAGTTCAGCATGCAGGCACACATGGGCGAGGGAGGCAGTCTCTACAGGCCAACAGAAGCAGGGCTACAGCCTCAGGGGTTTGCATTTCCAGGTACAAGCAGTTCAGGAGACAGAGGTCTAGGGGTACTGACTGCGCAGATTCAGAGTGTCTGGAACCAGCTGCCAACGGGATCCACACTGCCCACAGATATGCACAGACAATGCACCTGTGCATATCTATGGGTAATCTCATGTTGCTCAGACACAGTACAAACATGACCCAACCACCAGTGTTGCATCTGTCCAGCCAGTTGCCCTGTATGACCATTGTGCAGTGTGTAATTACATACACATAAGCTGTTCAGATGTGTTCTGTGTGTGTCCAGTGGGAAGTCAGTTAGCCCCACTACTGGATTCATGCAGGAGGAGCATTAACCTGCATAAGCTTCATCTTCCTCTCAGTTTGCTGGATCCTGACGAATTTCTCTCATTTTTTGAGTGCTGTGTCCCATACCACTCATGCATTTGAATTTCAAGACCACAGTTTGGATTAACTGAAGACTAAATAGGTAAAAAAATGTGGTTCTATGGCGACTCTTGGTTTGTTTTCTCTTGCCCAGAAGTCAGTACCAAGGATTATGTTCTGGATCCTATCCTGTTTAGGACTCCTTCACTGGCACATGGAAGAGCAAAGAGAGGGCCCTGCTGTTAGGTTATTAGACACTGAACTACTGGGAGGGAGCAATAAGCCTGCTGTTCACAGAGGTCTACTGAAGCTGAGGAAGCAGTTGACAGAACATTTGTGAGATTCAGCAAAGACAAATGCAGAGTCCTGTCCTGTGAAGACAGTGGGTCTGGCAGTAATATAGGCTCATGACAGACTGACTGCAGCAACGCTCTACAAAGAAGAACCTGAAGCACTGCTGGACAATGAGCTGTGCATAAGCAAGCAGCGCACCCTGGCAGCAAACCAGGCTGTATGAATAGGAGCATAGGCAAGTTAAGTGATTTTTCCTCTCTGTTTAGCACTACACACAGTTTGGACCACTGTGCAAAACCTCACCCAGAGGGCAATCAAGATGGTCAGGGGCTACAGCACACACTCTACAGCACAGGATGAGGTGCTCTGTTTGTTCACCATAGACAAGAGACTAAACAGCCCTGTATCAACAGAAACCACTGACAGGATGGAACAAAGTTCTCTTATGAGGTACACAGTAGAAGAATTGATAGACGTGTGCCTAGGTTAAAACAAGAAAGGTCCAAACTGGATGTTAATGTTGTCTACACTGCCTACTGGGAGTGTGTGCTTAAATGAAATACCAGTTGAAAAATGCCTTGACTTCATGTCTTATGACAAACAGCAACAGAAAAACCAATTGCAGAGACTCACAAAAACAAAACATATGTAATGAATGATACTATGCACAACTGGGGCCTTACTCAATCCCTGACATGCTTACTTAGTACCATTTATACACATTATGGCATTATCTAGATATGTGCTACAAAGTTAGAACAATAATCTAATATTTGAGTAAATACATGCAGTGATATTTAACTGGAATCCTATGATTTTATTACAGAAAATCATCTGGAACATTGCTACATGTTGTCTCAGATACTGTCATAATTTCTAAACACCTTCCTTGTCTTGATTATCACCTGTACCTAATGCTCAAATACTGGTTACTTTTTAAGGGTAAAAGCATGCTGTATTAAGAGAAAACAAAAAAATCTCAGCTTTTAAAATGATAACATAGATATTGTAGATTTTTTCATAGATAACATAGCTTGTTTCCTACCTATCATACTTCACACCAATTTTTGATTCCAACTGCCTCCTCCGGTTTCCTTTCTCTAAAAGTGCCTTCTTCTCCTGCCTGAGTTTATTGTCCTTGAGATCCAGAAGTTTCTGTCTCTCGAACAGTGCAGTCAAACGTGCATCCAATGACTTTAACGTATTACTGATGTCCTGAAACAAAAGAAAAGGCAACACTAGCATCCTTACTGCATGCCATACTAACATATGCAGGCTCTGCTTAATGCAGGATAAAACGGCTAAAAGTTCACAACATACACAGTTACAGAAATACATTGGTACCTGTCGCTGGTTTTCCAACTGTCCCCTTTCCTCTGTATCCACTGAACTAGTGAGATACTGTGCATCCTTCAAGCATATGTTACTAGTGATGGTTTGTTTTGTGTAAGAAGACATTTTAATAACATATCTTTCTTCTGCTGTATAAATTTGCTTCAGATTGGTTTCCTGTATGACCTAAGATATACAGAAAAATATTAATCTGACCAAAGCATTATTGAAGGCAATACTTTTCAGAACAAGGAAAAAGTGTGATTGATAAACACAGTAAAAAAAAACTTCAGCTTCTGCAGGTCCTACTTATTAACAACCTTTGCAAAAAGATGCTAAGTTTAATGCAGCATTACACTTGTAATTCAGACTGGTAAGCAAAGAACTGTTGAGATACTGTTGGAGTATAGTGCCATAACTAATTAAACAAGTCTGATTGTCAAGATATTACAGACACCAACGAAAATTTGTTAGCATTGGTACTGCATAGTGAACAAGGATTGTATTTACTTCAGATACCTAACATGGTGCACAGGTATCCCGTGTAATAAAGAAACAAAGTACTAAAGAATTAATAGACGAAACCATAAGGTGAGCTGTAATGTATTAGTCAAGCAAATGTGTCTGTAGGAAAAAAGAAGGCATAAAAATACCAGAGCCACTTGTCTTACAAGCTTCATATCAAAAAGGATACTATAAATAACCAAAGATTTACCATAACTCAAGATACATAAAGATAAAATATGTCCACTACACCAGAAACAGCAAAAAGCCTCCACAGGATAAGTTATATTTGACTAAAAATGTTGCTCAGTTTATTTATGCAACATCAGCTATATTCTGTCAATTAGGCTTAGCAAATAATTAGGCTGACTGAATTTGTTAAAATGTCTTGCAATATGTTAGCCCATAATGAAGCGTTCCCACTTCTACAAGGCAAACAAAAAGGATAAATAAAATTGCTAAAGCAATTTTTTGCATTCTCCATGTTTACTTGCCAAACAACTTCTGAAATAAAACTCCACACCACAGGTGCATTTATGCTTCTTCAGATACTTTACCCTTTCAATCATGTCTCTGGTCTTCTGTGTTCCCACAGGAACATCATGAACACGGTACTGGTAACAAAGGTAACTCATCACAGGAGAAGGCGCATCAAATAACTCTCGTAAATATGAATAAAATCCGTATCGGCTGGAGAAGAGATAAAGTAAGCATCACAAATCAAATTCAGCAGGTAAGCAAGCTGAAGTTACTGAAGGGTCAGAAAGAAGTCCCACTAACCCAGAACTAAACTGGTGATAATTTGATTTGCATAAAAAATTCTAATATATAGCAACAAAACAAACCCACTGCATTTAAAACAATCCGAATACAATCAGATACATACTGTAATTCTTCAATAGGTCTGGATGGTAAAATTTCAGCACATGATTTATCCGGTGCACAAACAGCATTCACTCTTAGATTCTGACGATCACGCACCTATTATAAGATTATATTAGATTATTTGGTAAAGACCAGAAAAATAAACCATGTGCAAATAAAATATTAATTACGGATTCAGAGTCAGAATTATTTTCAACTGATGACCTCTGGAAGAACTTACAAATTCACTCTGGCTCAGAAATAACCAAGTTCTCTAAAAGCAAACTCTATTAACGTCCCTGAAAACACTATATGCTAGAGAAAATAAAAGCAATCAAAGAAACCCAGGGGCAAGTGCTCAGTCTAAAGAGCTACTTGTACGAGTGAAGATCAGTTGAGCTGGTTTAAAGCAGCCTTGAACTGAGTTCCACAACCACACAAGCAAGATACGCCCCCAGAACTTCAGATATCACTACTACTGTTCAGGTATAAAAAAGTGGTTAGTTTCCATGAAGAGTGGATGAGTCTTCAAAAACTGCAGGACAGTCTGTCACTAAATACACCTTTGTGCTGACTGTAGTTGGGAAATATTGTGACAGTTTAATAACGTATTTTCTGCTTTTTTCCTCTTGCATCATCTGCCTGACTTTCAAATGGAACAATCTTCTCACTGATTCAGGAGACAAGAGAACTATGAAAAAACAAGCTTAATTTGCTGCTTAGACCACTGCATGTCACAAAAGATGCTTCCTGCCTCTTTATTCAAAGGGCAGTGGAAAATTTTGGTACTAAATTTGTAGACTTCTGCTCTACCCATTTTCTTGTACACAGTATTTTCTACTTAAGTGATTATTGCCTTAAGGAAGGAAGAAAGGAGGAAGACAATCTAAAAAAAACACATCTTCTAATAGTCCTACATTTATCCAGTTAGTCTAAAGTTTAAGGAAACCTTAATTCTGAAGAAAATTTTTGAACACTACACATTATCCACTTGTTATGATATTTATCATACAGATTTACTCGCTAGACTCCCAAGTTCAGGGTTCCTACTTCAGTACTTAATAAAGTTCCAAAATTGGTGCCAACTTGCCTCCACCAGAAATGTCTCCATATCTTCTTGACACTCAAAAACGAAAGCCCTCAAGTCATTGGATGAAATGTGATTTTCAACATATTTTGCATGTCTACTGTCTTTCATATTGATCTAATAAAGAAAGGTAATGAGCAAGTGATTTAATACAATTCAACTTAACATCCCAAAAAACACTTCAAATAATCAAGATGATATCCACACATATAGTTAATGAAACCAAGAACGATGTCTTTAAAAATATATTTCTTTGCCTTTTTTTGCAACCAATTCTCTTGGGAGGAAACCTATGGTAAGTCACAGATCACTGTGCTTAATTTTTAGCCATCCATATCCATTTTCAGCACTCCTGGAGTTATCACCATCTCTCACCATACCACCTCTCCCGCTCCATCCTGGCCTTACGATTGAAACCACCCCCATCTTATGTCTAATGGCTCTGCTCCAGCACTAGTAAGGGTTTTTCCATTAGCAACAGAAAACATTACACTCCTTAAGCTGAAGTGCATTTGAATTCCTAAGAAAAATGCCCCACATACTTAAAATGGATGAAGCCTTCCAAATCTGAATGAAATGTTAATGTTTTTGGTTTTCAGTTGACTTTGACTAGTAATTAAACATCATGTCACTATACATGAAACACAAAGGCAAAATTACAGAGAACTACACAATTTAATAATCTCAAAACGGAGAAAGGCTGGGTACAGTTAACAGCAATTTGAAAGCTGGAATTTTTAAGTACACCAGACTAATTTACATAATACCAAAGTGTACTGGTTTTGGCTGAGGTAGGGTTAATTTTCTCCACAGTGGCCAGTATGGGGCTGTGTTTTGGGCCTGTGCTCAACAGAGGGTTCATTATACAGAGATGGTTGTCATCTCTGAGCACAGGTTACACAAAGCCAAGGCCTTTTCTGCTCTTTGTGCTGCCACAGTGGTAGGGCAGGGATGATGGAGACTGGGAAGAAACAGAGCCAGAACAGGTGACCCAAACTGACCAAAGGGATATTCCAGATCATCATCCTCAGTATACAATGTGAGAGGAAGGAGGTACACTTGGAGTGATGGCTTCCGAAACGTCATAGTTTAGGAATGGTATTCTTCAATTTAGAAGGCCCATTAAAATCATGGCACTGCTTGCTCCCCATGTCCCCTCCCTGCCTCCTGCTCCAGCAGGATGGAGTTGAAAACTGGAGGCAAAAAAAGGTAAAAATCATGGGTTGACATAAGAATAATTTACTGGAAAGAGCAATAAGATAAGAAAGCAACTAGTAACTGCAGCAATTTCAATAATAAAAGGTGTAAGACTAACAATTTACACCCCCAACAAATGCTGACTGCCCACTGTGACTTCTCCCAACCTGAAAGGCAAAATTACAGCAAGAGTCTCTTTCCACCACTCACCCTGCAAAGAGGTGCAGTTATATGGAACAAATTAGGGTCTGGCCACACCCTCTCAGCCACACATCCTCTCAAGCATTACCAAAATTTAACCCTGTCCTTGGCCAAAACCAAGACACCAAGTCACTGTCACACAGGATGGAGCCCAGCTCTCCTGGAGATGGCTGAACACCTGCCCATCCATGGAAATGGTGACTTAATTTCTTGTTTTGCTTTCCTCATGTGCATGGCTTTTGCTTTCCCTATTAAATTGTCTATACCATCAGCTGTCTAAGCTTTTACTCTTCTGATTCTCTACTGAATTCTGAACAGGGACAGTGAGTGAGCAGCTGCCTGGGCCTTGACTGATGGGCAGGGTTACACCTCAGAGAGAAAACAAATCCACATATCAATTGATGTCACAGAGGTTAATGAGGCCATATGTAAAAGTAAAGATATCTTTATTGAAGCATTTATAAAGTTATCTTGATGTGGTCTTTCAGGGAGAATTCAAAGTTCTAATGATAACAAGAAATATTTGGGATTCTATTCTAAACAAAAGTAATTTTAAACAGCCCTAGTACATGCACCAAGTGTAAGAATTTGTATATAAATATTCTGATATACTAATTTAAATTGTAGCAATATATTAAGTAAGTTTGCAATTCTGAAAAATGCAACTGGAGATCTTCATCCTCTTCACATTATATACTGCATATACTGCAAGCATGTATCGCACTAAAAAAAATAATATCCTCTTTGAAAATTTAGCCCTGCTATTTCTAGATCATACTTGAATTATCAAACCAAACCAAAACACAAAAAAAAACCAGCAACTGATTTCTGTGTCTCTAGATTGCTGGGTAGAGCAAACAAAATAACTACTCCGAGATCACAGAGGGAAGTAAGCACAGCTGAGCAGGTTGCGCTGTAAAGGCAGATACTCAATTGGCAACTGCTTTTTTAAGCAGCAACTAAGAACTACTTAAGTAGTAAGATTGGATAATAACTGGTTGCACCACAGAGGAAGCCTGCAACAGGCATCTTCTTGTGGAGGAAAGGAGCCATCCCACCTTACTCAATTACAACATTGCCTATGGAATTCTAATTATGAATATCCTGCATGTACTTGGCAGTACATTCCAAGATGTGTCTCAAAAGTCTCCCAGTCATTCTTGAAGCCTTGCAAGACATACATAATCTAACCGTTTACAGAGTGATATGCAAGTAAATCTTCTTACTTCAAGCATCATGGGTTCACAAGTTTTTTTTTTAAACTTGTCTTTGTTGTTTCTGAGCCACATAAGAGCAGAGTGCGTGTCTCGGAACCTCTGTTTAAGCTTCTCTTCCTTCACATGCATTATATTATTAAGTTGTCCAAGGCGATCAATTATTCCTGTAATTTAAGGTAGTGTCTTAAACAGAGTCCACAGTAAGTACACATTATAACCAGCATTTTCTGGTATCTAGTGACTACACTCCTCCAAAACTAAGGTTGTTGGTAAATGGAAAGAACTAAGTTTCTCTTTCCAGAATTGAGATGCTGCTACTTCTGAAGAAATCAAAAAAAACTATAAAAGCTTAAAATAGAATTAAAAACTTATCCAAAGATTAACAAAATAAGGTAAGCACAGTAAAGACACATGAATTTTGCCATGGAAGTATGTTTTTTCAAGACTTGTCCTACCTCTGTATCAAAAACAAAAAACTTCCCCAGAAGAAAGAGACAGTAGGACTAGTAATGTGAAATATCTGTTACTTCATGCTAGCAAAAAACAAAATGTATGACAAGAGACTGTGTATGAAAGCATCTACTATTCAGAAGAGACAGAGATCAGAACCTGAGAATTTTGTGCTACTCAAGATAAAATATAGTGTCTCCTTCCCTAGGTCACCTGGACTCCCTATCTCAGTTTCTTCTTGGATTCTAGGGTTCTTGGATTGCCAGACAGGTATGTGCAAATGAGCAACATTCACTTAGGAATATGTATATAACACCTTCACTAGCTGTCAAGTTTCAGTTTTTAAATTTTATTTCATTTATTAGAAAGGACTAATTGTAAATCCCGGACTAATGTAAAGAAACTCTGGAATTAAAGTTCATCTAAGAAGGAGAATTGCAGCATCTGCAGCTAACATACTACATACAATATATGAAGTAGCTAAAATATTGTCTCTTCAAAGCTAACTGCTTTCTCCATCAAGTTTGGGATTGCTTTTCACAATCTGCTAACTACAGACCTTCCTTTTTAACCAAAAAATCCCCCAAACCTCCAAATGCCAAAGTACTCTCCTTACTCAGATATCAGAAATACTGATTCCTTGAAGGATAGTTTCAAGGTCAATTTTTAATTTTGCATCTTCTTGTTCAATTTTGAAAGTGGTTGTTACTTTTAATAAAGCTGTTAACAAGAGAGAGGACTGCTATACATGTAGGCCAACTACAAGTAGTAGCTGAAGTAAACACCTTGAATTATTTCACTACAGCAGGACAAGGAGATTCTGTACAAGCAGATGCATTAAAGTAATAAAATAAATTGACAAAGAAAAACCTTAAGTAACTTACTTTTCTCTTCCCGCTCTTGGTTGGTTTTTTCTGCTCTTAGATCACTAACATCGTTATCAATATTTGCTTTCTCTTCTTGTAATTTTTTCAGCTCAGTATTAACAGCATCAATTTGTGGCTGAAGATTCTCACAGTCTGCCATTGTTTCCAGTTCACTCTGCCACTCTTCTATTATTTCTTGAGTTTGATGTATTTTCTTCTTCCTGTTTGTTTCTTCATCTTTTTTCATTCTGAATGCCTGATTAATTTCTTCAATCTAAAAATTTGGAGTATTTTGAACAAGAAATGAGTTTGGTACACAGAACCCACAACAAATACCTAGGATACCTGTGCAACTGCTATTAAATGCTTACATAACTGTGCACTCAAACCCCAAGAGTCTGTTACAGTTCCAACAGCACTATGACACAGTTCCAATAGCACTATGGCAGTTGAAGAACATAAGCGAAAATACAATCATGCCTATAAATCAATTTTTTAAGTTCCTACATTTTCACAAAAGCAGAACCTTAAAGGTTAATTAACTGACTAACAGTTGCTTAATACGTCTGAAGTTTAGTCTATGATTAAGTAAAATCTATAGCCCAAACATAACTTAGAAATTTTGACTTTGCATCCTTATACATTTCATTTACTATGCATTTCTTAATCAAGTGCATAGATGAGAATGTTTCACAGCCTTGAAAGGATGTTCCTTTTACAAGATGCAATATGTATATCCTTAGAAGCAGTAACCTACAGCCTCTACAGTGTGAGTAACTTCTCACACTATAGAGGCTGCAGCTTTTCAAAGCCTATCACAAATGGCATGTGTGCATATGTTTCTGTCAATCAATATATACACACACTGTCTATTTTAGTAGGCAACATAATTTATGCAGTATACACCTCTCTCTTAGTAATTCCCGTTTGACTGATAGAGTTCTAAAGATACACTGTGTACTAGAGGGAGGGAAGAGTACAAGCACTTGCAGCATCTTCATAGAAATTTGCCACTCTGCTAACAGAAGAGCAGACAAAAAAACCAAAAACAAACACCAAGAAAAGTCAGCAAGACTCTTACCTGTTTATCTTTCATCTCCAAAGCATCTTGTTTCTCTTTACATTTCTGGGAAATATTTCTGATTTCAGCAGTCTGCATACAGCAAGATATTTAAATTTACAGTCAATAAATTCAGTTATATTTGTAAAAAGTAGTCAGATTTTTAAGAACATCTTGTATATGCATAACTAAGTATTTACTCCCCATTTTACTACTGACAAAGCCATCCTTACCCACTTCTTATTCTTAACTGTATCTGTAGCATGTATAATTTCAGCAATTTGTCAAGACTTGCATAACAGCATTCATACTGTACTGTTCACAACCATTCTGCTGTAGGTCTGCAAATTTTGGCATGACATAGAGAGGAAGCGCCTAATCTGAAATTAAAATACCTCCATCCTTGATTTCAATGAAAATGTTACATTCAGATGCCTACAACTATAAAATGTTCTTGCCTCTTTCTCCAAACAAATTTTGCAAAGAAAGGTGATACTAAAGAGCAAGCAAGGCTTAAGCTCCTAGGAACAGGATGGCCAAACCAGGTTTTGTCCAAGTCATCCTACCTCTGAACTGCATTGTGCTAGAGCTAGATCCTACACAACTGAGCTCGACAATTTGTTGGCTCATGTGTAGGCATCCATGTCTCTGCTCTTTCTCTATGCTCAGCTTCTATAAAGCAGAAGAACAATATAGGTTGGAAGGAATTTCTTGGCATTACCCAGTCCCATCCTTTCTCAGAGCATGATTTTATTAGGTCAAGTTGCCCAGGCACTCACACAGCTGAGTTCTGAACACAGGGGAAATACACTATCCTTTCTCTGAAAACTGCATTCCTCCTTCCCTAAACCCTCAAGGCTGAAGCACTGTGAAGAGAATACTGGAACATTGTAGAAGGATAGAAAGACTGCAAGTAAATTCCAGTGCAGACATGGAAACCAACACAGCACTCCCAGCAGAAGAAATGTCTTCCTATGAAAAGTCATACTGAAAACACTAAGTTGCATAAAAAAAAGGAGAAAATAAAACTATGCAGAATTTTTTCTCTACCCCAATCTCAAAAAAGCCCCCAAATTTTAAGACTTGTGCAGACGGTTTGCATGAAGTCAACACAGAAGAAATACATCTGGGTCTTTCAGCTGACTGCTGTCAAGTAATGATTATGTGATGCTCTTTTCAAAGAGTTCACAGAGGCAGCCTGAAGAGGAAGCTCTCTCCAGGAAACTGATACACAATGTTCACAAAATGGTTCTGAAGGCTCTCAAAATTGGGGCACTACTAAGGAACCGGGATTCTGTTTTTCAGTTACCACTGTATTTTCAGTTACATGTTTCTAGACAGACCGGTCTACAGAACAGACAAACAGCTAGAATTGTCTTTATGATTTTCATTGCATAACCAAAAAAGACTGCTTTACACCATTAAATATTGCTAGAAAACTGCATTACATAGTTAACTCTGTTCAAATGCCTTTAAAGAGCCTGAAGAAACTGTTCTGAAAATACACCATTTCAAACTTTTCCTATAAAATGGGTCAGTTTCTTTTTTCCACATTCTACATGACACACTCAAACCACCAAGTCTTAGCAAAAATTTTTATTCTAATCCAGAAATTGAAAGGGTTTTTACACACAGAAACAGGAGAAAAAGTAATACAATGTCTGGATATATTAATGTAATTCCCAGAATTACTCCACCTTTCTTTGCTGTTCAGCTCCTTCCAGACAAAACTACAAATCCATACTCAGCTTTTTGCCAACAAACTTCAAGAAAGACAAAATGAAGGTGTGCTTATTTCTGCTCTCACATAAATATCCTCATGTTAAGAGAAAGATCTCAAGAAGCAGTCAGAATTAAAGTTATTTGATAATGGATATAAGCCTCGAGCAAAGGATCTGAAGAGAATTATATTCCCTACAGGTCTGTGTATCCAGAACAGAGCAGACTTAAATATTAAACTGCTTTCCTTTAATGGCAAATTGAAACTAATCAACTTCTTCTGGCTCACAGAATATTTCACCTGTGAAATTCTTGCCAAATGCCTGCATTTGTACAAAGACAGAATTTTAAGTTATAAAAAATTCAAGCAGTCTATGAAAAGGTGAGGAACTAATCATGACAGAGCAGCTTAAAGCCATTATAAGCTACTTAAGTCTTGCACTTTCATACTACATCAAAACTATCTCCTGACAGGGCAACCAGCACTGATTCTCCTTTCCAAAGACATTTCAACAGCCCAAGTCTCAAAGTATGTGTGAGGGAAATCCATTTCAGCAGCTGAAAAAAAAGTACTTCATGAAAGTCCAGAAAGCAGCAATACGTGTCTCAGATCTTCCTAACTTGTCTGGTATCTTGCAAATAGCTAATGCCATAACAACATATATAATACATACCCTTACATCTTTTTCCACAATTCTGGACTCTGAGCTCAAGACAAAATTATAATCATTCAATCTAGACTTGAACATATCATTTAACATCAGAAAAAACAGCTTTGGAAGCGTTAGAGTATAATACTATATACAGAATATTATTAGTTATGAATAAAATACAGAATTGTAACTCATCACTGGAAAGTCGTATTAAGAGTATCTCACTAAGTCTTCTATAAATTACTTATTTCCAATTTATCCTCTTTCCTTCTTCTTGTATTTTTGGCTACTGGAATACTGTAGAACAAATGTACCTAATCCAATTTCCAGACATAAATTATTTACTTATTATTAATTCATTAATTAATAATTAATTAGCACACAGTTAACCTTTTGAATATACCGTATATGAAAGTTTTACTCTACAAGCTTAGACTGAAAAGAAAAATATGCTGAGTCAAGAGTATAAATTAATCATCTCGAACATTCTCTCAGGTTTTCTTCCACTGTTTTGTAGGAAGTGCCTTTGCTGAGCAAGCTCCCTGCAAGTTAAAACTAAAATGATCACTGTTTGTCCTAGGTATCTTATAGAAACAAAGTACAACCTTTAACAAAAAAGATTACTTTGATGTGAATACAGTCCAATACTTCCAAGAACAGAGGTACCAATGATTAAGTAGAACTGCTCCCAGTTCCAAAAAAACAGAGTAGTTTGATACATATGTGTAAAACCTAACACAGTAAGACCAAGCAATGAGAACAAAGTTTATCAATTCACAAGCATGAAGGCATTGTTGCATTATGAAAATCAACTTCAATTTTCCAGATGTTAACTTTTCTCTTAGAAAGTACATTTACCCTTAAACAACAAAAACCTTCAAAACAAAAAGCCCAACCAGACCAAAAAAAGGCAACAGCAGTAAGACTGCAACATTTTGGAACACTGAGGTATTTTGCCTCACAGCACAATAAACTCTTGCAATACCGTAGGAGACAAAACCTAATTACTCGTACCAAAGACTTTTCTTATAATTATGAGGGACTTGAGTACTTCCTAATGTTAGTGTAGCATTTATCACAACAAAAACAATGTTGTGAACAACAATCTGTTGGAGTTTTTTGCCTGGTCTTTCTGCCCTGGTTTTGGGTTTGTTTTTTATTTGGGGCAAGGGTGTGTGTTTTGGCGCTTTTTTTTTTGACAAAGCACATAACTAGTTTATTAACTCAGAGTGTATTAAATGCCACTGAAGTTTCAGACCCCCATTCTACAAACAGAACTCACTGCAGCAAACAAACATTCTCATGTGATCATTTAACTTTGGTTATCCACTACAAATTTGTGCAGCTTATACACACAGTGACTTCCAGTCTGAATAGCAAATACTAGTCAAAATCCTGCAGGAAGTTACAGTACTCTTATTTTCCATATGGAAATAATTTTTTTTTTCATAAACTCAGGAAGAGCAGCTGTTACATAAACTGTAACATATAAGTAGGTTTACCATTAAAATCCCTTATGCATAAAAATATTCACAACTAATGAATGATTACTGTCTAATTAAAAAATGAAGTCCTACTTATGCAATTATGCTCAATATTAGAAGAATGCTTTTAGGCCAGCAAAGTTGTAATTTACCTTAAATAAACCATATTTCAAGAAGATAAGAGGAGTGAACATCCCACAAACCCAAACCACAGGACAGATGAAAACAGGCATCTAATTTAATGGAAGCACTTAACTTGGGGAAACTACAAACAATATATCCTAGCAGATTTTAAAATTTCTCTTTATTGAACATTAAAGATTTGCTTTTACAAAACCAAGAGCAGACAGAAGAACTGCTACTAAAGGTTTACTAAGGAATATATTCCTTGAACAGACACAGAGAAGGTACTAAGAACCAAGGGCACAGGTGCATCAGGAAAATTTCTGCTGAAACATCATTATGACACACTAGGAAAAACAGGTTATTACTTTACATTTTACAAAGCTGAACAGAGAGAACCTGAAATATTACCTATGTTAAACAAGAACTTCAATACCTACATTATCTCTGGTTTTCATATCCAGATTGTTTAAATTTTCTTCAGCTTCTTGAATTTTTCTTGTCCATGGGGCCTGCATTTCTCTCAGACACTTCAGTTCTTTCTTAACTTGGTTTCGGCACTGTTTCACTTCTTCATGCTGTTCACGAACATTTTCATATTCCTTGGAGGAATTGAAAGTAAAACAATTAAAAACTGCTGTATTCTATTGCAGAGTTTTATACTGTCCAAAGGTTTTATTTAACTGTTCATGAGTTTTAGAAAAATATCTCTTTCAGAAACTAGCATTACAGCAACTATTTAATTAATACTGTTACTAGTTCAAATGACAAATAGTTATAGGAATCATTCAGTCCTCAATGAACAAGTACACATTATTAATACTTCTTAAATAATATACAATCAACTAGAAGAAACAACCCATTTGTCTGCAATTACGTTGTCTCCAAGTTCATCTGGGATCATGGAAAAAACCCCTTAGCCCCTCTCTGTTCATAGTTTGAGACTACTTACACAGGAGTCTAAAAGCCAAGGAGCAAATAACCAGAGACACTTGTGGAGAGTTTTGTACAGACGTGGCTTGAGGAAAAAAGGCCATGATCATATACAGCTGGTTAAGCAGTAAAAAGCAGCTGTAAGCAGTAAGTTCTCAGCCTTTTTCCTTACGAGAAAAACAACAACACTGTGTCCTTGAGCAAATAACAAGAAAAACACGGTGAAAAACATGGTGCCCTTGAATGTAGTCAACAGCAGGATGTAAAAACAAGTATTAGCCTCAACAAGAAAACCACAAGTATTTTGAGAATGTAGCCACAAAGGAGGGGTTGACATGTAATCTGTAACCAATGATGAGCTTAGCTTTTGCAATATGTATGAGCTTAATTAACACTACTATAAAAGTATGTAAGCTGGATCAATAAATCTGAGACCAATGATCATCAATAGGATGTGCTCGTCTCCCTTCACTTCCGACAGACACTTCTGGGAGAAAGAAAAGAAAACGAGCTGGACAGATTGTCAGAGCAAGTAACAGACACAGCCACTGCTGAAGTAAACCAAGGGGAGAGAGTTTTGGGGAAACAAAATACTTTTGGGGAAAAAAACTCCACCACACACCACAAACAACAAAGCCATTGCTATCCAGAAAGTTTAACTCAAGATACATTCATAAGAGAAAAGAGATGGTAAGCAGTAGGGTGACCAAGAACCTCCACTTCAAGAAGATGGGAATTTTGTAGAGAAAGTAGTTTAAGCTAAAGGAGTCATTATTAGTGATTTTTCTGTGTGTGTTATACTCTCTGGAGATAAAAAAACATTAAAAAAGGAAGGAACAAAAAGAAGGGGAACCTCTCCCCAGCCCCTCCAAACTAAGAAACATAAGAGAACCATACATTCCATGAAAGCTTCATGAGGAAAAAAAGTAAGATGTTCAGAGGTCCAGAGAGAGGAGTAGATTCAGGTATACAGGGGGACAGAGGAAGGGAAGGCTGCTTGACTTTGCCCCTTATTCAGAACATATGCCTAGTTATCACAAGCCCTGGAGGTTCCCTGGAGGTTAATATTACAACAGTAACAGTAATGGTAATAATAATAATTTTACATGAAGACCACCTGGAAGCTAATTTTAACAGGTGAATTGGCTTTATGTGCTACCACTTTTTCATAGCTACTTAACTAACCTGACGAATCACAGATAAATCAAACTAGGCTACAAAATCCAAGGTCTTTCTTCTAAAAGTATTTGATGAAAGCTGCCGCAATTCTGCAAAGTACAGTCAGTAGCCAGTGCTACAAACTTACAGAGATAAAAGGATTATATTTTCACTTATCTGAAAGATTAAGCTTAAAATTCAGCTCTGCTCTAAATAAGGCATTTTATTTCAAGATTAAAGCAAATGCACACACATACAATTACACTTCAGATTCCACAAATACAAAGTATGAGCAAGTTCCACAGAACTGTCATGACATAAAATATTAAAAGAATTTGCTGTGTAAAAATTAAGAAATTCTGACTCAATCAAAATACAGAGATCTTGTGTATCTGTACTCAAGTAACTCTGATGCTTGTAATTATGCACTCCACTAAAGACCTGCAGAACTCTGAAAGCATTCCAGCTTTCTCAAGAGATGTTTGCATCTTAAACCAATGTTTTTCTTAATTGTAAACATGAGGAGAGGAAAAGAAGAATGGACGTAGCTCGACGAAAACACATCTTCAAAACTACATGACATGATTCTAGGAATTACGGAGTTCTATGGAACCTAAAGTATGTTCAAAAACTTATTAGACATAGTTATATGTGAAAATGGTGTAAAATTCTCTATATATAGAAACAGTTGTCACTGTCTAGAAAAAAAAAATCACTTGACAAAAAAATCTTCCTCAGGTAAAAAGCAGTAGAGTCTTCAGAATTAAAATGCACTTCAACAGTGATCAGAACATGAAAAAGTTCATCACCAGACTTCTCTTTTCCTCTGTGATTAAAAAACAGTCTAATGTCATATTTGAGTTATCTATCACATTTCCAGGCTGTCTGTTTCTCTATTTCACAACATCATGCAGTGTTTATACATCTGCCTTCCAGCTGACTTAAAATTTCAGGTGTAGCTATTCTGCTTGGTTACAAAGGTAAATTCAACAGGTAGGTGTGTTTAGTATTCAAGTTGAAATCTGCATTTAGGGGAGGACGGAGCAAATGAAATATCTTCACATCAAATCACCACTTCAGATTTGAAGCAGCCACCTGATACTGACACTTCGCAGACATCGTTCCTCTACATTTCTATCTACTGATGGGCATCTTACTCTTCTAGTATATTAATTACAATCGACTTCCAATCCCTAGAATCTGGTTTAAATCCAGAGAAGAAAATAGCAGCTAAATAGTTTAGTAAAGCTAACGAGTCTTTGCTACAACAGAAGGATGAATAAACTCCCATACTACTCTCAATTTCAGTAAACCCCATTTTAAAACACAAACCCATCAATTTATTCTAAGGACTACACAGTGCTAGGTCAAAACAAAAAAAACCTCCTCATGCTCTTGCAGAACAATGCAATTCTTCTCTTAGAAAGAGGTTGGTATTTTTGCAATGTAAGAGAAAACTAAAAATTCTGTCACAGTTTAACAAATCACAAAACAGCAACATAATGTGAAATTTTATTATAGCCTGTAATTCAGATATCCTCTACCTAGTAAAACAATTACATCAATGCCCTTCGATTTCAAATGTAAATTAAGTACATGAAAGATCTTGTGTTAAAATTTATTAGAATTTCCCTATAGTCACTGCTCTCAGCATCTCTAAAGTGCACATTTACCTTAAGTTCTCTTCTCTTTTTCGTCAATCTAATATACACTACTGATTTCTGTACTGTCAATCAGAACTCCACCAAGGTGTCAAAGCACACTGTTGTTTCCATGGATTTGGGGGGCCAAAAGTTACAGTGAACTGAGTGCAACCACTAAGAGCCTTTAACATACTGAGCAATATAAACTGTCTAGAAGACAGCAGTGGAAATAAGGTGTTTAATCAAAGTCTGACTAAACTTGCTTAAGTATGACATAACTAATAGCAATATTCTCTAGTTTGTGGAAGGCAACTTAATTGACAGCAGATAAAATCATTAGCTTAGTCTTCCTTTATCAGTGTCCAGAAAGCCTTTAGAGCGCTGTATAAGCAAGTATCTTACAGCAGAGAACAATCAGCATCAGTCTACATTTATTACGCAACACCAGGCTAACACATGTAGTAGAAAAAATCCTACCATTCAGAAAGTACTGACATCACAGAAGGTATATCCTACTTCCTTAATACCTACCACCATCCATCTATTTAAACTGCTACTCCTAAATCCCCCTGCTGTTAGCAAGATGATTTGAAGGCAGTGATGGGATTCCCAGTTGCTCAAGATGCAAAGGCCATAATGCTCTTTGCATAGCCATATGAGGCTTCATTATATGCAAAATTGCAAAAGTAAGCGTTCTGCATTCTTCACGAGCAGTAAATCCAGTTTTCTGGAAGTTCTATATCTGCATTTCATTAACTCTATACTTATATATAATATAATTAACTCTAAGCTTGCAAACAAGGCAAACAACATATTGTTTCAGTAAAGTGAAATCTCCATCAGTTTGAGCTGTTTAGAATCATTTCATCTGATTGATCATTCAACACTAAACTAAGGTAGTATTAAAGTGTTCCTCAGAAATACTTACTTTGATTTGTTTAAATGACCTGCTCTTTACTCTAGGCTCTTTCAAATGTGTTTAAATATTTTTCTGCTCAAATGCTAATATTTTTGAGATTGGCAACTTAAATTCAGTGACATGTCTGTCATGCACACTAAACTTCAACTAATAAATTAAGAGGAATATAACCGCTAAAAAATTTTAACAAAAAACCTGTAAAAAAGTTACAGCTGAAGAAGCAAGCAGACCTGTCTAGAGCTTAAACCAGTTGCCTCTGCACAGAATAAAAGGAGTACTACTCTTCTTGGCCTGCACTACTGGCTTTCCTAAATGTGCAGGTGCCTGAACAACTACTTGAAGCAACCTATGCAGCTAGGTATGTAAGCAAACATCACAGTTAGACCAAGAACAGAATTTCAAGAACTGGCCTGCTTGCACTAAGCATTAAACAATGATACTCAAATACTCCAGTCACACTTCTTCTAAAGCAACTTTTGGCCTATTTCTAATTTCACAATCTTAGAGAAAACAGGTTAAGTGAGAAAGACACTGGAAATTAAACTTACCACCCATGGCCTTTTCCTCTCGAGCATCTCTATTAAGTCTACATGGCGCTTGCATTCATGGTATCTTTCAACATCTTGCTTGTACCGTTCAACCCGCTGCTTCATTTTCTCCAATGAGGTGGTTTTTTCTCTGAACAAGTTCTGTAATATATAATTTCAGGTTTTACAGTATCTAAACAGTTCCCAGAAAATAGTCTACATCTCACCTGCACATTAAAGCAGAAATTTACCATCAGAGGAGACATTTTAGTACAGCACTAAGTGGAGGGGAACCATCCAAAACAACAGGAACAGAAGAACAAAGGATTAAAAGAATGGCCTGTATGGCTAAGGACAGACATTGCTCCCGGAACACCAGTCCTTTTCCTTTTTGTCTGTCTCTTTGTTTTCGAGAAAGCGAGCAACACTAAAGCAAAGGACTATGCTTTAATTCATAAGCCAATGACCTATAGAAGACAAAAATATTTGTCTAGGAAAGTTGCTGCCAGTCAAAAATCCCAAAGAAAGGAGTACTTGACAGCAGGCATTTCTCATCTTTTAGGTCTGGACCATTTGCACACATCTTTGTACTTACAAGCATGTGAGTGTCAGAGTGAATGAGTTCTGAGAGAAGAAGATTATTTGGTAAAATCAACTCACCACAGACTTGGTAAATAAATACCACTTTCTAATTCTGTTACATGTCAGGGTAATATTTATTTCACTTTTCCTACATTCACTGCTTTCTAAAGAACATATTTACCTCTAGTTCTCTTTCCTTTTCTCTGAAATTTTTCAGTTCGCAATGGAACTGGTACATTTCCGGAGAACCAATGGACTTTTCAGTGGCTTCGAGCAACTCAGTCTTACTCAATCTTGTAAATTCTCCAACTTTGTCCTACAAAATTTTAAAAAGTTATAAAAAATATAGGATTAGTTAGACCAGTGCAATACAGTAATACTGGATTTATTCTATGCTAAATAACTCTGTCATAGTTAATGACCATCTCATGGAGTAGCCATCAAGCCTTCTAGAAAATTCCTTCTCAGGATGTTGAAGCAGCCTTGCAGTATAAATCTTTTGCAGTATAAATACTAGGACTAACAGGAAAGTTAAGCCACATAGAAGTTATTATTAAAGCTGGCAGACAAGGCTATTTAAGTATTTCTGTTGAAATACTGAAATACTCTGAAATACTCTGGTGAGCAGAGTTGCTCAAAACTGAGACTGATGCAAGAAGTGTGCTTGCTGTTGGTATACTGGGAGAGAACAAATAAACCAGAACTATCAACACTGTAATACTGACTGAACTAACTGTACTAAAGAGAAAAAGTTCTTTTAAAGAAAAAGGTGTATTACCAGAGTATGCTGGAAGTTCCAAACAAATACTGTACATAGGTGAAAATGAACGATACGTCAGCTGGCATATTTTTATTTCTGCAGTGTTAGCTTTCTAAACTTTAATGCTCTTCTGTCTTCTTGAATTCAACAATAACCCCATGAATAGGCTCTGATAAGGTTTCCTTTCAGTATCATTCCTGATGATCCACATGAACTGGGAAGGAATCTGTCACAACTTTAGGGTGCAGTGTGAAGCAACCTAGCTTTCTACACATGAATCCTGACCTGCTTTAACATGCATTTAAATACAGAAAGTGCCAGTAGTATTCTTTAATCTCTCTCCTTTAAGACTTACTTTCCATTAGAATGATTTTACTCTTAAATAATTCAATCCTATACATCATTCAGCCCTATGCTCAACAAAGTGCTGACATTACCAGAAAGGCTGTATTAGCAAGTGCTGCTACTTGAACATGAAGACAGGGAACATCAGCATCTCTCCTTTCAGAGTCAACATGTACAAAACTGTCCAATTAGTGAGCTTTAAAGGTCACACAGATCCTCTTTTCTTTCACCATCACACCAGCATGGCTGCCTCAACCCTCTTGTTCTTTGTGCTGTCCCACTGAACTAGGCACAGTGCTGCTAAAGCTAACCAGCAACAAAATCTTCTCAAACCACAGCACTCCATTTGCACACACCATCTTCCAAAATTGATTCATACCTGAGGAAGAAACTGGCACAAATTGTCCACCTGGATGTTTAAGGCTGCAATTTGTTCTTCTACTGTTTTCAGGGTCGCTGGTTTTCTGTTGATAAACCACACTGATGTGTTGTTCACCACATAAATCTCACGTGTGATAAGAATATTTTCTGGTGACTTAAACCTGATTAATAGAAAGAAGTGTTTACACTTCCAAGAACATCTGAAAAGTGTTCCACCTTTAAAGGTTACCCAGTGTCAAAGTATTGTTAAAATTTAGAGATAGCTAAGTATTTAATATACATTAACTGGACAGTAGCATCAGATTCCTATTTTCATGACTCAGAAAATATCCAGTACTTCAGTGATGAACTAAACTCACATAGGAAACATCAAGAATATCTGCAAATCTTAACTCAGAAGTTACTTACATAAATGAGATGCTCATGCTGAATGTATGAAACACTTAAAAGTCGTTACAAATATGAACAGTTTCTTAAAAGCATAATCTGTGTGATGATAATAAGTTTTAAAATTGGTGTGAAGGAGGTACAGTACATCTTTAAGTATTAGTACACAGAAATATATCAGTAACCTATGTATATATACTCAATTAGAGAAAAAATAGCATACAACACAAAAATAATGTATCTTCTGTGGTTTTTAAAAGCAGAAAATGAAAATAAGTAGTTTTCATTTAGTTTTCTAGCTCCATACTATTTTCAAAAATTTAGTCTGGTCAAGATGTAGCAATAACAACTAAGTCAAACTCCTGGAATTTTGGTTTACCATTTTGATTTAAAAATTGCCTAGTGCCTGTTAAGCACACTCTTAAGGATGGGGAATATAGACTTGCAGAGTGACCATGTACCTCAGGACATTTAAGAATGAAGTGAGTACACATCTGCTGCCAGTGTTTGGACTAAGCACCATAGGGACATAATCCTATTTCTTGATTACTGAACTACTACTTCCTGCATCACCTCATTTTAATTTATGAGGCTTCATTCCAAAGACCTACAAAGCCATGCTCCTTCCTTTCATTAAAATAAAATCATTTTACTATCATAACTTGGGTGTAGCTACATTTCAAGTGCCAAATTCAACAAAGGCAACACACGCCTACAGAACTTCAATTTTTAGTTCCTGTCAATAAAGCAATCTTCAGCATCGTCTCCCATCCTACATGTTGCATTCAAACATTTTCTACCAATCAGACAAAGGACTCAACTACACTGCAACCATGACATGCTAGGTCTAATGAGCTATGAAACACAGAATCTTCACACATTGCAAGATTCTCTCTGGAATTTCAAGTAACACTGGAATATATTTATGTTAAAACAACGGCACCATCTACTTGAAAGACATCCTATCTCCTGAATACATCTTGTCTGGCCAAACACTAAAGAAGGTCTTACTTGATCATTCCCACAATAACCAAAATGAACAGACAAAAATTTTTCCAAGGCCTGCTGCAGGTTTTTTTTTGTCTCAATAAAATTTTCTTTTTAGAGAAAATAAATTTTCTCTAAAATTCTGATCAGGGTGGCCAATTGTTATGCAAATTAACACAGGCTATGAATCAGGTCACTATCTCTATTTTCTCTTTCATTCAGGGCAACAGACTAGGCTAAGGCTTGTTAAAATCACCTGTGCCATAGCATCCACAAAAAAAGCTGCATTGCCCTATACATAAGCTACTAATAAAATTTTAAGTCCAAAAGATTTCCAGTTGCTCTGTTTTGCCACAGCTTACCTACAAGACTGTATTACATGGAATTAGTCAGATCTTTTCTTTTACTTCTATCCGTATGTGATGTTTTCAGTGAGAATGTAGGGAAGCCCCTCCTTCCAGCAATATCAGTATAAGAAAGTGAAGATAGAACAATCTGTTTTAAAACTTGGGCTTTTGTCCTTTTTCTTTAATGAAAAGAATTCCAACCACCACATAGTGATGGCAGGAGTGACAAAATCATCAGAACCTTAAATGTAACCAAAAGGTAAACACACCATACAGAACTATCTTTTTCTATGCATTTTTTGTACATCAAGACAAGGTGAAATGCTTCAGAAAGCAAGATCAAGAGTATCCATCACTGCTTATTTCTTGTGTGATAACTAAATAACTTTATGTTCTGAAGCATGCAGAAATCAAAAAAGGACAAATTAAGCCTAAAGACAAACCTCTGCACAACAAATTTTTTTCTCACAAGTTTGTGAATTGCTGTGTGGGGAAATGACCCAATTAAAAGCAAATGAGGAAAGAGTTTTACTACTTACAGTTCAATTTCCACTATGCCTTTCATGCACCCCTGCTTCACAAACAGACCAACCTACAAAATTAAATTACAAGTTGTTATTTCAAAATAAAATGTATTATCTTACAAGAATACACATTTGTATAATGGAGCTACTTAACAATGTAGTTTATTGAAAACTCACAATTAAAAGCAAAATAAAGCAATAACTAAAAATAAAGGAAGACACTACTATCCTCCACCATGAGCATTAGAACCTCCTCCACACAATTTCTGATCAACTTGAGCCTCCAAAACTGAACAAATTATAATCAGCAGATCCACAGACAGGAAGAAGTTCTTGTGAATTTGGGGAACAAAGACAAGAGAAAAGACAGTGCTGAGTACCTGTACTAGAACCGACGACTCTAATAGTATGAAAACACATCATGAGAATTAAAGAGAAATACCAACACACAATATTGCCATCCAGTCAATTCCCATGTTCCCATTTGTTTATGACTGAGCAGCTTCAAGAGAATGTGTGCAATCATTCAGGCACCCAGATTCATTGCTCCAAACCTACTCAGAGAAATTGCATCCAACGAGAATATCCAAGAAAGCAAGTGCAAAAATTTGAAAATGTCAAGATATTACCTTCCTACTACAGAATCAATGCTTATCTTGACAGTAAAAAGTGAAAATCGAGTAGAACAATCCAAATTCCATTTAAATCAAAGATCAGCGCCTCTATGCTTTCAGATGAATTTTCAAGACGCATTAGTATGTTATTTCTAGAGGTACTACGTATTTTGAAATTTATTTTAGACTTTGTCTATTCCTCCCTTAGTTGGTACTTCTTATCAAATGTTTAAGCCATTAAGTGGCATTTTTCTACCCCACCGTGTATGCTTAGTCATCTTCAAATAAAATCTCTAGTCAACTCAGACTGCCCTACAATTTAGGTGTTTTCATTTCATAATTTATACAAGACAGCTAGTAGTTAATTAAAATAACTCCCCTTTGTCTCTGGACCAGGTTACTCTTCAATTCAGATGCCTCACTTTTTATAAAAGTAAAGTAAATCAAGGAAGAGAGTCTTTCCCCCATCCTCTGCTAGACAGTGCTCTGAATGAAATTCACCTTAACTATGAAAATTACAAAAGCTCATAATTACCTTATCAGCTCGCCCTAAGAAAGCAGGTTTTCCAGCCAGTCCCAGGCAGATGGCACAAACAATACTTGACTTGCCTGTGCCATTAGCACCAACAACCACGTTCAGGTTGGGCCCTGGATGTACTTCACAGACAGTGTATGTCCTGGAAAGCACAGCAAGTTTTTGAATTTTAAAACACTATATTACCTTTAAAAAAAAAAAAAAAGGAACTTGCTTAGAAACATTTCATTACTTTATTAAACAGATAAAATTACCTCCTTTAGACTCAATTGTGAAATACCATTTTGTAAGAAAGTCTCGTAACATTTCAGTGAAACACGATGAAAGACATTCCCACCAGGCAGAGTACTCAGAACTTTCTTTAAAATCAGTGACTGTGCAGAATAAAATCCAGCAACAGAATAATAACTTTTTAAATAAACTTACCAGGATCTCATTTTATTTTATGCATCAAAAAGAAGACAGAAAACAGATAATGCAGTAGCTTTCTGGAGTTCAACTCGTATCAAATCATCCCCAGTGTTCGGGTTTTTTTCCTAACTGCATTAGACATCTTTCACCATGTGCATCCAGAATGACTACTGCAATAGTAACTACGGGAAGAGACCAAACTCATCCATGCAAACTCAAGTTAACACCCTAAATTTATAAGGAATCATTTGACGAATTTCCTATTCCTGAACTGTGCCAAACACAGAGAGCTGAAATACTACCACAAAAGGAGGAGTACAAAGTACATAACGGCAATATTACAAACCATATACCTGCGGAAGAGAAGGTACATGAACCCTTAAGGAGGATTTAACTACTATCTCTGAGGATTCAATTAACACCTAATATGTGACTCATGCGCTACACTACTGAAGATTTTCAAGGCTAGCATGGAGCAGTAAGAAAATGGTCCGACGATTCCTGCTGGTCTAAATACGTCCAAAAACCATGGTATTCGCAGTACAGAGCAGGTGGAAAAAATACGTGCAAAGACCACACACTCTTCATCCTAATGGGTCTCAAGGCGTCGCCACTGCCTTACGAGGGCTTTCTGCAGTCCCCCCTTCTCCAGTGCTTGGCAGCCTCCTGCCTGAGAGACGAAGAGCACGCAGAGGCTGCACGGCCGACAGGAGCCATCGTCTCCGGGCAAGGCTGCCCAGCACCGGGGAACGCGCTGCCAGGGAAGCGACACTGACAACCCCTGGGACTCGTAACCCACACAGCAGTGTCTCCCAGCGCCCCACGCCCAGTAAGACATCACCTTCCCTGGAACATCGCTTCCCGCACCCCCCCCGCCAGCCCTCGGTACCCGCGCGACCCCGCTGCGCTGCTTCGGCCCCCCTACAGCGGGGCGGAAGGAGCAGGCCGCGGCCGCTCAAGGGGGAAGAAACGCCCCCCGCTCACTTACAGGAAGTTCTTCATGAAGATCCTGACGATGGAGCCCAATACGAAGGGGGATTCACCACGCTTCACAGCTTTTCCCTTTTCCCACGCCGCCATGTTTCCCCCAGGCCGCCCTCCTTGCCCCTTGGGGCTGAGCCCGCGCCGCGCGCTCGGCCCAGTTGCCCGGGGAGGAGGGCGGGACTGAGCCGCCCTAAAGCTCCTCATTGGCCTGGAGCGCCGGCGCCCATTGGCTGGCGGGGCGGGGCGGGGCGGGGCGTTGCGGCCCCTGTTGCTGTGGCAGCCGCGGCGCAGCGCCCTGCGGGGGCCGGGTTGGAGCGGTGCCCAGCCCCGCGTTCCGCTGCCCGTGCGGGCCGGTCACCGCCGCGTTCCCTGCGTTCGTTTACAGCGTTATGAGCAGCTGGGCGTGTTTAGTTTGGAGAAGACTGAGAGGGAATCTCATTGATGCAAAGGCGGATGCCAATAGGAGGTTGCTAGACTCTTTTCAGTGGTGTCCTGCGACAGGATGAGGAGCAATGGCCATAAAGTAAAGCTCAAGAGCTTTCCTCAACATGAGAAGAATTTCTTTATATTGAGGGTGGCAGAGCACTGTAACAGCCTTTCTCTGGAGGTTGTGGAGTCTCCCTCTCTGGAGGCATTCAAGCCCCACTTGGACACATTCCTGTGTCACTTGCTGTAGATGACCCTGCCTTGGCAGGGCGCGTTGGAATAGATCATCTCCAGAGCGCCCTTCTAACCCTAGCAATTCTGTGATTCCATGATTCAGGCTAATGGTTCGGGTAGATAACATTCCACGAGTGGCTGTCAGACAAGAAGTTGTTCCCGGGTGTTTCTGGGAACACAGCTCAAGGGTGAGCCCCGGAGCCAGGAATCGAGGCTGAGGCCTCAGGAGAGCTCCTGAGTGGCCGGGGAATCCATCACAACAGACGGCTCGTCTTTTCTTTGAGGTGGGATCAGAGTCAAGTTTTCTCTCTCAAAACATGAGAGATGGAACAGGACTCAGTGTGTCTGTCACACTGCCAGAGGAGCGTGCTCTCTCCAGGCTTTGCCCTACACCGCTCCTCCTCTGCATTTCCTGAGTGAGGGCAGTCACACTGGCAAGCGCTGCTCACATCCAGGTGGACAAAATGCCAGCTCTTTTAGTGCTTGGCTTGACATGTCTTTATTAATATTCATTATTGTGAAGTTTGTATTAGGTTTATTTTGGTGTGACACCATAGTCAGAATACCATTTCATTTACTTTACAGAGACAGAATAACTATGACATTTTATAACAGCTGCTATTCTGGATTTCTGTTGGTGTAAATGAGATCTGAATTGGCCCCTCTTTTTGGAAATTATTAAGGATAATGATAAAATGAAAATTAATGGGTCAATATTTAAAAAATAAAACAAATATTAAAATAAGGATGGTATTGAACAGGAAGACAATAAAAGGGCTTTACACTGATCTCAGGATAAACTGGGCTCCAGTCCAGCACAAAGCTACATTTATGGCAATCAAATACAAGCCCATTACCTCTTGGGGCATTTACCTGCTTTTCAAGGTTTTTTTCATTTCCATTTTACAGATTGTGACACAACTGGGATCAAAGCAATTACTTGTAAGGTTTTCACTAGCTTTTGAAGAATTTTCAGACATTAAACAGGCCTGGTATGGCAAGTCTCAAAAGAACTGTTCTTTGCCCCACTGTGGTACTGGTACAGCTACTGCAGCAGTGAAGAAATAAAAAAAAAGTAAATAAATATGACTCCAGGGCAGAAATCAATTGCATGAGGAGTTTCTGATTTGGACAGAGCTAATAGAATATTTTTTTTTTATCTCACCATAAAACTGAAGTTTGCTAGTGGAGAAATCTTAATGCACCATACCCAGTTTTCAAATGTTTTGTAGCCATTCTTTCACTAGTTTCTGAATTTCCTATTCTATGAACTGATATTCATCAGACATTGAAGTAAATGAAAGCCACCGTTCAAATCTTCCCTCTGTACTTTAATTCCTGCCAAAAAAAAATGATTGAAAAGGTGATGTTCCCTACTTAGGGAAGAACCTCGATGTTTCTTTGGTTTGGTTTTTTTGGTGAGTTTTTTCCCCCACCTTTTTTTGCTTCCCCCCCGTCCCCCTCCCCTCATCAGGACAATGCTTCACACCTTGTGGATAAGTATTTCCTTCAGTAATACTGATAAAATCACCGTAGCACTGAGGTCCCTAGAAATTAATCAGTGGAGAACAGGTTAGCGTCCTTCATTTAGGCTTTTATTTTATCAGCCTAAATCTGATTATTTTGATGGAGTGAGGCAGAGTTATGTAAAACTTTAGAGATAGAGCCTAACAGTTGTACTTCATGCTTCATTTCATTTACATACAGAGAACCACCAAGTCTGATTATCTGAACCACTTCATCTTCACTTGTTTTCTGCTTAGATAATTTGAGCTGAATATTGATAACAAAACATGCACTTTACAGAACAACTGCAAAATTGTGTTGATGCATTGGAAACAGTCCATTATTTCTGTTTGCTTTCATTTTTGAATAATAGCAAGAGAGACGTGTTCATAAGCAGCTGGCTAGGGAGACTGTAGGTACCTAGGAGAGGCAGATAAGATACCAATTCCTTCTGGCTCTTCCTGAGTGTCTAGGAACCGAAAAATGGCTTCAATCTGTGTGGTTAAATAAATGCATGAGTATTGAACGTATTACATTGAACATTCTCTTCAATTGTTTCTGCCACCAAAATGAAAATTTACAAAAGATGCAAGGGCCTAGATCATCCCAGGTGCTGTTGATCCTTATAGGCTGTTAGGAAAAGCATATTCTTTGTTCTGAAAGGATCGGGATATGGTGGCTGTAAGAATAATTTCTACCACTCAGTACATAGCTTCCTGCAGCAGTTCAGATTACTTTTTGTTGGCCTTCTTAGGTAATGTGATCCACACATTTCATTCTCTTCATGTTAAAAATAATGAATTCAGGCTACTTTATTCGGTTCAGTTCTTTCCCCTTACACTGATTAGTACGAAACATAGAGCAGAGCAATAGGATGATACTCAAACTTTCATTTTATTAGGAAGTTATAGTAAATTTTAAAAAAACCTTACACACAAATACATAAAACCTTAAAAATTAACAAGACGTGAATTCAATTTCCTATTAATATAAATGCAAGACATCTGTGGTTGGGCAAAGTGTAAGTGCATTCTCTGTGAGTGTACAAACTTATTTAATAAAAAAAATCCAAAAACATCAAGACTCTCATCCCAGAAAACCTATGGCTTTAAAGTGTTTCATTTCATATAATTCCACAGGCCAGCATCTCATGCTGAATTATACTGAACACTGGAAGTGAGTTTGTTATTGACAAATACATTTGTTATAGTAAAATATAACACTATCACAAAAAATTGCCAGCAGAGTATTAAGTTTCCCAGAGAGATTTGTCATTGAGAATAATTGCACTTAACCTGTAGGATAATACTAGTAGCTAACACTATTTTCTTTGTTATTTCAAAGCATTTATAATTTTCTTAACAAAAATCCATTCTATCCCCAACACAAAACATTCACTGAATGCAGATTTAAGGTAACACAATATTGGACTTCAATTGTGCAACTTGAATTTCCTCTTTTTACTTATATACCAGAAACGTTAAAAAAATTAAAAATGAATGATCTGTGCAAAATGGGAAGTCTTTATGTAATAACTGATACCTCATGCAGAAGAGGAAATAGTATCAAAAAATTATGGTCTAACAAGCCCTGAGTCAATAATTTCATTGAAAAGGCAAGGAACATGAGTGCTCCAAGTTTTTCCTATGTATTGGTGTGTATTCAAACCAGACCAGTATTTAATTAAATCATATTTTAAAACAGGCAGTTCGTGCAGTTTCTAACATACAATTCTTCAATGTGCTTCATTCCTTTCAGCAGACTGTATTTAATACTCAATTTCATTTAAGCTGTCTGGATAGCCTGATGAGAACTGAATTTCTTCCACTTCTGGAATACAAAGAATGAAGAAATACTGTAATTATTTTTATTTTTGTCATACATAAGAATACTTACAGCAGAATTTAATTGGCATGCTGGATTTAAATGGTATTGCCATGTGTTTTTTAAAAAGTTTACATCCACTGGTTTACTAGCTGAGATTCTGAGGATGATCTCACATCCTATTAGAGGGTAAAAGTTCTGCACTAACCCAGCAGCCTGATACTAAATTCAAATGGAGACTCAAGGGAAACATCACTCACCCACAAACAAGCACTGGGAATTTCAGGTGTCTCTTACAAAGTATCTTGAAACTTACCCAAACAAGGTCCTGCCTGGAACAGAATATCATCAATAGCAGTGTCACTTCTTATTGACACACCACGGATTGCCTCAAAAATAATCTGTAAAGTGAAACACAAATTTTCATTAATCCAAGTGGTGGAAGGACTGAAAAAAATAATAGCCATGCAACCTATTCAAGGGATACCCTTTATCCCCTCCTCTGCTCTCCCTTCCCCTCTACTTTCCTATGCCTTTTGTTTTCCCCTCTCCTTGGACAGACCTCTGGCTTTGCATCATTCCTTCTCCTTGGTGCCCCCTTAGAAAGATCATCCTACAAGAAGCTGCCATTTCATCACAGCTCAGTAGCTGTGTCAAATCTGGACAGGGCTACAGACAACTGAAGGAAAAGAAATTACACAAATGATCTTGAAAAAGCCCTACCACTACTGATAAAAAATGATAGCATCTAAATGTAAGTACTTTAAAATAGCATTTAATACATTTAAATACATTTGAATTCATAACTCTTTTCCTACTTGCAACTTATTCATGTCTTTAATAAATCCCTTCCTAACTTCATTTGTAAGATATTGCATCATTTCATGTTCTTCAGGTATCCATTCAATGTCACCTACATTTAAACATTTTATTGTAATTTTTTTTTAAACAATACAAAACTTGGATTCTAGTACATACTTCATTTCAATATTCCAATTTGACTGCTTCTTGCTTTTTTTTCTTACCTGGTAGTTTGTATCACTTTCATATTCTATGAGTCCCCTTAGCCATGAGATGCTTTGTTCCCCTGTCCTCCTCCACAAAGGTATTTCTTCATCATCCCCTTCCTTTTTTAGATAAACACTTAATAATCCAGTCCCAGCTCCATACATATGATAGAAAAATGTCAGGCACTGTTTTCCAGATGTTCCTCTTAGTGATCTTGAAACTAGGTATGCTCTCTGTCCATAGACCATGTTAGATGCCTCTATATACATGTAGTATCCTTTAAAAGACATAAGTAAATATTAGCAAAGTAGGATACATTACATTGGACAGTTCATTATGCTCAATATACTCATTATATTAAAAAAAACCCCATGATTGAAACTATTTTGTTAATGATTCACAGACTTTCTGCATTTGTGAACTGTAATATTTGAGATACTGTAATAATGGTGTGCTGTAACAACACTGGGTTTGAATTCATAAAGCCAAGAGATCTAGTCTTTATAACAAGTTTATAATATGATTCAGTCTTTAGAGAAAAAGGCAAGTTATTTTATTATGCTTTTAGGTTTTGATTTTTAACTGAAGGTACTTCTATGCATAGTGAACAACAAAGTATTTGAAATGGATTGCACTAGGTTTGGTACAAACCAGCCTGGGAATTCTCCAATACACTGCATGAATTATGTATCTACAGCTGTAGATAATGTTCCTTTTCACCTTCTCTCTTTACTGCTGCTCACCACCAAACTACAACCTTGCTGAGAGGTGATGTCTTCACTAGGGGCTTGCACAGAAAATAGGACTCTTGAGTACCACAAGGTACTCTCAAGTATCCACTGGCTGCTGTTCCTGCTCTCAGCATTCTGCCTGTCTAACTGATCCTTGGGAATTCCCACTCCCTCTGAAGGCAATCTCACCCCCACGACTTCTGGTGACAGACAGGCAGGTAAAGGGACAGACCACAAAAAGGGAACACTGGGACTGCATGAAGAGTTCCTGCATTATCTGAGTTCACTGTCTGCTGGCAGAGCGTACATCTCGAAACAGAACAGCTGCTTTATGCAGCAGATGGGATGTGAGGATGCTCCTCAGTCTTCTCACACACTTCAGTTTGCTCCAGCTGGTGATATCTGAGTGATGGAATGAGGGGCATGAATTTGCCTTCCACCAGTTCATGACCTGAACCCTTAAAACTTGGTTATATCTGTTGGAATATGTAGCCACAGAAAAGAATACAAAGGAAGAATATACTACAGCTGCTGTTACACCAGGAATTGCATTCTGATAGAGGTTGATTCATTGGAATTCTGAGACAGCTGCAGGTACATCTGAGGGTATGCTTTAGGCTGTGGTTGGTGGTGATGCAGTTTTCTGTGCCGTCATGCTAATGGGAGTCCTAAATACTTGAACTTGCACTAGTGAGCTTGTGGAGCATATTTTCAAGATAAAGGCTTGTAGGATCTCTTTTATTCTTCATGTTTTCTTCTAAGTTTGAACCCAAAGGGGTTCATACAGAAGAATCCCAACCCCTTGCACAGCTTGCTGTTGAGAAATGAACTAAGAAATAATCATTCACAGACCATGCTTAAAAGGCTCTCAGTTTTAAAGTCAAGCTATCAGCCTCACTTCTCAGACTACTTAATGATCCACGTAAACTGAAAATAGGTCTTAAGTCAGTTTCAGGGAATATTCACGTAAACCGGGAGTTTGGAAGGAGCTTTTTCTGTGAGATCTGGACAGTCATCCTCTTCTTTTATCTCCTAAGGAAAAGGCTACTTTGGGACATGACAGTCAAATTATTGACATGGCCTAGAGATAATTCAGATTAAATGTCATAT
The DNA here is from genome assembly GCF_035770615.1 of Melospiza melodia melodia. NCBI lineage: Eukaryota > Metazoa > Chordata > Aves > Passeriformes > Passerellidae > Melospiza > Melospiza melodia. The sequence continues at coordinate 14,954,430 of NC_086226.1, read as the reverse complement.
TCTCAAAACCACGCATGAGTTCCCTGTGTAATGGGCTTATTTCGTTTGATTAGTAACTTTTCTGAATAGAAGAGCAAAAGCTTTCTCTATCTTCTGGGTTATCATTTAAAATATTTAATTAATACTTTTTATTAACTGCCAAACTCTGTTCTGAAAGTTCAATGTGGAATTTAACTCACCTACCCCAGTAGTGTGGTCTCCTTTTGGTCCAGTGTAAGAAGTGGGAGTTGGACCCCTCTTCCTGTGCCAGCTCCCACGACCTCTCTTCTTCTGGGTAAACACACACTCATCTTTTTCAAAAGTGCATTCTCCAGGAGTGGGCAGCAACAAATCTGTAAGGAGAGGATATAGTTTAAAACTTCAAATACGTTAGACTGATACATGGAAAGATTACACAAGTAATGTATTGCATTTCCTCACCTGTTGACATCAATTACAGCTACCTGGCAATGCTTACAATAGTTACAAGCTTATACAAGCTACCTTCAAACTGTTGTATAAAATTTAATTTAAATCTCTTCACATCTTTGGGGAAATCTGTGCCCTAGTCTAGCTCAGTAACTAGGATTCACTAGTCCTAGGATTCTTTAAAACAGTTTAGTAGTCTTCACAATAGTGTTTTGGACTAGATGATCTTATGAGGTCTTTTGGTTTTAATGGTTGGATTCAATGGTCTTAGAGGTCTTTTCTAACCTTAGCAATTCTATGATTCTATAACTGTTATAGAATTAACGGTGTAATTTTCTTCACTGTTTTGGCACCCCAAGCAGGTTAATAAGTCCCAGCATGTATAACATGCATAATAAATGAGCATTGTCAAAGACTGGAGTTTCTGTGAACTGAAATCAATGCCACATTTAGCTGTCCTCTGTTCCTTTGGCACCAGACTCTACTGCAGCCTACAACATACCACAGAGCTGCAGTTACTGGAGTATTTTCATTATTTCAATTCTATTAGATCATACAAAAGGTGATATAATTCAGGTGCATGCCAGGAAGCTTCTGTCAGGTAATCCTAATTTGTCATTCAGAAGTAAACATTTTGAGCTGCCTACACCTTTTGAAGAGGAGGAAGCCTTGATACCTCTGGGGCATTTTTCAGGCATTTATTTTGCTGCCATCAGAGACAAGCCATGGCATGACTCTACACCCAGATACCAGTTCTGCAGCTTTGGTTCCTTTTCCAATTACTTAAAAATTAAAGCAAGACAACTGTTGGAAATAGTTTGGAAAAATGGCATCTTGTTTTGTACATGTGACTTCTCTCTGTTCTTTAGCCTGAATGCATAAAATCCAATCAAGATAGGTCATTAAAAAGCTATTAGGATCATTGCAAAGGCATGGCTTTATTCCAAAGAGGAACGGGATTGTAGATTGTGCCTGCCTCAGGAGAACTTTTTTAAAAATCAGGATACAATTGTTGTATTGTCAAACCTCACAAAGCCACAAAAGGGGAAGTTTGGTGAGTTCAGAGAGGTTGGCCTGTGCATGTCAGAGGGTAAAATTTTGCTGAAAACCATTCAATTTCTCTCACTACAGTGGGAGTCTTGGACTGCTTTTCTATGTCTTTATCAAAGAACTGCAGCTCAGGTGAGGCTGTGCCTTGACCTTGCACAACTATATTTCTTGCCTAAAAAAAAAAAAATTACACTGTGTTTTGAAAAACACAGGGTTCATTCCTGGCTTCTTAAGGACCATTTGAAAACTACTTTTCACTCAATTGAACTGTGAGTCTATTTTAATGCCTTCAAAGGACCTTTCACCTATATGCAACTGCTCTGGAGTCACTGGAATTGATTAGGAGTTAGCTGGTACCCCTGTGAGCAAAAACTGGTCCTTGCTGGATGTTTGCTACTTTGCAAAAATAGGATTTATGCAATACTTATTGGAAAAAAAAAAAAAAAGAAAAGACAAGAAACCACAACAGGATGAAGTCAGCTGTAGGACAGGCTTGGAAAATGAAGGTGTATGAACTCTTCTCAAAAGGATAGCAGCTGTTGGATGACAAATACACATGGTCTTACCAGCAGCCTGGCAGCTTCCCAGGCTCAATGATACATCATCCAGTGCCACAAGTCCACAGTCCCAGAAGCTTTTACACCAGCTAACAAAGACAACCTGTGATACAGGAAGGAAGTGTCATGTATAAAACCTGGCACTGTTAAGAGTCTGAAATGTTAAGTGTTTTTTCCAAATGCACAGATAATTTTAAAATCTACAGAACAGGAATAATGGATGCACTTTGCCTTGGCACATTCTGCCAATGACTGAAATGTCAATTCTAGTGGGGACTAAATGTATGTTTTCAATGTAAAGAAAATATTTTCTCACTTTTGTAGGCAAATTATGTATATTTCTATGTAATTCCCACTTTACTAGAGTATTTTTTTTTTTCTCTGAGAAAACATGACTCACTGAGGCTGTGTTTTTTTCTTGCCCAACACCCAACATGAACAGCTCAAATATCTTCAGCTATCTTATCCTGAAACTAGGAGGTTTTATCCATGGAAAAATAAATTTGAAGGAGTAATGTGGAGTGATGGACAAAAAAGGCTGTGGCAAAATGCAAAGAATAATAGAGGAACTCAAACTACTGCACACAATGGGATTATTCATAAATGGCTCAGTGCCATGACATTGTAGCAGAGGAGACTTGAAATGTTATGCATGATTCACAGTGCTCATCTGAGTTTGTGGAGGTTAATAAAAACATCCAAGATCATTGATTTGAGTAAACGTTAATTCTGCCATGGAAAATACAAGTCACTCATGAGATAGTAAAATAAAATGTAAAGAAACTCTAAGACTCTCAGTTGCCCTTCTGCCAAAATTGACACAGATTTCTTTGAATTACAGTAGACACATTAGGATTTATTTTATGAAAACACTGCTGGCGGTTTTCTTGTCCTAACTACACCAAACCATCTGTCTGACCACTGGGGTTATGACCATAATTTAGGAGGAGTTTTTCAAAACAACTCCTTTGTGTTGAGTTCTATTCTAGTGATTGCAGATGGATTACTGTCACTTCTAACTGTTTAATCTTCTGGACAACACCTCAGTTGCATATTTGAGGTTAAATGCTGACTGACAAGTTTCACATGGGTACAAAATGGCATTCAAAAGTTGTTAGAGCTTTATTTAGTACGTTCTCTTCTAGTAGCCTCGGTAACACTTTCAGTATGGTACTTACATGTTATTTTGCCAGTTTGTTTTGCTATGTAGTATTTATTGACTCATTTGCTTATAATAACAGGAACTACACCAAAAACTTGGAAGGGTGTATGCATTATGCTGCCCAGGGAGGAGCAATTTTTGAAAATCTTCAATTCAGTGCTCCCAAGCCTGATTATTACTGATTATCTGTCTTGTAAACTACCACTGGTATGGAGTTAAGGAGTGCCCCTGCACAGAATGCAAAACTGCTCAGCATATGGTGGCCTAAACCTCACACCTTTTTTTGTTCTTTTCTTCCCACTGTGGAACTGTATCTTAGCCTCAAGGTTTAACAGGACAAAAATTTTTTCATACTTTATAAATTCATTGTCAGGACACAGGGGCAATCCCTTTAAAACAGTAGCATCTCTTGGAAAAAAAGCATAAAATAAGCATAAAATAAGATACTGACATTGGGTGAATACCATTGGCCAAAATTTTAATAAATGTATTCTGGTGAACATTTGTAATGAACTAAAGACATATTATAGCCCTAAATCCATGAATCTTCAGAAAACCACGCATGTAAGAGTGAAGTCAGTCCCCATTTGTGAAATAACATTTCCACACTGTGGAGTCCTGTTTTAAGCCATGCTTTAGTACTGACCTCATTGGGAGCAGGATAAAGTTCTTTATTCTTAGATTGCAGTAATTTGTTCCATGCAAAGTATGTAACTACCCATTGGGTCCTGGAGAAAGCCCTCCATTTAAAAAGCATGGCAACTATAACTGTGGTCTCTCAAAGCCCATTGAACCAGTAATCTTTGTACAACTAAAGGATTGATCTGATTCAGAGACTTGTCCAGCTTTGCCATCTGTAGCTTAAGCTTCACTAGTTTTCCACTTGATTTTTGTGGTGTTGAGGGACACACTGCCATGAGCAAACTCCGTAATTTCAGGGATGAAATTACAAAGTCTTCTACTTGGGAGCGTGTACTTGTGAGTGCAGAGTTTTCAGTACTGGCTATAGCAAATCTACTGAAATTGTTACAGTCCCCTCATTTTATTTTGTTGTTACAGTCTTGATTTAATTTTAAGCAATGGACTAGAGCATTTTTATTCACAGGTCAAATTTATTCACTCTTCTTCTGTTTTAAATATACTTTTCTGTCATAAAGCAAAATATTTGAGTATTTGAACTTTAGCTACCAAAATTGTATCAACTTGGATTCACAAAACTACTCATTTTCACACTAAGTCAGATCTCTGAATCCTTCCTGCAGTCTCAATAGAACTAATCTCAAGTTGCTTTGCATTTGTTCTTGTTTTGAATTAAAATATTTCCTTGGACAATTTTTCCAAAATAAAATCTTATGACTTTATCTCATGCCTTGGAGAAGACAATAGGGGATTCTTTGTGCTGAGCTTTTTTTGTCATAAAGCATGGCAGATGAACAACATACTGATTGTTTCAAGCTAGGTAACAGAGATTCCTGGACTCTCATACTATTTTGGATGCTAAATTAAAAACACTATCCAGTGAAGGCAGTTGTTGCCCGTGTTACGAAAAATAAAACATATCTCTCATGTTTCTTTTTGTTCCAATAACAGGACATGGCTAGGGAGTCAGTTTCCTTCCAAACCATTGCCCCAGCTTAGAAGCTGGTTTGTTTATCTTGCAGTGCCTAATCAATGGTTCTGGCCTTCAGTCTCAAAATATCAATAATCCTTTGTTAGCACTTATCCTGGATGATATGAGGTATGAGCAATGCCAGATGAAAACGGCCGGTTGAGCAAGCTTCTGCTAAGACACCACATTGGGCTGTGCTCCAGATACTGGGTGAGGTAGAAGGGACTTCTCATCTTTAGCACTCAGCGACTCTACAAGGAATTAAAACTCACACGCTTATAAAGTTAATCTGCTTTTAGAGGAGAAGAAATAGAAGGACATGCAGTAAGGTACCTTCAGTGTAGTGGGAAGCTTGCCATAGAAGGTTTGGTGGGAGCTGGACTGAGAACGGGAGAAAAGAAGATGCCTATATGTTCCCTTGGATCCCTATATGTTCTATGTGTTTTCTTTCCTCCTTGTTTATCCCAGAACGTATACATCTTGCTCAATTAGAGAGCCAGATCAGCCAAACAGAAGAAAAATATGCAAATAGTCCAAACTGGTGACTTAAAAGGAAGCTATGCCTCTGCAGCAAGGTAATTTACTTTTTCCGTCCTAATGAATATTCCTAGTTTAAATGACACACTGTAAATCTGTGTAGACACAAAAGTCAGTCTGTCACTTAGACACATTCAAAGTTCAATTTCCTAAAGAAGAAGAACAGTTATAGTGGAGTCTGACATGGTTTTTTTTCTGAGAAACTACTGTTTTAACTTCTTCACAGTGACACAAGTATTACAAAATAAAAAAATAATTTGAACACTAGAAACAAAAGTGTGACCTGACAGGAATAAGCAGTCAAGATGTTTTCACACAAGATAGGGAGCCTGACTTTTCAGTCAGTTATGCAAATAAAGAGCTTACATATAAGCATGTAAGCCAAGGACTGACCACACAGGGGATGGGAAAACCATTTTGACTGTCTCAGGGATTTTCAATACAGATGTTTTAAGTGTAGACCAAATTACTCATAGCTAGCTTAAATAAAACTAGATGTTAAGTGCCTTGTATTTCTTTGGCCTAAACAGTCAGAAATGCATTTATCAAGAATTCAAGTAAGCCAAAATTAGAACATCTGTAAGCTTCTGTCATTTAAAACAGATTGATTTAAAATTACACTTGCCAGGCAAGTTCAGTTTCTTGCCATGTAAATACAATGAGCTTGTATTGGAAAAAAAATGTAATATGAAAGCTTCTACGTAAATAATTGGATAACATTGGTAATAAGCTTGTGACAGTTGAACAAGTATTTTTGAAAACCTTTCTTGTCCAAGGGCAGAAACAAACAATGAAAGAGAAACATAAAGCTAACAAAATAACCTAGTGCCACAGGCTGTTTATCCTACATCTCCTCTTGCTGGATTGCACAGTAGAGAACACTGCCTGCACACAAATATACACAGGACACTGATATTCTCATCTGTCCCTGACCACCCTCATAGATTTCCACAAATCTACTGTAAGGGCTCTATCCTCATTCCCATTAAACAGTTTCCTGACCATTAAGGATTGGAGATTCCAAAAGGAGATGTGTAATATTTCATGCAACATATCACCTTGCTTAGCAACTAAGAAGATGCAAGCCATTTAGGCACTGCTTCCTAACCTAAGTAACTTTTTTCAGTTTCCAGTATGCTGTTTCCATAACCACGTATTAAGCACCACAGAAACTGAGGTTCCCACTTAGCAGCACTATCCTACTGTTCCCAAACTAACTCTACCATTCTTATTTTAGGCATTTCTGGTGACTATCCTTCAAGAAGTTTTTCATTTCAAAAGGTAAGAGAAGGAATGACAGTACTGTTCTATAAAACTGCAGCTAATTCCAGCCTCTTTAGGGTGCATACCTTATTGTGGGAAGACCAATAAAGGTTTTGTTGGAACAGGAACAGGAACAGGAGGAGCAGGAGGAGGAGGAGGAGGAGGAGGAGGAGGAGGAGGAGGATGTCTGCCTTCCTTCAGTTGGCACCTGACTGGAGAACTGTGTTTTTTACACTAGTGACTTGATCACAGAGATCTAGGGGTTTTTTTATGCAAGATTAGTTTAGTCATTTACCTGTGACTTGGGTGGACAAGCAGGAAACACAGATTTCTTGCCAGCAAAGAGAAATAAATGCAAGAATAATTTAACATTGAGCATCACCATGGTGATGATGTGAGAAGAAAGGTCCAAAGATACTCAGATCAAGTACCAGGAAGGCAGCAGATAACAGATATTTAGGGAAAACAGTACAAGAAACAAACCAGCACTAAAGCTTTTATATTATGTCCGACCCAAAAAAAGCTGAAGAACTTACTGAACTGGAGGTCACAACTGGACCACTGTGGTTACAGTCACTGTGAGGTCCATTTTCCAGTATTTTTTTAAATATATGTCTACTATTGGCCTCCACAGCATCTTGCAGGAAAGTTTCTCACTATTGTTCTGAGAAAGTCTTCTCTTCTCTTTGATTTAAAACATGTAAATATTCAAGTGCAACACAGAGTCACTTGATTTTCCTTTCTCACAATTGCAGCTAAAATTACTTGCGGAGGATAAGAGAAAGCAAGCTGATAAACTCAAGTAAAGAGAGTGAGGAAAAAACCATCAAAGAGGAATAAGAGAATACTTAAGCAATGAAAAAAACAAAAATGCAGCCACAGCTAGATAGGGTAGTAGGATAGACTGTTATGCCAATTACCTTTCTGAGGATTTGATTTTGAACTCTTTGGGAGCTTCAAGCACTGTTTTACCAGGTAGTATTGCAAAAGCTTGCATGATGGATAAAAACCACAAGATGTTTGCTTTCAAAAACCTGAGCTTCAGAATGGTAACCCAAATCTAGCAAAAATGAGCAGATTTGATAAAAGCAGATCCAACTGAACTCAAACCTTCATTTTAACCTAGGTATTTGGACTTTGTTGTGAAGTTGCATAAGAAAAATATTTTTCCATGCTGGTGTTTACCCACATACACATGGACACAAAATATTAAAATGTAGATTCTTGCTTCACAGTTAATGTGAGCTTCTCAAGGATGCAAATGACATGTCAAATTTTCTTCCAGTTAGCTCCTACATTTTCCTGACATGTATTGGCATGGAAGATCAATTTCAGTACATTCTATCAACTGAAAATAATCTATATAATTCAGATTTAGGTTTTCATGCTGCACTTAAAGAGGCTTATACAATAAACCATGAAGGATTTAAGTGATGTCAAAAAACATTAGAATTTTTTTTTGTATTTCTTTCTTCTCACACTGATTTCCTGGGTACAGTATAAATCAATATAATGAGACAGTGCTGCAAGTACAAATTAGGAAATCAGATTTTAAATTCCCTGCCTTTTCACTAGCATTATCAGCATGTGTATTTACAGTATGTGCACACACACACACCTATATATAAATATAAATATATATGCACACAAACACACATATATGTATGTAGGTATAGACATTTATGACTTGTTTAGCTGGATCATACCTGCCTAGCCTTTAAAACATTTTATTTTCAAAATGTCATATTAAAGCCAGCTGGCCAGCTTCATATTTCCTGCTCACAGAACTCAAGCCATCAACTTGTGCCAGACTGCAGTTAGCTAATTCAAAAAGAACTTGCAAAAGCCATTACAGAAACCAAGAACTGAAAATCTGCATCTTTTTATTGTCCTGATGCAAACAAATATGCTATCGAAATTAAAATGTATCAGATGGATTTAATATATTTTTCAAAGCTTTGGGAGTAGTATTTGTAGAAGAAAAAAGATGAAGGATGTGAGTAATTGGTTATTTTATAGCAATTGTTTCTGGCTGAAAAAATAATTTTGACCTTCAGGACACATTATCGTTGACTTGACCAGCTGTTAAGGAAGAGCCAGGAGACTCTTTACTGTTTCCACATGGGCTGACCCGATCCAAAAGTGGCTCCTGGTAACCAAGAAGATGCTCAGCCAAACTACTGTACAACTTCTTACCATCCAAGTCTACATATGATACATCTCAGAAAAAAATAAAATAGGCTCATTAGTCACTACATCTGTATTAGAGGAAAGGTGGCAGTCCTATCTTATTTTGAGACCACCTCTCTCCACTGAAAGACTGTTTTTCACTTGTCTATAACATTGCCAAGACACAATGATCTCAGCTCAGATTTTCCATGCTAGGTCCTTGGTACAGCCTTATTTTGGAAGATTTAATTCAAAACAGTTCCATCATTTCCGAGAACAAGGCTAGGAAAAAGGGCTTATTTTGCCCCTATTAAACAAAAAAATTCTGTGAAAAGCTTGAGCACTCCAAGGCTTTGGAGTAGAAGCAGAAAAGTGTCAAGAGTCTGAACTTTATGGCAGTGCTATCTTTTCTGTCAAGTCATTAGTTTTTTAGAAACTAAAATTTGTAAAAAATGGGACAAGCAGGGCAAACAGAATGGAACATGAATAATATTACAGGGAAAAAAAAATTGGATTGTCCAGAGCTGAGAGTAAGATGAGGACTGGGGTGGGGGGCAGAGGGGTGGTTCATTGCCTATGGGACAGGTTAGATAAAACAAAGATGCCTCAGTGAGGATGCAAGAGACATAAGGACAGATTGCAGGAGACAGGACAAAAGAGGTCAAGCTTCTGTCATGTCTCTCAGCACTGTCTCTCTCCAGAGACAGAAGCGTAGTCCCTAACTTGCTGGTTCCTACCACTTCTTTCTACCAGCCAAAACTGGTGCACCTCCACGGCTGCCCCACACTGAAATGTGTAGTGTGGTTTTTGCCAGCTATTTCACCACTAGGCAGACACATCTTCACAGATAACTAATCTGAGTGTTTACACAGTACCACACAGTAATACTTTGTTTCCTTCTGTTGCCTTGGAAAAGAAGAAACAAACAAAATAAAGCATGAAAAGACTTTTAAAAGTATTAAGGCTGAAGAGCTGGACATGAGATTGCAAGGAAAAGTCAGAATCAAATTCACTGTGCAACTGCATTTGAGCCTACTTCTAAATATTATGAGCAGACAGCCTGTAACTACACCAGGTTTTCACCCTCTGCCTTAAGCAGACATGCTTAAACTTTCGCAATATTTGTATTTTTTATGTTACCTTCCCATCTGTAATACACCTTGATGTACTTTTCCATTTAATATGTTTCAGAACTTCACCCATTTTGTTCTGTTTATCTAAGGAAAACCTTATGAACTTAACCCCCTGTCAAATACAGTTATTTAGCTAAGGGGTGCCTAAATTATGGTTTGCTGAACACATGCTGACTTATGTAAAGCCCAATAAATCTCCCAATATTTTGTGATATTTGAGGAATGCCTCCTCAACAGAAACCTTTTGCAACTTGTTTCCATGGGAAGGAAGACTTTCACAAGACTTGAAGCATCCAGAGAAGTTTTTTAAGAATTGACAGAGGCCAATAAACCATTCTGCAGAACATAGTTTTTCTCCCCCTCCTACACATCTCCATACTCAGAAGCAGGGAGGCAAGCTTCCTCACAACTGTTTTACATATCCTGACTTCTAGGAAAACAAAAATTGTTCTTCACAAATTCATGCTGGAAAAGATTTTCCATGTATATGTCTGATGCTAAAAACCTGCCACCTCCATGACTGTCAACCAGTTCTAACAGTCATGCTCAGATGTCACCACTACTCATGCAGTTGATTATGCTACTAAACCCTTCCAGAAGTAATAAAGAAATACCTAAACAGGAGATGACAAAAGTAAATTATAAGCTTGTAATTTTAACTTCTCTACAAGTATCTTGGGATGATACTATGAGAAACTTTTCTAGTATGCACTTGCTGGGCACTAATAAAATTCTTTTTTTACTCTCTAACACTTGAAAGGGAATTAACAGTTCTGTTATGTTTTATGGATAAAGCACATAAAAAACCCATTGAAACTTTAAGATATCAGGTGTCTGACATAAAACACTTCCCCACAACTAGGACTGAAATTTTAAATGTAAATTTGCCTGTAAACACAGTTAGGCAGCTGGGTTTTGACCTTTTATGGCCAGTAACTGCTGTTATTTCAAAAACTAATTTTTAGTGGAGAAAATATTTATGCTTGTCTTTAATTTAGGAATATTGAGAGTTGTAAGACAAGTTTTCATTCAAATGTTCAACATATTGTCACACTCTGGTCAACATGTAGTGATCCATCTGGTTCTCTGTAGATGACTCACTGATAGTGAAAATCTGTTACAGAAATCAGGATAAATACAGAAGTAGCACTTACAGAAATCTTTGTAAAAGTCAGTCTTTGAAAAAAGAGTGGAGATAAGGAATTACAATGGCTTAAGGACTTACTCAGGAGGTGATGTCAAGTACCAATGTGTTATTCATGTGCTGAGATAATGTAATGACCTCTCCAAGGAGACATTGCTAATTCTTCAAGTCCATCGCTCTCATTTACACTGACTTCTAGTTTCATACTGTAACCCAGCAGTTGAGTTTAGGGAAGGAACAGATCCCCATTTTGACCAGAACTTACCAGTACTTTTTAGATTAATTAAAATCTGCAACTGAGTGCAACGATGATATGACTCACATAGGAAACAAACAAACAAAAATGAGAGGATGTGGAGCATGCTGAGAAACTAAGACTCAAATGGCTTTTGGTAGAACTCCTCTGGTGAAATCTCCAGCTAATTTACTTTGCAGGTATAGCTCACTTAGGATTAATCCTATAACAAAGAACTCTGAGAAGGCAAGGAAAATCTCTTCTCAGAATTTGGAAAATTTGAAGAGTCTTACCTTGCAAGGCATAGGCTTTTTGAAGGAGATTTCAGCTTGAGTCCAAACTCCCTTTGGAGAGTCCAAGACTGACCAGATTTTCTCTTGAACAACATGATTCTCCTCAAAAATATAAACTGCAAGAGTGCCACTCATCTTGAAAAACCCATATAAGGCATAATAAAAACGCAGACAAAACTGCAGGTTTCCTGGCAGGGTCGGGCCATACAGACGTCCAATGTACCCAGGCTGTGATGTAAACTTTGTGTTTGCCAACAAATAATAGCCTGCAAGACAGCATAATTATTGTATTTAATATAGTATTAATACAGCTGATTTGCTATTAAAGCAGCTTCTGTTATTGCATCAGACTTGGGTTATAAAAACAGTTCCAACTGGCAAGAAATAGATTATCACACTCTGACAGGAAATAACCATTTTTTTCCAAAAGCATCCTGTCTGCTTCTAGCTAAACTAGCACATGGCTAAGTTACCAGAAATAAACACTTATCAAATTTATACTGAAAAATTCCCTGGGTTGCTGGCTTCACTGGAAAACTAGTGAGAGTTTTCAGGGTTACCACTGTGAGACAAAAAAAAAAAAAAGGAGGGTGGGGTACAAGGCCTATTATTCCCTGCATCAAGTATAAAGAACTGAGACCTTAGTGCATATGATTAATAACCATGAATACTCTATTTAAAGAGATGTCTGAATTTCAGAATTTATTAACAGTCTTTTCATCATGTGGTTTCACTACACAATATTTATGTTCTCCCTTAAAAAAGCCAACTATTCTAAACCTAGAAAACCTAAATGACCACTTCTGCTCTCTAAAAAAAAATGCATTAACCTATTATTACATTTACTTCCATATTTTTTTGGATTCATCCCTCCAGCAACTAGAGAGCAGTACAGTGAAGATACTCTGATTTGTGGTCCTGCCTGACTATTCAATAGGTGACCTTCCTCCTCTACACATGGGGAAGCACAGCCAGAGCTCCAGACAGGACCAAGCTGTGAGCGCTGATCTTTAATGGCAGAGAGTTGCACTGAGACAAGCTAATCATTGTGGCAGTGATATGACTTAACAGAGTGAACAATGATACAATAGGTTAACCTTAACCTTTTATACAACACTTATATATAGTTTGACTCTTCTAGGAGAAAGCAGTTTTGATTCACCGAATCCAGTAGTGTGATCTCCTGCTCTATACACATTGCGCTTCACTTTCACTCTGCTCCATCCTGGGCCATCTTTGTGATCTTGGTAGAAATTACACAGATCTTCCTCAAAATTGCAGCCTGCATTGACAGGATTGAAAGGAGCTCCTAAAAGAAAGACGCATATGTTCTGTTAGGATGAGTACAGTGTGATAAACATAGGTTTGATGCAGAAGGATGCCAAAGCATACTTTGCTTCATCTTGCTTTTCTTTACCGACGATAAGCATGTGCAAATATGTTACACATATAGTGCCCAGCCATGATGAAATCAAACTATCAAATTTCTACTGCAAGTTGGTCTTATCTTATACTTTTTGCTGGAGCCAGGAGAAACCTTGCTTCATAGTCCCCCTAAAACACAAATGAGCTCCAGATACTAAGACCAGATTATTCCTCCAGGATAGGTAATTCACAAAGACATTCAGACCATTTGTTTTTATCTGCTCCTTCATTCAAAAGATTATTCGGAAAAAATGAATGTGTCCATGTGCCTGTGTGTGCACTGAACATCAACATTTAGTATTTTTTTAAAGAGCATTTATTAAAAATCTTTTGTATAGTTAGGTGTGCATGTGCATGCTCGAAGTAGATAAGCCAAACTGTTTTTAGTTCCTGTACCACCTCATGGAAACTTTGCTCTGGAGCTCGCCCTCACACAGTGCTAATACTGCAGAGAAGAAAGCTGAACCATTTATAGTAAAGTTGATTAAAAGCAAAGCTAAGACCCGCCCAGCCCTGCAGATGGCTCTCTCTAGACCTGCAGTATGGAATTCATGGGTCAGAACTTGCTTCAGTCTGAAAAAATACTATATGGGCCATGCTAGTAAGTAAAACATTTCTACTTCTTCAAAGGCCTCACCATAGGTGAGGTGAAGGTGCTTACAGAAGGTGCTTGGGGAAGGAGAGGCAGAACCCAAAGCTATCCTGCAAATTTTGGCTTTGCCGGGAGCCCAGACACAGGACATTGTGTACATCACTCTACAGCAGCGCATATGACCTTTCTTCATGGAGACGAAGAGAGCTTTTACACCAGTGGCAGGTACAGGCTATCAGCTTTAGGAGAACAAAAATTGTGGCTTTGGAGTGATGCCTGAGGTCTTTTGAGTCTCAGACAGGCCAAATCTAGGCCCTCCTATATGTCTTAACTCTTCCTGCAGCCATGGCCTCCCACCTCTGCTTTCCTAGTTAAAGAAAAGGCAGGTGGAGCACTTCCATGTGACATTAAACCCATATTCTGACTCAGCCTTTGCTGAGCAAGTACTCTGGTACCTTTTCCTCCATTTGGCTAACATCAAGACTTTTGTTGAACAAAACTTCTAGGAAAAAATAAACATTTTTAACATTTCTACTCAGAAGAACTGAAGATGACAATAATTGATAAGTCTGAAGGATCAAACAGTATATGTTGTATATGTTGTATGTAAAAGAGTATAAAGCAAATAATTTACTTTCATTTCTCAAACAAAAATCCCAAAACTACCACAAAACAAACCTTCAAAATCAAAGTTAGTAGGTGGAGTTCTAGTTGAACCTATCATATTCAGAACAGATTCTGATCCATTCAGATTAGACCTGAACTTCAACCATTGAGGCAGAAAATGCTATAAAATTTATCCCATTTCTCAACAGATATTAGTTGTCTGAAAATTAAAATGGAGAAAACAGATAAGCAGCTCCAATCCTGTGAAAATTGCAAGCATAACTTAGGATTTCTGTTCCAAAATAAAGCAAATACCAAAAAGTTATTGAGGAGATAATGAAACAATGGATTTACCCAGCCATGAGACGTGGATTAGTAATGATTAATGTATCTGGCATCTGCCTGCTTCAGCAGTGATACTTCAGCAGTGGAGGCAGAGCTAGCAGATACTCTGAGATAAAAAGGGGATAAAACAGCCCTTTTTTCATTGATCACTTTAGAGAATTTGCCAAAAAATTCAAACTTCTGACCAAAGGAAAAGATGGCATCTACTTTTGACTATCTTTTAGTGCCAGAGTAAAACGCCAGCAACCAGCTACTTAAGAGGCTGCATTCACAAATGCCAATGTCCTTTGTGCCAAGTGCCTCTACATCAGAGGTCACAGGGATTCAGGTGGTGTCTGTTGCTGGGAAAACCTAACAAATACTCGACGGACACGCCCTGCCTGAGATGAGTAATACCTCCTGGAGGAGTGAAGACAGGGAGGCAAAGCTCATGTTTTGGCTCTGTAGAACACCTCAGGGCATGTGGCATGAAGAATGCCTACACTGGCATTAATGAGAAGCCCAGGGCATTTTCTTCCTCATACCATCACACCTGGGAAAATCCACACTCTCCTTCTGTGACAAGCCTGCAAGTGGTAATTTCTTAAAACCAGTAGTGATGCAAATACAGCGCTCAGTCCAGCACTCCAGCTGCAGAACCCTGAGGCAAGGTCTTTGGAAAGGAAGCATTAAGAATTGATTTCCAAAAAAATGAATGGCACAGGTGTTATCTGCTGTTATGTCTTCTGAAGGAAGAGGAGCCCAGTGGTGCTGGTCAGCTGAGAAGGTAGCACCAAAACTGCAAATACTGACAGACAGTTCTGAGGGGCAAGGCAGAGGGAGGAAACAAGGGAGATAAATAGGAGCAAGAGCTCATCATACCTGTCTGATTGCTGCAGTAAACCGGAGAGAAAGAAATGTCATCAAGGGCAACATAACCTCCCTTGGCGCTATTGAAAGCCACTTCAAATATTACCTAGAAATTATAATAAGTTGTTATTCGTCTGCCACACACTCAGCAATAATTTTGGTACACATCTTTGAAATACAGAATTCTGACTGAATGTCCCAGACAGACTCCAGCACATCTCATATAGTGCTGAAAGTGTTGGGACTAATTAAATTATATCACTTATTAGGGATATAAATCAGAGCCTGACCTTAGGTGTAGATCATTGCTCACTCCAGGTCAAGGAAACACCAAAAGGAATATAGCTCTTCTGCTTTATGAAGCACCACTTTTAAAGATGCAGTAAGGCTTCTGCCACTGTATTATACAAAACCACTATTCACAATCATCAGCCTGTACTGACTAAACCTCCAGTTTTATCTAGAATCTGTCTGGATCAAGAGCTAAAAACCCCCTGTGTTCATTACTTTTCTATTAATATATTAAATTTTAGAGTTTTCTGTAAATATCCTCAGATATTGAAACCCATGACTTGGCATTAGCTGTCAGGGAAGATTTCCTGTACAGAATTTATTTAAGAACCAGAAAAGCTATTGCTGTGTTTTGTTTACCACAAAGATCAAACAATGTATTGTATTTAGCCATTCCCAGGGGAAATAATTTCCTCAAGTAAGTGGAGGACCATCTATAACTCTTGAGGAAGTGTCTTAAAATTTCTCTTAAGTATCAAAGGTCTGAGATACAGGAAAACTTTGAGAGCCAGCCCCAGGGACAAAGCAAGGAAATAAGGACAAAAGCTTTCAGAGTGAGATTCGTTTCAGTGAAAGCAATGCCTGTGATGTTTTGCAGACTAGGAGAGCTAGTGAAAGAATCCTGAGCAATCTTCTTTAGCTAGATGAAACAAAGAAGAACAACCCTCTCGAAGCAACCAAAGAATTTATGTGTTAAGGTTTAATATTATTTCTATTAAATTATCTCTGTGCTAAATTACATAGAAATTTCTTGAGCAGATTAAAGGCCTGTGTAGCCCAGTGCCTTTTTTCCAGCAGAGAGCACCTACAGGTGCTCCGAAGACAATCACAGGCTTTCAGTTCTTCTTCCCTTACATTATATTCCTGATGAATTCTTCCTTTCCCATTAATTTTTTCTGATCAGTTTTTTAACTGATCTTAATAATGGTATCTAGGTATGTTGTGGAAGTGAGTTCTGTGGTTGAATCACATATGAAAAGACCCTCTGTTCGCTTTATTTTAAAACTGTTACATGGTAACTAAGAACTTGGAACAGCAATGTAAATTTTGAGAAACAGGGAACAGTTAATCTTTTCTCTAATCCTTCATGGCTCTTAAGAATCTCTAACATATTCTACTTCCATCTTTTTTTATAAGGGCTGAAAACTGTTATTCCATTGATGTAACTTCTCCATACTTTTCATTATCTGCATCTCCCTCTTGGACAATATTTTTTAATCTTTTTAAAATCTTCTTAATTTTTTTTTTTTTAACGGAGAGAGCTGAAGTTGCATACCCTGCTGAACACAAGGCTTCCCTGAGCATTTACCCAGTGGTACAACATCCTGTGTTTTGCAATTTATTCCCGTATGGATAGTTTCCAACATTCTGGATGGATTTTTGAATGCTGCCAGGAAATGAGAGGATATTTTCACGAACTCAACAACAGTATTGCCAAGCTCTAAGTGATCATTAATTAATTTCCATCGATAGCGCTAGGACTGAGTTTCCCTTTTTTAAACATGAATTTAGTTTATATTAAGTGAATCAGTAATTCACTTACCATTCTGTATTATGAAGCCTTCTGAGAGCTGCCTTCCTTTCCCGTGAAGATTTGAATGGATTATCACTGACTTTATATAGAGTGGAAAAGGCCTACATAATATCTCATGAAAATTAGCTTTACCCCTAGTAATTTCTGGAAGTCTACAGGGTTATGGTGAATTAGCAAATAACTTAGGTAGAATTAAAGCAAGTAGAATTTATCTATAATCCATGTATTAGAAGTATGTATGTATAGAGAGAGTATATGTTTGTATATATATAAAAATTACATATATATGTGTAAAATACACATATATGTAAGTATATATGTATGTATATAATATACATACACTGTTTATTTCAGTCTTTTAAGTTTGGGGTACTTTTTAGAAAACACTAGGGAATAAAATACTCAATTTTTTTCTGATACTCTTGACAGTCATTGTAATAACCATCAAGAGCTGTCTTTCACATTTAAGGGCTACTGTACAAAGGACCCAAGTTTGGACTTTCTCTCATGAACTGCAGGATCTAAGTAAGGTGGAGAATAGACCTCAAGTATTTTTTAAAATTTTTCTTCTGCAGTATTTTTCTTATGCATTATTTTATGATATTCAGCATCCTTAAAAATGAATCAGAGAGTCATAGAAACAGGGAACGGAGAGAACCTTGATATTATTCAGCAACTAAAAAACTTCCCATCAGTGAAACACTACAACCTCCCAAGATACTCTGATCAAGCACTAAACCCCCTGGCTTCAAAATCAAGCATGAGTATGGAAAGTGATCTCTCCTTGACCTTTATGCAAAGGGTAAAGGATATCACAGATCACCAACACCTTTACAGCTGTCTTTCAGATACTGCCTGGTGCCTGCTGTGTTCCTGGCTTGGCCTGAGCTGGCACTCGTGTCTGAGGCAATCTGGAAGTCGCAGCTGGACCGAGCAGGAAGGTTTGCTTTACCTCCATGGGATACGGCGCATTGAAGTCGACTTCTGCCAACGCCCAGTCTGCATTCAGTGCACTGTCTGTTTTCCAGATCTCTTCATAAAAGCCACTCATGTCTCTCAGGTAAACAGTAAAAACAATGCTGCTTTCCAGCTTAAGCTGATAATAAAAAGATAAGCAGCCAGATATTGGGGCTGTGGTCCTTGGTGATATTAGCTGGGCCACTTCCTGAAAGTGTTTGACATACACAGAGTCCACGTACATGTAGTGACCTAGAAGCAGAGAAATATTTGGCATAAGACACTCTTTAAAGAACACCATGTACAAGAAGTATCAGCAGATGAACAAGGGCTAGACATATATATCTATGAGCAACATGGTTGCTTCCTAGAAAATTTTAGTGATTCTAAAAGTTTTTTTTCCTCTCTTTTCCTCCTATGTACAACCCAAAATTGTTTGGCTAAGATACCACTTGGCAAAATAGTCAGTCCCAGCTCTTTATTTTCTTAAGTCTTTATTATTATTAGAAATAATATATTTATCTATATTTGAAATGTAATAAACTCCAAATTTTGGAAGCCATTCATAAATGGAAAAATGTGCAACAACTGTGTTATCTCCCTCGGTGTAGTATTTCGTCTCTCTTAAGTGCAACTTCGGCTGAAGCAATTCAAGTAAATGAACAAGATTGTAAGCCATGTGTTTTCTCATCTTCTACAAAGCAGTTCATTTAATATATCAAATTATTGTCAAATAGCTTTTAGTCCTTAAGATATCCACTTAGTGTATCTAGAATTTGGTTTATAAAAAATGTCTTATTTTTACTGCATAGACTGGACTTTTTATGTAAAATCCTTAAAGAAGATTTTTGGGAGATGTTAATGAACAGAAAAATGCATTACATTTGAGGAGAGTATCTCCCCATCATGAATATGAGCCAATATGACCTGAAGGATTTTCTAAGAGTACAGCTTCTAATATTTTGATTTCGGGAGTGCTATCTCAATTTAAGCAGGACACATCCATGTTCACAAACATGCTGTGCATTGCAGTTTTTCTTCTTCTGCACTCCCAGAAGCACAGCATCAAGCAGTATTTGATGAACAAAAAATGGCTCCTCACAAGTAGAAGGCCTGGAGAAGACAGAAGTGTCAGACTGGAGGGGTACTTCAGCACGAGCACTGCAAACCGTGCTGTTCAGTTTGAGTGGCACCACGACATCAATTGGCACACAGCACTCTCAGACCTTCAGAGGTCACTTCAGGCTTCACTCAGGTGGAAGGAGGGGAAAGCACTGCTGGCTTTGGGTCTCCTCCAGACTGCCCACTGCCAGGGAGTGGTGACTTCAGCCATACTTGCCTGCAAGGTTCTCAGCTTCACTTTTGTTCTGCAGTTTTAGCACATCTCATAGTTTAGCTACAATCTCCCTGGATGATGCAACTTCACAGCCCAATTCTTGCAAAAAAAAGGCTCTTCTGTGACTTTAGGCTTCTTGAAGTCTTCTCAGTAAATGCTCAGCAGTGAGGGTTTGGTGTGAAACAGAAATGCTGTGGCTACAAGAAAACATTCCTCCCAGCTGGGAGCATTTCTTGTCATAGTACATATTTAATAGGCTGATCCACTGTCTGCTGTTGAAGTTGTGGCGAGTTTAAACTTCAATCAGAATTTTACAGGCATTTTAGTGCCGGGGGTGACAAAGACATGGAGAGACACTCTGTACTCAACTCACACAATTGTGAAGTAAATAAAAAGGCACAGCGGCATGAGTTAAGGAAAGAGGATCAACCCCGCTTTTCATGAGATGTGACTCCTTGCACTGCCACAAGCATCAGGCAGACATCAAGCAAGACACACAGTGCGCAGCACCAGCCCCACGTCCTGACCATCACCTGCTGTGGTACCTTGTGCAAAGGTGAAGTTATCTCACAGCCTTCCTCACAGCTGTGTAAAAATCTCTTCCCCGAGCAAGGTGCTACAGGATAAGCATTACATACCAGGCAAGTGCAAAAATTCCAATAATTTTTCCCAGCATTATGTCTCTGAGGGGCTGGTCTAACAGTGCCACATTTGACTGAAAGAAACAAGACTTCTAAACTGTACAGTTTCACCCAAGATTCTCCAAGCATGTTTTAATACCTTAGTTTTCCTACTCAATTTTCTCAATAGTCATTGAAAAGAAAACCCCTGCCAGATGTACAGAGCAGCAGTACAAGAATCTAAAATTTACTGACATCCATACATATAGAACACACAGAAAGTTGAGTTTTCCAGCTCTCACATCCAAAATTCTACTCTTATCTTTGAGTATTTTTGAATCCTAGCAAAGAGTGTAACAACCTTTTTATAAAGCTTACAGGCAATTTTGTCTGAACTTCTGCAAAATCCCCCAACCTCTTTCTAATCCCCCTTTTTTCCCACAAATCACTCTTACCATCCCCACCCCAACCCCACAATGGAAACAACTCACATAATAATAACTCGCAGTATGAGAGTCATACATGAATCACACACTCGGATTTTTCCACTATATTTCTGCTCTACATTTGTTGCTTACCCAGTGCACTGTTAAGTGTGTGGTCTTTGGGCAGGATAGACTGAGAATTCCGAATGTTCCCTCCACCAACAAACCAGTTGACGTTAGGATTCCAGCGGTTCACATAGCCACAAAGATGATTTTCTTCAAAGTCACATTCTGCAATTGCAGACACCACCAGCTGAGTGCACACATTTTCATCACAGAAATAGGAACAGCAAATTGCTAAGCACTGGCCTCACTTCACATATGGCAGAGCAGATAATGCCTGTATTTATAAAACTGGACACAGCATTTAAGAGCTCATAATAAACAGAAGCAAACCTATCCAAATTTTTTGATAATTTTTTGATAAAATTTTCATTTCCATCCTCTTTGAACCAATCTGTATTTTCACCATTTGCCAGGATAGGACTGCTGTAATTTAGAACCAAACAATGCATATTTAAATACACCACCTCCTTGTAGTAAATAGTCAAAGCAGAACTTTCCCTTGTAAATCAGAGATGGCCAGAAGAAAAGCAGGATAAGTATTTTATAACAGTAATGCAACTGCTTTGTCTCCTTCACAGAGCCAAAGAATTGTGACAACTTGGTTGGACTCCACCAGAGCTCTCGAGAAATGTAAAGATCTCCCAGCCTCCTAGACACTGGAATTTTTGAACTTCATTAGCAGTTTTTAGCAAATATCATGAGGAAATGGTAGTAAGTATAAATATATATATATCAGCACAGTTTTTTGTCTGTAGCCTCAAGATGATACTTGTAAGGAAGCCATGAGCAGGCAGAGAGCAGAAATAGTCATGCAGCTGTTATGTCTAATATTTGAAGCAGTGCAAACATTTTAAAATATAACAGTTGTTCCTGCTTGAACAATAAATAGATTTGGAATTACACTGTTGTATATAATATGCATATATGTATATATATCTGTGTGTGTGCATGTGTGTGTGTATTTGTGTATTTGTGTATATATATATCACAGAGATAGGTGAAAAAACCCCACTTACTAGTTTGTGCACTCTTAGTTTAAAAATGATCTGTATTGAATATGGCAGTATACTTTTCAATTAGGAAAAAGCCATTGTCTGTTTTTTAAAGCCAGATCTTCCGTCCAGTTTTAAAACTGCCAACAAGGCATTCTCTTCCATGCAGAGAATATGAGGGTTGAGAGAAGAGTACTTACCAATACAATATCCAGAAGTTATTTTGATTTCAAAAACTGCTATACTGGTGGATTTATCTTGTCCCATTTCACCTTCCAGTACCAGCTGCACAATATAAACCAAACCGTCAATTTTAGAATTTCATTAGTAACTTGAATATTTAAACAGGATAAAAAAGAGAACAAATTAAATGTTTCTTGGGGAACCATCATCCTCTTACAGTCAGATGTGCTTTTGCTGAGAGACCTTGGCAGAATGCATTAAAGATGGAGCTAGTGTTCCTCTTTAACTACAGAAGACATGCTGAAGGACAATGAGACAAGGCAAAAAATTCCCACACTTCATTTAAGAGTATGGAATTCTATATTCCTCAGCTGTGGTTATGCAAGACATTATTGGGAATTATGCAACATGATGGTTTCTGGGTAGAAATACTCTTCTGTCAGCATGTGACTCCTTCCAGAAAGACACAGAGGGCAGGAATAAGTGAGCACAGCTGCAGACACAGGACCTGGGGGTTCCTGTATCTGCCATTGGCACCAGCAGCTCCTCAGGGATACCAGGAGATGAAGCATCCTCATGGCAGGCCTCGGCTGGCCGTGTGTCCCCAGAGCTGCTCCAGACAGCTGCTGGTCAGAGCGCTGCCTCCTGCCAGCCCTGCTCATGGGTGCTAGGGACAGAGGGCTCAGCTGACTTGTGCTGCCAGCCTTAGACATGAAAGCTAAGAACAGGGCTCAAAGTCTGCATATATTAAAAAAAGAACTTTGTGCAGCCCAGCATATGCAGGGGGCTGCACCAGAAAGCCTGTGGCATCTTCTTTAACTGGGCTTACCTTGTACTTCTTTGTGCTGTTGGTTAAATCTAAGCTAGCTATGAGCCAGCTGTCTGAGGGCTCCTTGGCTGACCACAGCAAACGATCAAAACTTTCTCCCTCCTGCCTCAGGTACAGGTTGAGCCTGGCAGGATCAGGCGAGGTGTCTGAAGTTGTTGCTATCTGATAGATCAGTCTGACGCAGCTCCATTCCTCGGAGTACAGGTCAGGGCTGGACAGCACTGCTTTCTCACCCTCGTAAGACGTGTCCACAGAAATGTAATGTCCTGGGAACAGACACACACCACAATAACAAATGTCAGAGGCTTTGCTTTTGCATCCCTGAAGAGAGTACTTGTTTAGGAAAGAATGGTAGTTCTGGGACTAGGTCAGGAGGTTGAGACTACCATTCCTCTGATAAGTTACTTAACCTTTTGATATCCTGCTATACTCTCCCAAATGTGACTTCATGTGTCTCCCATATTTTTTTAAAACAATTTCTAAATTATGGGAAATTTTGAGACAATACATCTGTGTAAAGCAGATTATTATGTAGTACCCTTTGGAACTGATAGCTGTAGATAGACAATTTAATTGACAAGACAATTTGCCCACAGAGAAATATTTTGCAGGAATATTTAGTTGTTTTAAAGATCAAAACTTTTTATTTTCATGTAGGCTTAAAATCAACACATAAAATGAGACATTGCAGCTAAAAACTCCCAAAGCACTTCTGGTTTCAAATAACAAAACTAGAAAGACACTTCTAGTAAAACTGACATGTTCAAGTCTGCTGATTCAAAAAATTACAGAATGTAAAGCAACATTTAAACATACCAGTAGTCCAAGATTATTTTAAAATTATTCCTTGGGACAAAGTCTAAAACAGCCTTCCATATAAAAATAAAAGGGTGCAAAGACAAACTAAAAGTGCATGAGGAGGCAAAAAAAAAGTGGAAAAGAAACAATGTGTAGAAAAATGAGACAACAGCAAATGAATTATAGTGAAGCATAAGCATGGTCCTGGAAGCTCTACTAAGATACCAAAACCAAGAGTTAAATGGACTACAAGAGCCACAGAAATCTGAAATGCAATGCCAGAAACAAGTGGTACAAAAAATGAAAACTTAAAAATAAATTTTAAAAGCCCAAAACACCACAAAACAAAACAGTAAGACAAACTAGGACACCCATGTCCGAAATGTTGTCCCACAGATTATCAGGAAAAGGATCCTTCTAACCAATTGTCAATGTGCATTAGACAAATCACATTTCTGATACCTAATTCTCATCACTTGCAGCAAGTATGAGTTAAAAGTGCTGTCAGGGCCTGTGTCCAATTAGGCCTTTACCTAGCAGCACATCACTTTCCAGGGAATATACTTGTTCTTTAATCTCATCTCACTTGACCACAGAGCTTGTCAATTTCCATGCATATGTAAATACTTGGATAACTCAGAAATGTCAGCAGTTGCACTGATGTTAAATACATTGCTTATCTTTGAGGCACAAAAATCCCCTCACAAATCCTGCCTGAATCCTCCCACTCTACCAAGACACGCTGGGGTTGCTTCTCAGAAGCTCCCTTGTTGCTTTTTTTAAAGTATTCTTTCCGAAGGAGAAAAATCATCTGCACAGAGGGTCATCACCCCATCAAGGCAAAGCACACGTGCAGATCTGCTTTATGGGGGTCCCAAAGTCCTCTCCCACAGACCCCCAGGAGCAGACAGTCACTCTGACAACACCTGGTTCTTTGGGAACTGCATGTTACAGCACCCCCCTGCATCTGCTCCCTTTCTCACCTGCAGACACAGTGCCCAGAAATACATTTGTACTGCACATATTGTTTAACTGATGTAAGATAAATTATTGCTAGGAGATAGCTGCAGCCCTAAGCAGTGAAAGGGGCTGTGCAAATACAGAAAAGCTGCATTCTCTTTCCCTTTTTAGGGATTTTTTTTTTTTTTTTTTTTTTTTTTGCCTCTTATCATGATTTCCCTTTATATCTGCTGTCTGGTTTTAGTCTACTGGGGAAAGATACAAAATAACTGGTAAAGTACAAGTAACTTGTTACTGCAGCAGTATTTGAAAGAAAAATAAACATATGAATAAATATTTAAAAATAGGCATTTAATGTGCGTGCCAAATACTTAATCTGCCACTATGTTACAAGGAAGTCTGTAGCAACCACTTTCATGCTTTAATCCAGTTAGCTCACACAAGTTAGCACAGACAGCATTTATTTACTGACATATGCCTGCCCAAGGTACGCATGCCTTTTCACAGGAAGATAGAGGGAAATCACCGAGACTCCATCAGAAGTCAAATGCATCTTGCACATTTGGTTTTCATTGATGTAATTGATAATATCCTATTCAGATGAAGAATCTATATTTTTAGGCTGGCCTGAACTTGGATCATTTTACTGACAAAGAAACCTACAATTTGGAATCCATGGCTGGCAATTTTAGTTTAGATTTCAGCCCTGTTTTAGCCTGTACTTCAAGAGAAACCCCATAGAAAACAGATCCTTCTTATAATAGTAATCTTTTTTCTTTTTCTTTTTTTTCAGAAATAAATCAGCATTGACATAGGAAAATACTTTCACATGAAGACCTCAAATTACCAGCTATGAGGCTTAAATGGCTGCCAGGTTTTAAAACTTAATTGTATATGGACTAAGGTTTCTTCTACAAAAATAGTGGTTTCAAAGAAAGCCTCTTATAATTTCCAATCGGGATGATTATGTCAGTAAATTTGACTCTGCTGTCTGTGTGTTGTGCACTTGCTCCCACTTTTGTTTGATTCACCTCAGGTATGAGAGCAAAGATCATGAACTCCCTTTTTAACTGGGGATGGGGGTTGGTTGCTTTTTCTAAAAGGATTAATTTTACATACTCATTAACTCTCCAGAAAGAGAGTGCTCTCACTCCCAACCTAATAATTTTTAGCTTCTTTTGAAAACTTAAATGTGTAATTGGCTTTGCTGAAATCAATGTGAGCACTGATAGAGAGCTTTATATGTAGGTTCAAATGCTTTGCTAATCAGGATCAGGGAGCGTGGCACTTGGCAGTACCAAGCATGGAAAACGCCAACATTAAATTTCTTCCAAATGAATGGCAGCATTGACTACACAGCCTTTGCCCTAAATTGTGCTTCAGTAACAGCAGTGGCCATTGGTGCAGAAAGGAAGGTCTCACAATGCAGACCTCAAGGACTGACACAGAGCAATTGTGAGAGCAAAGCAAGGCGAAGGGGGGGTCCTTAGATTAAAGCAGACAACTTTCCACACTTGTTTGTGGGAGTAATAGAAGGTTATTTTCCAGTCTGTGGAGAATTTGATGAATGCACAGTGGTGTAGCCTCTCAAAAATGTAACATGCAGCTCCATTTTGCAGCAGGCCACAGTCCTCCTGCAAATGCCCATGACAGTTAATTTATAGCAGTCATTCAGGAGTTATCAAGAGAGGGCTACTCTTCAAAATCACAGGAAGGCAGATGAGAGTAATCACAAAACTCTAGGAAAAGCCTGATGACACAGAAACACAAGCATGCAATTTCCAGCAATTACTTGCACAGGGGGGGTAGATGCAGCCCTTAGTTTCCTGTGCAAATACAGGAAAGCTGAACTTTCTTTGTCATTTTCTGAGTGACCTGACTTTTTGAGCATCATGGAGAGTGGTCCTGGCAACTGTAGAGTCAACTCCCTCAGGACTCTGGAATACATCTCATCAGGTCCCACAGACTTATGTATGCTCAGACTCCTCAGGTGGTCACAAACCTAATTCTTTCTGAGGGACCTGGCTTCCCCCAGCCACATTTTACAGTCCATTCACTCAAGAGGCATGGGGAGAGAGGCTGACAGTGAGGGTTGAGGCAAAAAACTTTTCAGCACCTCAGCCTTCTCCTCATCTTAGTTACCAATTTGCCAGCTTTGCTCATCAAGGGGACAAATGCTTTCTTTGACCTTCCTTTTCTGGCTGACAGACATATAGATGCTCTTTATTTTTTCTTTTTGACCTTTGTGAAATTCAGCTCCAGCTTTGCCTTTGCCTTCCTCACCCCATTCCTACACAACTGGGCTGTGACTCCATAGTCTCCCCTGGATATCTGTCCTTGCTTCCACTCACTGTGGATTTCTTTCTTACACTTTAGTTCAACCAGCAGGTTCCAGCTAATCCATTGCAGTCTTTTGCCTTCTTTGCCTGAACTTTTCCTCCTTTTGCAAGTTCTTGCGCTCTACAGAAAGCAACCTTAAGGATCTGCCAGGATTCTTTTCCTCCCTTGTCCCTCAGAGCAGCTTCCTATTGTCCCTCAGAGCAGAAGATCCTATTGACTACATCCTTGACAACCTAGAATTTTGCTTTTCTAAATTTCATCATTCTGACTTTACTCTTTACCTGACCCATATCCCTCAGGACTGCAAACTCCTTCAGTGCATGATCATTGCAGCCCAGGCTGTCTCTAATCTTGACAGCTCAAATTAACTTGTGTTGGCAACCCATGGGTCCAGTATCACACCCCCTCTGTAGGGCTGTCTATAACCTTGTCTACAACAAGAAGTTATCCTCTGTGCACTGCTGGAGTCTCCTGGACTGCCCACAGCTCGTCCTGTTACTTGCCCAGAGTTCAAGGCTCCTGGCCAGACACGAGCCTGCCAGCGCAATGCCTCTCGCAGCTGCTTTGTCAGCAGGCTCCCCTCGCCTGAGCAGCCTGTGGAACACACCAGCCATGAGGTTCTCTTTGCTGTCTCTGATTCTTACCCACAGGCGTTCAGCCTGCTCATGCCTGTTCTTCAGAGACAGAACTTTACACTCAATCCACCTCCTGAAACAGAGGGCAATCCCTCCACCCTTACTTTTCTGGAACAGCCTGTAGCCATCCATAGCTGCGATCCAGTCATGGGATTTGTCCCACCAAGTTTCAGTAAGGACAACGAGGTTATAACTTCGCAGCAGCACAGTGGCTTCCTCCTCCTCCTGTTTGTGTGTGTACAGGTGCAAAGGCACCTCAGCTGAGCTGCCCTCTTGGAGGAATACTTTCTAATCTCACTGAGATGTTTCACTGGTCTTTCTTGGCTTCTGTTACCTCAGGAGCCCCTGGCTTGTCTCCACAAGGCATCAATGTGCTCCAGTGTGGCCAGCACGTCTCAGGTCCACTGACTGAGAACCCTCACCTGCACCCTGTCCCTTTAACCTTCATATGTCATCCCACAGCTTGTCAGGGGCAAACCTGACACTGTCTCCTTCCCTGACACCTCTAGTTTAAATTTCTATCAATGAGGCCTGTTCGCTCCTGAGCAAAGACAAACCTCTGCAGACATGACAAAAGCCAGGGATTGCTAACTACCTTTGACAGCTGACAGCCAGCAGATGCCTGGTGAAGGCAAACACCTACAGCCAGGACAAGGGACGGGAGAAAGGAGACTCAGATGTGTTTCCCTCTCTCACTACTCAGGCTAGTAAGTAACGCACTTTCTACTCACATTTCTGTGATGATGTTTTACCTACCATGTGACTTGACTGTCTTCTGCTTGACAACTGAATCAAACTTTACAGAACCAAGCATGTGTTCATTTTATATTCCTCCATGTTCAAGCAAAACATTGAGCCCAGGGGGAATTAGGACACCGGGTTTCAAGCCTATCCTTCCTCAGTGCAACTATGCACTGATGAAACTAGATATTTAAAATCCTCCTGTTTCAATGTCTGTCATCTTGCTGCTCTAATAAGCAGTTCTATACAAAGCTCTTCTCAATTACAGTTGGTGATGCACTAACTCCATGAGTCATTCACCCAAGTTTTCCAAAAATATATACATAAAGGTGGGCATCAGTAGATCTGTCAGCAGTGGTTACATCAATGGCTAAGGAATAAGGGCTACTGAGGTCAGAAATTGTGCTTTTTCCAAAAAAGAGCATAGAAACTACACTGATTGCTTCCGCTGTAAATAGCACAAACAAGACAAAAAAGCCAGATGCTGGCTAATAAACTAAAACAAATTGCATTGAGAAAAATTTTTAAAAGTCCCCAAATATCCACTGAAATAAAAAAAAAAAATACCAGTTCAATGTTACATTTCCTCTGTAAAAATTTGGAAGGGTAACCACAGATTTGTTCTGGCTCTTGGTAGAGTTTATGTCTGACACAGCTGTTCACTTAGTTCAGCCACAGTACAGCCTTACAAGAAAAACTGAATATAAGCAGCAAGCTCCAAGAGAAACAATAATAAGGAACTATGAGGCAGGAAAATTTTAGAACTACATTTGATTAAATACTCATTTATACAGAAGACCGTGCAAGAAATGTCTAACACTTGCAAGGTCCTGTTTTAATTTTTCTCTGTATTTCCCATACAGAAACAGGAAGGAATGTTACCAGGGTTCCTTAGGACAAAACTTGATCTATCGATGCCTTCTGTGGAATCTCAGAATCTCAGTTTTGGGTCTTGGCTTTAGTTTTGGGATTTCTTTTTGTATTTTACTTCCAAAAAAAAAAAAGGGTAGAAAAGCAGTACATTTCTGAGATCTATGAAGTCTTCTTACCTCTCCAGAAAAATATAGTTGGAAATATTAACAATAGAGCCAGAGGGACAAAATAATGAAGTGTATCCTGCAGGTAAGAAAATGCAGCAACAGTGTGGTGGATAACCCAAAATGTTATTTTATTCCACATCTACCTGTGCCCAAAATTGTTAGTGTCTCTCTAAGACCTGGCAGTGTGCCAGGAAACAGGGGGCCAGCAGGTGCTGGGTCTTTTTAAAGCTGGGGTCCCCCAAGCAGAGCTCCCTTTCCTCCAAGCTCTGCCTCAAGCCTGAGTCTCCCCTTGGTGGGTGTTTTAGTTTCTCTCTTGCCTTCAGAGAGAGGAGGCTGTTTCGGGCAGGTTTGTGGACAGCAGCGACGCGAGAAGATGCATTTCACAATCAAAGCCTGTTTCCGAGTGAATTCTGCAGGGTGGGGCTAGAGCTGTAGGGGCTGGAGGGTGCTGCCTCAGTGCTGGGGAGATCCTTTCTGCCCCCAACACACCCGCAGCTTGGCAGCAGCAGCACCAACACCGGCGGAGTTCAGCAGGAGGCAGCAAGACCCCAGCACCAACACCCAGAGAACCAAAGGCTGACGCCTCTGCTACACCAGCAATTCTGCCACCACAACTGCTTGGGAAGCTCCTGCCTTCCCGGTTTTTTGATCGAGAGAGAAGGCTGCACCGGACAGAGTTTGTCTGTGTCTTCCTCGTGTCTCCCAGACCATGCAGTGCCTGAGGAGAGCACCCTCACTCCCCCATTTGGAGCTTCCCCTTGCTCCCCAAGAGCCGGTGAGATTTCAGCACCTTCGTAACTAGTGACTGTTAGTGTTATTTTTTGCCTGCTGCTATTTTGTTTTGTTAGTAAAGTGTCATTTTATTCACCTGTACGTGCTCCTATTTCTTTTTCTTCATTGGTAAAAAGGGATTGATTAAAACTGTAAGGGTAGGTAGCTCATTTCAGAGTGTTACTTATTAAATTGTCTCAAAAGAACACAAGCACTGATCCGCTTTTGCCAGAGCAGTGTTTAATCCCTTCCCCTTGGCCTGTGGGAGACTTGCAGCAGCAGTTTCTCCCCTGAACAGATGGATGCACTCACAATACACACAGGGCTGAGTGGAAAAGCCTGGCCCACATGATGAACGTAGAGTGTCAGTCCCAGACATTCAAGGGGTGCCATGGTTACAGCTACCTGATGCTGCAGGGTATAGCTGCTGTTTTCATTCCCATCAAGCCACAGACTATTTTATTTCTGTTAAGATGTTAGATTCACACCAGACAACCTACATGGTATACCCTGGGACTAATCTGTGTTGTCATCACTGAAAAAACATTCTGTTCTTTAAGCCTCCTTGTCTCCTCCATGGTTTCTTAAAAGCAGCTCTGTGAAAGCAGCTGAGGGATGGAGAAGCAGGAGGTGGGTGTTTTGTGTTTATTGTCTGCAGTGACTGCTGTTGTGAAGGTTTTGCTTTCTCTTCTGTATCTACAGGGGCAGCTGCAGTTTCAAGCCCAAAGATATTTCTTTGCATAAAAAGCCTGTGGTTCCACCTGGCTGCCCTTCCAGGCAGGGAGGGAACCTGAATACCCCACCAGATCTGGTCCTGTGCTAGTCATCTTCAGGGAGTCAACAGGGTTCCAGGTAACTCGCACAAAGCTGAGTAGTATGTTAAAAAAAAGAAGAATTTTTTTAGAAAAGCACAGCCTGGTGTGATGAACACACCGGCAGTTCAGCCAGGTAGCCACCCACTTTCCTCTGGTCAAATGGACAAACCTGGCAACAGCAGTTCCTCCAGCAGCTTTCTTTACAGCTCACCTTACTTTACAAGCTGAGTCTCCCTACAGGAACTGAGATTATTGATTTGATCTTTTTCTTGCCACATTCACCCAGACCACGTCAGAGAACTGTTTGCCAGCCCTGGGGCCTAAATCTTCCAAGTCTCCTTTCCCAAAGGATGCTTTATGAATTAACTACCAGCTCCACCTCCTGCCCTGGCCTTTGTTCCCTCAGGAAGTTCAGAAATACAGCTGTTAGAAAGCCTGTCAAAACCAATACAATTAGCCTGAAACGCTCTGTGACTGCAGCATCGGCGTGCAGCTACTACCACTCTGGAAAATTCTTCCAGCCTCCATCCATCAGCTTGCCTGTGAAGGTCTGGCAAGGGTCCAGCCTGAGCTGCTGTTTTCTGATTCTGATTTAGAGGAGTTGCTCCACTGCACTGGGGATGCTTCCTCTCCTTGTTCCCCTTCAAGTCCCAAGATCCTTACATCATGCACCAGATCTCCTGTTTGTTCTGGGCCACAAGAATGTGGTTTTTTCCTTTCACAATGACCTCAACAATTTTCATGCACTTTCAAATTTTGTTTCTCTTGTTTCAACCGACCCATCAGTCTCAGGAAACTGCTGTTCACATCACTCAGTTCTCATTTTCATGCTACTCATCACATAATTTCAACAACTTTTCATCTGCTGACACAAAGGCTGCCAAGTTTTTATTGGGTATCTCTGATTTTCCTTGAGACAGCTCTTTCCAAAAGACATCTCCATGACTTCTGTTAACTGGTATACATCAACATCTTGTGTCTCCAATATAGGCAATATTTGGAGACACAAGGTTCTCTGCTGTGAATTTCTGGATGGGAAATAATTGAAAAGAGTTTTTCCTTTATTCTTTGGCATCCTACATGAGTTTCCATTGCCCCCAGTGCATAGGGAATACTAAAGATAAGAAGTAGATACAGTAGAAATCACCAAGCATCTATTTGTTTACATTTCTCATATCTTCCATTACTAGCTCTATTTCTTTGCTTAATCGTGTTTCCACCAGGAGCAAACACACAAAGGAATGCACTGTGACATTTCTTCCAGCACAGCTGCTTGCCTTGGTGGAGTGCATCCCTCCTTCAGCAGAAAAATACAAAATTTCATTCCTTTTGCATTATGTTGTCTATTTACTTCGCTCATCACTCCTTTTAGTTGCTTACATAGGTGCACGTGATGTGATGTAGAGGAGTATGCAGGTGACATATTACAACCTCTGTATTGTATTGTATTGCTCTATATTGTATTATGTGCACAAAATGTGCTCTGTGGTATGAGCACATCTCAGCCTGGCCAAGGCAAACCTGCCTAACTGTAGTCCACACAGTTTTGGGGGCACATCTTGGAAGAAAAAACTATCAAAACTGCAATCCACATCAAACTGTAGGCCAGCATTCCACAGGGAGCCAGCAGAAGGAATTTGGTGAGCCAGACCATGAAACAAGGGACTTCTTGCTGTGTTTTAAAATGGGGCATTTATTCCTCCTTGGATCAGAGTGACAAGAACAGCCATGGGGAGTAGGAGTTTAAGAAAGAGAAGAAGAGGTACTCCAACGCAATCAACACTGTTTTGGTTTCTGCGTGTCTGGATTTCCATCATCTGAAAGATCAGGCATGTCAAAAGTAAAGATTTCTTGGCTGAGTCAAGTTCATGTCCTTGGTGTACTCCAAAGTGGTTAAACTAAAAGCCCATGGTGCTCACATCCATGCCAAGCTCTGAAGCAATCCTGGGCTTAGGGAAGCAGTCAGACTGGTCACAGGAAGCAGTGGTGCTGGGAGGGAGAGGGCAGGTAAGCTTTGGAGTTGGCAAGAGCCAGGAGCAAGTCCGCCTGTCATGACTCGGCTTTGGTTCATGACAGACTAGGGCACAGCATGCATGGGAGGTCCTGGACCAGGTTTTCCCTTGGGGAAGCGAAAAAACCTCAGCTGGTGGCCTTCTGGAGTGCATCTGCAAACCATGTGGATGCACTAAATGCATGACTATAAAAGCTAAACTTTTCTACTGCCTGGATCTGCTCTCTCAGCATCTGCCAAATCACCTGGCCTACTGCACTACCCTGGAAAACAGCTCATGTGCCTAAACACTTGTCTGTCTCTCCCAGCTACATCTGATCAACTAAAATGGAACCTCTGTCCACAAGCCTTGTCTCTCCAAGGGAAACTACAGATCCACTTAGGTAGTAGAAATTCCATTTATTATGATACCCAGCTGGACCCCCGGTCCTAAACAGATGAAAAGAAAAAAAACCAACTTGAAATACATATTTGGTTTCACTAAAATCAGAAGTTGAACTCCCATGAGTTCAGTTTCCTGCTTTACATAAGCTCAGTGGTTTCATATTCTTTTTTATACCAGAATCATTGGGATCACTGGCAGGCTCATGGTGGGGTGATCAATGATCTCACATCATAAAATGCAAACAAAGTTGCAGACAGGTGAGGCACATATTTATATACATGAGCTGAAACAGCTGGCTATAGAAAGAGCTTACAGGTGAGCTAATCAGATCCTGATGAGTGTGGGCAGTAGCCTGGTCACAGGTCACCTGAGGGAACTGGCTTAGCCACACCATCCGTTTCCAAAACCAGCTGGAGATCACTGTCTTCTAATGAGTCTGTCACTGGCTGCTGTTGGGCAGCCCCTCATTTCCTGCTCTACTCACTTGGTGGCCACTCTTGAGAAACTGACAAGAAAGCAGATGCAGTGACTCATCTTCTGCCCCAGCAAGCTGCATCCTGCACCAGGGGCATGCAATGGAGAAGATTCAACATGCACAATCACAAAACCTTCAGTCAAGGAACACATCTACTCATGTTGAACATCACAACCACCAGGCCATGGCTAACATTTCCTGGAGTACTGCACAATTGCATGCATCAAATAACTATTTCAAAGACTGCTTCATTTCTGCTTGGCAGGGGCTAGTAGCAACTGAAAGTGTGTATGAGGTGTACAGACAGACTGAGCCAGAATCCACAAAACTGGGGAAGGGTTTATCAAAATAGTCCCAAGATACATAACTCTAATCTCTAGAACAGTGGTGAATTAACTGGAGGTCTCAATATCCATAAAATTCACAAAGTGTTTTACAGGATGCTGTGGGCCTCTGTGGGGAGGGGCTGATGTCCTAGGATTCTCTCCCCTGTCCCTAAGTAGTCGCAGTCTCTAGAACCACTGGAAGATGATTCAGTCATGGAGCTTCTGCTCCAAGCAGGATAATTGAACTATCCAAAATTATTGAGGATTGCTTAGTATCAAAAGCAAAAGACAACTCCATGAGCATACTCTGATATAAGGGACGGAAAGAGACAGATGCCAGTCAATGCTATGACTCTTTAGTCATTTAGGAGATTTAGGAAGCAGTATTTGGGTTTCTATGGTGTATCTAACTGTTGATTGTAAACAATTGAGGTTTGATATATTTTAGCTTCCCTAGGTTTTATTTTTATTAAAATAGCTAGTCAAACCCTTATTTGTCCAACTCAGTGAACCACCTAACACATCTAAATTCACCTCAGGCCATCAGATTTCACCAGGCACAGGGCTCTGCCATCTGTCTGTCCCAGTCCAGTCTTCATACATCTGTCACATTGTGGTGGCCTCTCTGCTTCCCCTTGCTAGGCAACAGTCAACAAATGAATTCCTACAGGCATCCCCTTCAAGTACTCCCCAGCTGCCCTGGGACATTTGTCACCACAAATGCTAAGACTTTATGGGTAACAAAAGCCTCAAATATTCCAATTTTTTTTCCTAGATTACTTTTGAAGTGAAAAGCTCCTGAGAATGTTGGTGAATTTTAGTATTTTCTGCAATGTCATTCCAGTGAATATCCAGCATTATCCTTGGGCAATTGCTCACAAAGGAATTCAGCAAATCCCACTTGAGCTATAAGACACATTTATAAAGACCGAAGTAAAACCTGAGATATAAATGGGTCATTGAAAAAAAACCTATCAATCTGACCCTGCCAGTTCATGAAACTGTTTTCTTCAAGATGTCCTCACCGACTCCTGTTTCACAGACAAAGTCAAAGTAAAAGCTTGTCAAAACTTTCCAAAGTAATTGAGTTTATAGCCTCTTATTAGATATTTTTATTATTACACTAGTATTATTCCCCCTAAGGGATCACTGAGGCTATTAGGACTTATTCCACTTATTTTATATCCTAAATAGCCTAGAGAGGAGGAGGCTGAGGGAAGGACTTACTGTGCTCTTCAACACCCTCACGAGGGCAAGTGGAAGGGCAGACACTGTCTCTGCACTCTTGAGACCAGTGAGAAGACTCAAGAAAACAGCACGAAGCTGTGTCAGGGGAGGTTTAGATTGGATATCAGCAAAAGGTTCTTGACCCTGAGGGTGGCTGGGCACTGAAACAGGCTCCCCAGGGAAGTGGTCCCAGCACCAAGCCTGACAGAGTTCCCAAAGAGTTTGGACAACGCTCTCAGGCACATGGTGTGATTCCTGGGGTGTCCTAAGCAGGGTCAGGAGTTGGACTCGATGATCTGGATGGGACCCCTCCAACTCAGCATATTCTGTGATTCTGTGAACCTAGGGTGATCAAATAGACATCAATGAAGTTTATTTAAATCCATAAAACACCGTTTAACTTACACTCCGTGTACTAAATCTCACTGGGCACTTAGCATTACCCCAAAGGAGTAGCTCCCTTGCAAATGTACACCCTACATTTCAGTATTGCTCACAATGCAGTTAAAGAACCCCAAAATGTGCCAGCAGATCCGACCTCACCTCCTCCTAGCTGGCTGTTAGTAAGTACCCAAGAGTGGTCTCAGATGGATGTCCAGGTATGAATAAAGCATAGAATAAGCACACTGTGGCACTATCCTCCTGTTGCCTCCCAGCTCCTGCTGCTGTTTTTCAGCGTGGAGGTCTGCCTGTGCAGGCTGTGCTAGCAACTGTGTGAACACACAAGCCTAACTGAGCAGCATGTGCCTCGCAGTTATTCTGAATAAAAACAAACTACGCAGAAAATAAACCCTGCAGAAATAACTCTGCTCTATCTGCCAAGCTTTGTGTGGTCTTTCTAAAAACAGTCCTTAGTCCACGCCTTCTGAGAATGCTTTTTAGTGTCATATTTGCCATGAAGTATAACTCATAAGTTGAGACAAGGCAAATGTTGCAAGGCTTGAAGGCGTTACCAAAGTTCATACAGCATCAACAAACACATTCAGTGCCGATCCCAAACACATGTTCTCTGTGTCTGCAGCTTCCCCAGGAAGAGCAAAATCTCTGCTGCAAAATTATTTTCTGCAAGCACGCATCCCTGGAGGGGAAATGGGAGCCAGGAGCTCGCACGGGGCGCATGTGAGTGCTCCCATGCGCTGCTCACAGCTCTGTCAGGAGTGCTGGCATGTCTGCTGGTCGCTGGCAGGGCCTCACTGCTTTGCTTCTAGTGAAACAATTCAAGAAACAGATTTTCAAGCCTGTCCCTGCAGCTGATCCCACCAGCTTCGCCTCTTACCCTGCAGAGCCAGAAATTTCTGCTGCTTGCAGGGAAAGCTCATTGTTTACTGAAGAAATCTGCAGGTGTGCTCATCCAAGAAGTATCAATGGACATCTCTGGGAATACAGAGACAATTAATTTCTTATTAAATGTTAATGAGCAATTAGACTAACTAGACAACTGTTATTTTGGGTTCAAATTTCGACTCTTTAAAATAAAAAGGTGTAGCGATGTCTTTTCCAGCCTCTTCTCCAAGCTACAGACTCAAATAGCATCAACAGCTGCTTCACAACACACACACACACACACACACACGAGATTTGCAATGAAACGTGGTATCAGTGCAACCTTCTGACATGGTGCCCAGCCTCTCCCTCTGCTGTGAAGCAGGAGAAAGACTCAGAGCATGCAGAGGGAAACTCCCAGAGCTGCTGCTCCTCCACACCTCAGAAGCTGGGAGTAAACTAGGGCACAAGAGAAGATGCTTGCCAAGTTTTATCTTGGAAAACAAGGGGAATATTTATAACCATTGGGAACTCAGAAAAGACAACTTTTCAATGCATGATACTGAAGTAACCCAAAGTACTGAGCCCTACAGCTGCAGTGTTCTGAGGAAGGAAAGAAAGCACAAGAACTCACATACCAGTCTTCAAAACCCTGGTCTCTAAAGGTACCAAGAAGCTGATAATGCTGATCTAGTACGAAAAAATTATCTAAGGCAAAAGCTCTTCACGTTCTGAACTTAGGAAAATGTAATGACATAAGAATGCTGCAAAGAACTTTGCTATATGCATTTTACTATTTCCATTTAAAAAAAATTATAATGGGGCAGGTCAATAAAATACACCCTGCAAGTAGGTAACTAAATTTTCTGAAAGATTCTGTAAGATTCATCGAGGCTCCCGGTCAAAAGGAATGACAAAAGTCAGAGGGTCTGCAAGGAAATTGGTGTGTTTGTCCCTGACCTGCTATATGAACACAAAACAGCGGGTTTTGGATAAAGGCGTAGGGTAAAAGAGAAGAAGGAGAGAGATGTTAATTAAAGAAGGAGAGAGAGAAAGAGAGAAAGAGAGAAAGGAAGGAAGAAAAAGATGTCACCAGTCCTGGCTCTAGTGTTGAACCAGCCAGGGTGTCCAGGGTCCTGGAAGTGCCCAAGCATCTGGGCTTTGCAGAGCTACCTTCCTACAGGTAAGTTATCCCTGCCTGGAAATAAGTTTCTTGCCTTCTATGTGAATCGGCTACCACACATGGTACATTCTTTTAGACCTTTATGGAAATAGTCCAGAGGGCTTTGATAGTTTTCAGTGGTCTTCATTTTCCCCAACAGTCCACACCCACTTCTTGCCCTCAATTCTGTGCCTGAACTGTACTGTGTCGTGCTTATCTCCACATTATTATTATTAAATATTATGCAGTTGTGCAATAAGCCAGTGAAATAGGAGAATAAAGTAGTAAGTATAGACTAGTTCATTACAGTTGGTGTTTTAAAAGCAATTAATTTAATTAATCGCTTTAGATGAAAATTAAAAATATGTTGCAACTGGATATGAGCATATGAGCATATGATGCTCACTGAAGTTTTCACAGTAGTGGTCCATCCTCCCTCACAGCTTATGGCTCTTTGGTTGTGGATGCTTGCAGACTGTTGCTGTCACAAGACTATCGGCATTAGTTAGAGATGATGGGCAGCAGAAGTGGTTGATAGAGGACTGACAGAGGTCACGATATTTCAAAATTTTTATAATTCTCTCAGCTTTCTGGAAAAAAATTGATTTATTGTTTGGCAATATACTGATATAAGAAGCAGGTAGAGATAAAGTGATTGGAAAGCAGAGCCATGACTCCTGGTTAAATTTTAAATTCCACGCTGCGTATCAATTCCTTTTTGACCTGGACTCCTTCAGCAGCCTCTTCAGCAGATATGCTGTGGTCTACCTATCTGATGCATTCATGGCTTTGGACAACCTACCACTCCTAAGCTCTCCTCCATGCCTTTGCAGGGCTTTTTCTTGCCACCTTCAGGCACCTCAGAGGACAAGAGTGACCACAGCAGCACTAATGGAAACCCTGCAGCAGCTTCCCTGGGCACACCATGCAACCTCCTCAGCAGCCTGTGCTTAAATGCACAGACCCCCTGGCCAGGTAAAGCCTGCAAACATCTTCCCAAAAGATTCCAGGCTGCCTTCTTCCATCAGGCCAGAGCAAAACATTCCTGTGAGGCCCCTTCTGTCTGCCACCCTTCCCTGCCAGGGGGTACACTGCAGGACAAAGCAGCTCATACAAAATCAGATGGTACAGCCACTGCATTAGAAAAGACCTTATGAGGATGATTCAGCAAGTGCAGATGTCCAGCAGGCAACAATTCCATTTTCCAGCAAGTTTCAAAGATAAAGTAGGAGGTTTTGGCCTTTTCACAGAATTGTTTAAATATTTTCAGTCTGTGGACTTCTGTCGAGACTTCTTACTGCTCTGGGCTTCAACTTTCTCACAGTGGACTAACCTGCAGGTCAACCATAAGCATAGCAATGAAACTTCCCTCTAGATGTACAGCTAACAGAAAACACAAAATGGTCTCTCTCAAAAAAAAAATAGAAAAACAAATCAGAAAACCAGCACAAAATCTAAGGAACCATGAAAAGAGAACTTTTTTAACTAACAGAAGAATATCTAGCTGACCCAGCACAGGAAAAGATTCTCATTCCTATGCTAGTAAGGGATGATTGATCATGTAACCCTATTTTTGGCTTCAACATCCATCAGCTGTGAATTTATATTCACTTTATACTCACTCCAAATTTATATAAAAACAAACACTGATTACTGCTCTCAGGTTTCTACCTACATGTGGTAGTCCAAACTACACATACCACTCATCTTATTTCCATATAAGACAACTTCACTGTGCAACATTCTCTCTTCTTTTTCAAACAAACCACAGTTACTGCCCTAATAACTCTCCAGTTTGACACTCGGTTTAAAATAACAACTAGAAGTGGCTATATTTAGAGAACAATCTGGTATTGGTATAAAGCTTCTCATGTTTCCACTCAAGCACACAAGAATATCCTTGGCCAGGAAAGAAATGTCTCTGTGAAAGGTCTTGTAAGAATTCAACTGCAAAGTAATGACTGTGTAGGAACTAGAAAAGCTTCATTCATTTGAATTCCTTCTGCTTGTTAGTGAACTTCAACTAAACTTCTGCAAAGCTCAGCTTAGATTAGCACTGCCTGGCTACATGGATGCATATTCAAAATGTTAAAGGTCACTCTACTTGAAATGCTATAAAACAACATCTTAAAATGAAGCATTTCTATAGCTAGATGTGAGTTTTTTAGGCTGTCTGTGAAGATGTTAATACTGACAGTGAGCACTGTGAAGCTCAATATTAAACTGCAGATGCAAACATTAAGCAAACCTGTATAATGACACAGACTAGAAAATGCACTTTATTCTGTACAGTGTCAGATTTTACAGCTGCTTGTGCCCACATTATCATGTTGCTAAGGCCTACCTCTAAGGGAAGAAAATATCTAATATATCCAGATTTCTTGAAACATTTATTGCTGCTATATTTGTTAGCTTTTAAAATCCAGGCACCAGGATAGCTGCACTTGCAGTTTGTGTTTGGGTATCTCTGTGTATTCTAGCACTCAAGACAGACTTTATTTTCCTTAAGAGGTCGGGAATTGACACAATCAAAAAGTAGTTTACACAATGGAAAACCATATCCAAATTTGCTCTCAGCTAGGGGAGTAAACCACTCTGTAGCTCAAAACCAGAGAAGGACTAGAAGTTCCTCATTTTCTTGCAGCCTGTATTGAGTAAATTTTCTGAATTGAACAGTTAAAGATGACACCAAACTGTCAGGCTCTATAATGGAAAATTAATGACTATGGAGTAGAGGCAAAATATAACAACAATAGCATTACTCCAGTTCTCACTGTTGTGCTACTGTAATCATACAGGACAAAACTGACACTTGGGTACACAAATATGATTCTCCTGGGATAAAAAATATCTCAGGAAGATTGTGAAGCATGAAGAAATGTGTCACCAGGTACCCAGTCTGCTGGTTCCAGCTTGTGCCTAGAGCCCACAAATGACTGGGATTGTTTGCCACAAGTGTTTACATGTCCAAGGCAGAGAATATAACTTGCTGTACATCTGGCACTCAGGAGAAGGAGAGAAGATGGGATTTGCTAGGAGCAGACAACAGCAATAAATACTGATAATGAACTGCAGGCCAGCTTGAGGATACATGGCCTGGGAGAATTAAGGACTCTTATTTCCCAAACAGATGCGAGGGAGGGAGCACAGACATCTACATCTGTTTCATCACCTGCTTGAACATAGTGGTGAGCTGAGAGCAACTCAGAGTCAATGTTCATTCATTCATCGGCTTCCCGACTGGCTCCAGAAAACAATGGTGCCAGTTACCATCAACTCTCTCATATGGCCTAAA
This sequence comes from Melospiza melodia melodia, assembly GCF_035770615.1. Lineage (NCBI taxonomy): Eukaryota > Metazoa > Chordata > Aves > Passeriformes > Passerellidae > Melospiza > Melospiza melodia. Next base: position 14,913,516 of record NC_086226.1, on the reverse strand, counting down.
ATGAACTCAATTCACTTTGGCCAAACAGCTGCAAAACTGCGGTCTCAGTCAAGGAGGTTCCCGTGCAGAATGATCTGCCAAGATTAGATGGAGCACAACTATTTTGCTAAAACTTCCTCAGGATAACAACCATGTCTAAACAGAACACAGCAAAGCCAGGCTTTCAAAAGGAAATTACTAAAAAGGTGGGAAATTATCACAAAATGCATCAGAGCACTCTACACTTTAACCTAACTGCTTCCCTCCCATGAAATTCTGCAGCCATAAGCATTAGAAACATTAGCTACATGACAGTCAAGCTCCAAAGATACCAGTAACCAGCAAGTTCTCCATATCCTGCTTACAACTAAGAGGTCATTAATCTAACAGGATCTACAACAAACTAATTTCTTCTCTTGCATGAGGGCGCAGAGATTTCATATATACATACATTCAAATGGATCAGAGATTTCATATATACATACACATAGCATGTGACTATTCTGTTTAATTCTTAACTTTAAAAGGAACCAGAAATTCTTATGTTCTTTTCCTGTGCATGAAGACATCTCTGAAAGGCCACTGCAGTAGGTCTTTTTTAACTTTCAGTCAAAAATACAAAGATGCCACAGAATCACAGACTAGTTAAGGTTGGAAGACACCACCAGAAATCATCTGTTCAGACCCTCCTGCTCAAGCAGGGCCACCTACAGCCAGTTGCTGAGGACCATGTCCAGACAACTTTTCAGTATCAGCTGGAATGGAGACCCCACAGCCTCACAGCCACCCTCACAGTGAAAGAGTGGCTTCTTGTTGTTCAGAGGGAACATTCTGTGTTGTAGTGTGCGCCTATTGCCTCTGGTCCTGTCAATGGGTACGACCAGAAAGAGCGTGGCTCTGTCCCCTTTGCACCCTCCCTTCAGGTCCGTCTATTTATTTATAATATAAACTTCCCCCTCAAGCCTTCTTTTCTCCAGACTGAACAGTCCCAGCTCTTGCAGACTTTTCTCACACTAGAGATGCTCCAGTCTCTTAATCATCTTCACAATCTTTCACTGGGCTCTCTCGGCTATGTCCATGTCTCTCTTGTACTGGGAAGGCCAGAACGGGACAGAGCTCCAGACAGGGCTCCAGCAGTGCTGAACAGAGGGAAAGGGTCACTCCTGAGCTGCTGGCAACACTGCTCATGCAGCCCAGGCCACCACGAGCTGCCCTTGCCACAAGGACACATTGCTGGCTCGTGTCCAGCCTCATACCCACCAAAGCCTCCAGGGCCTTTTCTGCTGAGCTGTTCCTAACTAGGCCACAATATAAAAAACATGGAATGTTTTCCCAAAAGACCCTCCAGTGCTCACAGATCTTGCAGCATCCATAAAGATTTTAATTCAGAAGTGACTTTGCCTTACAGGCGCCTATAACTCCATAAACCTGGCTGGATTCTTATAGCCAGGCACCAACCTTATCATCTAACCCTGGAATGAACAGACAGATGTTAAGTGGTGTTTGCTGCATTCCACAGTTCTCTAACCCAGAGAAAGCACTCATCCTACCTGCTGACTCCAGCCTTTTTCAAGGGCCTTCTCAAGTCATGTTCATGGTTTGTTCTGAAAAGCAAAAAACCATGTTCCAGGCTGGAATAAACACTGTTTAGCAAACATGAAAGAGGCTGGCGAAGGGAGTCATATTTTCATTGCCAGATCTACAAATGAATTATTAAGTTCATTGGACAATTAAGGTTCCCCATGTTATGTAACCGTCGAGGATTTCTACTGCAAGAGGAAAGTTCTTTTTGGAGCACTTAAAAATTTTACCAAAGAGAAGTGTTTACAGAGTAAATCTAAATTTTGTTTAGTGCCTTAGAACATGATCTTTAATGTTATTACTAGAAAACAGGGAAATCTGGTTATTCACAGGTATGATCAGGTATAATTGTCTGTCTTCCTTACTCTCCAGGTGTAAAATTTTGTGACAAATGCATTAGCATTTCCCTAGACTTCACTGTCACACAGAAGCCTGCTCCAATCTTTCCAAAGCATGAGGGACAGACAAGGCAACAGTCTCACAGTATTGATCAATTGTTAGTGATGTAATGTCCAAAAAATAAGATCATCTGCAATATGGATAATTACCTCCTTTAATAGCTTTGTATCTCAATATGGTTTTGTATACAACAGCTGTAAACTGCCCTTCCATTACTGTAGTTCTTTATGCATTTTTAATATCAAATAAATTTTGCGGGCCAGGAAATTTTGAAGAAACTTGGCACATCACAAGAGTGCCTCTTAAAACATTTTAACAGTTTGCTAATTGAAAACTGCGAAGACTCTGTTTCCTAAAAGACTTTGGCTAATGTTTCAAATGGAAATCTAATTACCATGATTCATGGTTATTTTCATACTAGACTTACAAGGTTTTCAGAACAGAGAGAAGCACTAGTAACATGTAGCTCACACTCTATCAGAGAATATATCTATTCAAAACAGCATTCAAAGTACACCAACACAATTACTCACACTTGAAGAACAGTCTCAAATACTGATCTTGAGCCACATTTGGCAAAGGAAAATGTGTTGGAGGAAAGAAACAGCCATATAGTGTAGAATACACTGTTAATCAAAGACCACTATACTGTTAGGTAAAATTGTAGGAGTCTTTGGCTTGATTGTGCTGTGAAGAAGGACTACAATAATCACACGTTAATCTCTGGCTGTCTGGAGACACAGTGAAGGATGGGGCAAAAGAGGCTTACTTTTTTCCTTGGGAGCAATAAAACTCTTCAAATTATATAAAGCATTCTAAGCAATCAAAGCATTATATAAAAGTACATGGATGACTGTGGCCTTTTATCTGGCCTTCTGTAGCACAACAACAAAAAAAGTATTGTTAAGACAGTAAAAACACAAACGTTAAAGGAAAATCTCTCCATTTTTTAAAGTATATTTTCATGAGATGTAACCACAGAAGATTTGGCCCTATTTGGTAAATTTAATCTGTCAGTAATTACAGCTTTGCTTGCATTGCTCTTGCACACAGTGGCTGGGGACAAAACGTCTCAGAAAGTAACATCATGGGAGAGCTCCAAAAAAAGTGAACAAAACCGGCTAGTTGTAACTGGTTTGGACTTACTTTTTCAATAAGCTTCCAAATATTTCTACTGAACAGCATCCTATATAATGAGAATCAGGCTGATTCTATTAAAGTTTTAACAGTCTGGACCGTGTGCAAGATGAACAAATCTTCTTTACTAGCAGAAGTGCTTATGGAGTATCTGTGATCATCCTTTCAGCACAAGTGCAAGCTTACTTTTTTTCACTACAGATCTTGACTCACACTGGATCTTGACCAAAATTTATAGTGAAAATTTCTTCCCTTCCCTCCAAAAAATGAACTGGCAAATGATTGGCTTTCTTCTTCTTTTTTCAAAATTATTATGCATGTAGTGTAATAGGTGTAACAACCACAAAATATTGCCTAACAGCATTTTACTGATAAAAAAAAGCTCATGCCATGCTGCATCTTGAAATTCCTGAAAGAAGCTTAACATCAGTTCATTTGCATCTTCCATTCTTTTTCAGAAAGCTGAAAATATTTCTAGCAGTTTTCAGTGATTTGCATGTCTGTACTTGAATTTTAGGTAACTTCAACATCATCTGCAGGGCCAGGGGTTAAACGCAAGTGATTTTTCTAACTGAGGTGATTTCACCTTTCACCTCCATCACAACTCCCAAATTCTTTTTTGCCCTCCTACAGTTCTTTCTTTTTTTTTTTTTTTTTTTTTTTTTCTAAATTCAAGTGGCAAATAATCTATTTTCATTACTTTTATGCAAAACGAAGTCCAGCCTACTGTCAGAAGTGCAAGGTATATTCAGTAAACATTAATTTTCTGAGAGCCATCCTCCCTCTCTTGTGGCCAGATTCTATGGCTCAGTGCAAAATGCACTACAGCAGTTGTTGACTCTGTAAGTGCTGAATCAGTAACAGCTGTATGTGAAAATACACTTAGGAGAACGTTACCATTCTCTGGAGAAGAGGAATGCTTTGAAACTCATCTCTCATGTAGTGACTCACTGACAACAGCTTGGGCTTTGTTTGCTCCCCTGCGGCAAATGGAAAGGCCAGACTTATCACAAGTGTCATCATGCACAGGCAACTGCTGCTGAAGCTCTTGATGGACATAAAGTGCCCTTGGCTGTCTTTTTTTTCTCACAAGACCTGCCTCTGAAGATGGAGAAAAATACACTAATAACTGTAATTTGGGCATAGCTCATAAAAATGCCAATACCCAGGAGCCTAGGATGGACGTTACACCTGGGCAAGCAAAATGTAAGATTCTGGGATCTGGGATCAGCAAGACAAGGGATAGGCTGGAGCAAAATGGAATGCTCCTCACACATGGTGCTACCATTAAACTGCCAGTGACAGCCTGAACAGGAAAACAGTATGAAGAAAGGAGTTGCTAAAACCAGAGTGGTGGCTGAGTAGTCAAAGTAGAGTGTACAGGAGAAATGGCACCAGAAGTAAAGGAAAACAAGAAGAACATGAGAGTCTAAATGTAAAAGAAGTTTTTTCTTTCCCCCCTCCTCAGTAAGGACAGCTGTCTCTCTAAATTCAATTACTTTGGGCCAGGAACACCAACATTTTAATTATCAGATCAAGGCAAAACAGACCATATGCCAATCTAAGGGCCACTACCCTCCATCAAACAGCACTCAGTGCAGAGATGCTGTGGCTACAGGTTTGGAAATCCCAAACCAATAAGCTCCTGTGGCAGGGTGAATTCATCAACTGAGAACTTGCCAGCAAACAAGCTCTGGGGTATGACAGCCCAGTTCTGCTGCAGCTAGGTATAAGCTGGTGCAAGTCTCCTTGACTCCCAAATACACAGTGATCTCACAACAAACACGAGACCACTTGTCTCGTACAAGAATTGTACAAAGCCAGCAATGTTACAAGTTTTCTTTACATTTTCAAATTATGTATTTCCAAACATACAAGAAAGTACTGTAGATAGATGGAAAGAAAACTAAGCCTTCAAATGTGCTAATTTATTTGCCAATAGGTTTGTAATGAAGCATGACAGAGCATATATCAGACATGAACTGTGTTTGCTGTGCCACAAAATCTAGGATTGCCAATTATCACCTGCTTCATTACTCTGCATATTACAACCACATGATGTGACATTCAAGATCAGAGAGCTCAGATCAAAAGAGGTCAATTTTAAGTCATATGGCACAGCTGTAAATACAAGCTATTTAAATGGTATGCAGGCAATGTTTAGATTTGAGATTCCTTATGCTGCTGCTCTCTCGCCTGACTTATCTGATGGCCTGCAATAGCTGTCCTGTCTCTTGAAATTATTTTCCAAAAATTTTTAAGAGTAGCAATGCGATAAATCTGTTCCAAAAGACAAACTTCAGTTTCCTGAAGCTACTGTTATTGATGTTGCTTGCTTTCTATTAATTGTTACCTGGTGCACTGTTTGGAGTGCACTGCAGGAGCAGCATCTTGGAATAGGCAAAAATAGGCATATGCTTTAAGAATAAGAAAAAATGGCCATATTTGTATGTAATGTAATCCATTACATCACTCTTCTGAGTGAAATCTATCTCTTTTCCTTCAAAATACTGCAGAAAGAAAAGCATTATTAAACTCCTGAAATGTGGGCTATTAAAATGTACCCTTGGTGACATGAGATATGAAGAAATACACACTTCCAGAATTTCTGAAGGAAAGCAACACTCAAAAAATAGGTATTTGAAGCTGTCAATTATCCTATGAGAGCCAGGTGCATTCAGCTGTATTAACTACCAGTGACAGCTCTAGTGTTTCAGTGCCACAAAACTCATTAGGCACATGAAACAATGATCTCTAGCTTTTTGGAGCACATTGCCAATATAAAATCACTCTTCCTTATAGGTTGCTGTCATAATAGACAAGTTTCTTATCTAGTGATTAAATCCAGGCAAGCAGATGCAGCATAGCAAACTCCATTAGGGCAGAGTTAAGCTGAAAGCCAAAATGCACATTATTTTTAGCAGTATTAAACCGGTCTCTGTTACAGTGAAGGGCAATGGAAAATAAAACATACCCACAGTTCACACAAAGTGCTGTACAGATATTCTAAGCAAAAATGTAAACATTGCCCAGAGTCACAGAAAAGACATGCCATTGTTATTGCGTTTAATGAAATTTATCTCTAATAATGTTCGTGAGCAGGATGTTCTTACCATCATGTTATGGCCAGCTCTGTGCTGGCCATGGCTAAGTGTAAGGTTTGGCAAAAAATGCTCAAACTTAACATTTTAGAATGCTTACAATTGAACCAAGGCTGTGTTTCCTACTGCTGCTTCTAGTGGGTCTGCATGGTTTTATTAATTACTCAGCTGAGTAATTAATCTGCCTATCACACACAGCATTTTCCTTTGTTTCAAAGACTATTTTGGATTTCCAGAGCACGTCTGTCATCTAAAATTGTGCAATTAGGTTAAAGAAAATCTCAATATTATTTGATGAATCTTACCCTACACAGTTTGACAGCATGTATTAGAATTAACTGGTATTTCTCTTGCAAACACATATGCTCCTGACAAAAAAAGTGAATTCTTGTGAAAATCAGCCACTTTGCATCTGCAAAGCTCTGTGCCCCAAAATAACTGGACATGAACTCATGCTCCATACACCTGCAGGTGTATGTAGAACCAGCATGGTGTTCAAGCTTCTCAACTATCTCTAACTACTATAGTAGTGATGAATATAGATGTGATTCCTAAATTTCCTATCCATTGGTTGAGTCCAAGAGTATAATCTTTGTCTTGTATTCTGAACTTAAAGTAAAATTATCTGTTCAGAGGCATCGTGAATGCAGTAACATTTCTGCGGGAATGCCTACACCACGGAAATGAAAATGGACCATTGTCCCCTCTGTTTATGCATAGCAGAAACTCACAAAGCTTTCAGATCTTATCACTGGTAACATACAAATTGATCTGTCGCTCATTTCAGAAGCAGGATTACATAATGATGCTCTCTTCCTAAGCAACAACATTACACTGTTTCTTGTGTAGTCGGTATCCTACAAACACCTGAAAGAGAACAGCAGAACGTGTTGCATGGAATTTCCCATGCTACACTGAAAACAGAACTGGCTCCTTAGGGATCGCGCTGTCTCAAGCCTGATGCTGTGCTTAACCAGCTTGGGCCATGACCTCAGCTGGGTGTGCTTCCCAATCCACCCCAAGGCTCACCAGAAATTTATATCAACTTTATATCCAGCTTTTTCTGTATGTTATGTTTTCCCTTGCATGGTGTTTGTCTGCTAAAATCATCATAGTTCTAAAAGGCAAACACTGAGCTAGCCAGTCACTGAAAAAGCTGACAGTTAAAAAAAGCACCTTGATATGCTTGAAGGTCCTATTCCTGAATTCAGAGTCATGTGAGAGAGCTTGAGGCTGACAGAGGGGTTCACTGAAGCAGAGGTTTTATGGGAGCACAGGCTGACTGGACAGATGCCTGAATTGTTTCCTTTATAGCTGTTCCCACAAACAGCCACTTCACTAGGGCCGGCTTGGCCAGTCTTGAGTAAAGCACTTAGCAGTGAAACAGCTATCCTTTGTAGCACTGAGTATTTTCTTTTGATTTGCACTTGATTAAAATAGGCCCTAAAATGCCAGTTACAGGTAACAAAACTTTAAAAATTAAATTTTTTCAATTATGAAAATTCTAAAATTAAACAAAAAAAATTATTGTATGCTGGAACTACTGGAACACTAAAGAGAAACCAGAAACATTTAAAACAGCAGCTGAACCTTAGAAATACATTCATTTAAGTGGGACTGTGTAGCTGCAAACAAAAGCAAAACTTATACTTCCTTTCTGCGTGCCTGGCCCATCAGAAGATGCTGGCTTCCCTGGCAACTGGGCAAAATACTTTCAAGTATGGAGTGGAATTTTCTGGGCATGGTTTTAGTTATATTTACATCACCTTGACAGTTTGGCACAAGACTACACTATTGAGACATTTATAAGATGCAAGAACTTACACTGCAAGTCACATAATCCCTGTTAAAGACCCACTGAATGCAAAGTTGCTTTGTTATTTTAAAATGTTATTTGTGCAATTTCTATAGCACAAATAACATTTTAAAATAATAAAGCAACTTTGAAGCAATGCAAGGAGAAACTGAACAATTCAAAGCTAAGCTGTGTCTCCTGTTCTCAACCTCCTCTGTTGTCCCAGTAAATCACCACAGGCACATACACTGACCAGCAAATACCAGGACACAGTGATGCCAAAAGGGGCATGGTTTTATAAGACAAAAGAATGAAAGAGCGTCTAAGGAAGGTTAGTTTTGCACACCTGCTGTGTAGATTAGAATGGATTCTTTTCAGCTAGGTTTAGCTGTGATTCTATGAATGCATTTCTGAGGAGACTAATAGAATACCCTGTGCGCCAAATGTTTGCACAGAATGTCTTGCTATGATCAAATTACAGACTGCACAAAAACTGTTTATAATGGAAATCCTGACAGAACTATGCCTATTACGAGAGCTGGTATACCACACATCCTCCCAGAGTACAGCATTTCAGTTATGTATGTTTGAAAATGAGATGTGCAATAACAGAAGCCACGCAGCTGCTGGTCTGTTTGTTTGTAAAGAAAGATCAAACTACGGTAACTAAAATTGTGTTCTGTGCACCAAAAAAAGCAGGCTGCTGCTGACCCCAAGCCCTGGTCAAAGGTCCTTATATCCTGGAACTGCAGCACAACATGATACACACCCACTCGTGCAGGTTTTGCTCCCAGCAGCTCCCAGTCCCTTGGAGCTGAATCAATACCACTACCATGCGGCTGCCTGTAAATCACAAGGGGGAAGTGAGTGCTGCTTTGCAGACAGACTAGGAGGGCATGGTGCTGGGAGGCATAGCTGGGACAGTAAAGATGGTAACTAAATTTCTACTAATACAGGAAATTTCAAAAATACAGGAAAATCTATGTATATTTAAATAAATAAATACACTAAGAAATATACATCAAATAAGAGAAAAAGCACATATTTCAATTATTACGTCCTTGCAGGCTTTTCTGAGTTAGGGTTTTTTGTACATTCTCAAAGCCTACTGAGTAAACTAAAAAGTAACAATGAAGGTGACTTATTTTGCATAGGTGAGAACTGGGTATGAATCAGAGGGGAAAAATAGTTTTTCTCAAATGAGAGACAAGTGGAATATAAAACTGGACCAGCCAGTTTTGAATGGAGCACTGATTAATGGTTTCTGAGAAGCTGTCTATCTCTTTGTATCTGTACTCACCTCTTCATTATTCTTGGCATGTGTTTTTGGACTTAAAAACTTTAAAAACACAGTCTCTCTTTCTGTGTGAGCACAGCTTTCACTTCACAAATGACAATTTTGTAAACACATAATCAAAACTAAATTATTTTATTACCCAGTTACAACTATGCTGTGTAATTTTTGTTTAGTCTTTTGTTCATGTAGATTCTGTCAAATATTGGAGCCCACACTGAAAACTTACCAAGCAGTCAGAGCTGCATCAATCACTGTGCAGTAACTGATTATTCTATTCAACAGCATTTAGTCTTGTAAAGTCTAGTACAACTTACTGAAAGACTTCACTTTTTCTGTTGAACTGGACACACTACAAATCAGAGAAAAGTCTTAACTGAACATGCCGCAAAGATACTCTTGGCAAAGATTGTCTCTTGCCCTGGAAATGCATCCACTTTTGGAGTAGAACCCAAAATGCATTTAGAAAGAAAATAATGCATAAGGAACGCACAAGGAAAATAATGCGTAAGGAATGGGACCGATGTGACTGGTCTTTTTAGAAAGGGGTCCTATAAAAGACACCTTTTCCCAACAAAACGTGAAAGACAGAGAAAGCAAGGAGACCTCTGAGGCATCCTGCAGAAACCTGCGGAGATACCAGTGCCGGGGGAGCGCAGACGCCTCCCCGCAGGGCCTGCCCGTTGTCAGGGGGGGCACAGCGAGGATCCCGACGGTGGCCGCTCCCCGCGAGCACCGGGCGGCCCCGCCGGCACCCGGGATGCGGCCGCGGGCCGGGGCAGCGCCGCGGGAAGGTGCGCGGGGAGCTGCGCCCGGAGCGGCGGCGCTCTCACCTTCGCCGTGCAGCGTCCAGGGCAGATGCGCGTAGTCCCACTGGTAGCCGCAGGCGCTGTCCTCGAAGGTGCACGACCCGGGCGAGAGCAAGGCCGCCCCGGCGAGCCGCAGAGCTGCAAGGACAAAACGAGCCGCGGTCACGGCGCGCCCGGCCCGGGGGCCGCCGCCGCCCCCGAGCCCGGGCGGGCGGGAGGCGCCGCTTACCGAGCGCGGCGAGCAGGCAGAGCCGCGGCATCTTCCCCGGGGCGCGGAGAGCGGCGGGAGCGCGGCCTGGGCACCCCGGCCGGCGGGGCGCGGGCAGGGCAGGGCAGCGGCCGGGCAGGCGGGGCAGGCACGGGGAGGGACCGCGGACAGCGCGGGGGGCGGCCCGTGCCGCTCCTGTCGCCGAGCGGGGCTGGCCCCGACGGTGGCCCGGGGCCGGAGCGGCTGAGGCTGCAGTGCCCTCCAGAGCGGGGGCTGCCGCCGCCTCTCCGGGCAGCCTGCGGAAGAGTATCCCTCCCCCCGCGCGGGGAAAATGTGCTTTCGTACGTTTAAGTGTTGTTTTCCCGCGTTTCAGCTTGTACGCGGCGCATCGCTCCCGTCCTTGTTTTACCATCGCTGGGTACCACTCGAAGAGCTTGGCTCTGGCTGACGCAGTCCCTGTCAGGTGTTTGTGCACAACAGGAAGATCACCACTCAAACACATCTGCAGAGGATGAGGGGGCTCCCACTGCACCAGAGCTCCCGTGTTAGCATAGCTTGCCTGTCTGTCCTTCCCTTCCACTAAACCGGACCTTCAGAGGACCATGGCAGGGTACCCTGGCACTTTTAGCTAAGAATGGTCCAGCAGCTGCTGAGATGCTCCAAGTGCTGTAGTTCATCAGTTTACAGAGCAGCTCAGGACTGGACCACAAGAGACATCCAGTCCAAACTCTGCTCAAAGCAGAGCCAGTTTTGAGCTTGGAGGTTGCTCAGTTGGGGTTAGATAACCTCCAAGGCTGGTTGGCCTGGCTGGGCCTGGCTCAAATCCTGGGCTGTTTTTGTGGGGAAAGTGGGGAAAGCATTCCTTGAGAATGCTCTGAATTTCCACTGCTTCAGCTGTGCTACTCCCTCTCACTCTCCAACCATGCACCACCCTGATGAGTCCTGGCGCTCCATTTCCTCTGTCCCTCTCCTGTCCGGGACTGCTATTGGATATTGCCAAAGTTGCCTTTCTTCCCAGCTGAACCCTCTCCTCACAGGACAGGGTGTCCAGGCCAACTGCCTCAGTGGCCTTCTCTCACCTCACATCTAAAAGGGATTAAGATCACTTAATTTGTTGCATTGCAAATACAGAAATTCTGAATTATTTGTCTAATCAGAGCTGCAGACATAGTATACTTTTCAGATTTGACTGGTGGCACACAGTAGTATTTAAAATATAGACTTCCATTTTATTACCATGCTTTAATATCAAAGCATTCAGTGAATAGGACCACCAGAGACCCCTTTTGTTACTCTCGAGGACCATAAAAGGACTTCCAGCAGGAGGTGGATGTGTGTAAATTATATTTAGGGGAGCGATATTTATGTGTTAGATAAGAAACACCTTTTAATGAATATGTATGATTATGATGGATAAACCTCCACTTGAAAAGTCTCACCTCGCACACAGAATGAAAAGAGTTTGATCCTCTGTGTGTCCTGTGCAGATAAATCCTTCAAATTGAGTTAGAAAGTTTATTCTGGCCAATTTCAAGATCTCCATTACTTGATTAGCTAAATTTCTCCAGCACCTTTGACACATGCCTATTTTTACACAGAATTGAGTTTAGTGCATTATCTAGAATACACCACTTCTGGAAAGCTGATGGCACAAATAGCTTCTGGATGCTGATGATTCACCAATATAAGCACTCCCTAAGAACAGCTGAAGTGGCTCATGCCCTCATTTTTTTCCTTGCTGGTTTCCAAGATGTTCCACCTCTTAGCAGATGTGGCTTAGCTTCCCACCCAAGTGTGTCAGCCACCCAAGTTTACAGCACCATGTGTAAACTGGTTATAAAAACTGGCACCTGCAGCCAAGGAAGTAGCAGGTGTGTGTGAATGAGATGGCATTAAAATTGCTGAAATTGGTGTAAAACCTCAGTGGCCCACTAAACTCCTTTCCAAGAACTGTATAGAAGACATTCTCCTTAATAATGAATTTTTAGAAGCATTTTGCCCCTTATTGACTCATGTTTCCTGAAATCTCACCCCATCCTTTCCTGCTGCTGATTTAATTAAGTTGTCCTCTTCATATCAGGGAGTAACATAATCAAGGCCATACTAACCAGGCAACCTCGCAAGGGAAAACAAATGTCAGAAGCACCATTAATTGTTATATAGGAGTATTTGAGACGTACAAAAGGCTTCTGCAGATGGCTGAGTTTAGCTCCATAAGCACTTACCCAGTTTGTTCCTGACCAGGCAGGAAATGGGTAAGCAACGTTTGCCCTTACTGCCTTTTGAGACAGGGAATGCAGGGATCTAGCATAAGGCAGGAGGCCAGTTACACCTCCTGTCTACTGCTATTTCTAAGTGAGCTTGCTTTGAGTATAAAGTTAATCCACAGGCTACCATTTGACTTTTATTAATTTGGCTCCATTTTTGCAGATTAATGGCAGTACCAGAGAAGGAGACGAGCAGCAACTAAAGTCTGAGCTTTTCCAAATTCTCTGCAGATTCTGTCCTCAATTCTACAGATACTGTCCTCTCCAGTGTTTGCTTTGAAATCCTGGAAAATACACTTAATAAAAAACCTTCTTTGCATGCCCAGGCACATCCAAACTTTCCACTTGTTCTCAGACATTGGACACCAGTACTGTTCTCAGTTGGAAAAGAATATCAGGACTGGAAAAGAAAATGGGGTCTTGTAGTACCTTTCAGTGTTCAAACTTCAGTCTTCTCGTATACATGTGTTAATATTATTATTTTATGCTTTATATGCTTTAATTGAAATATAATCATGCATGACACTTTATAAGTGTACTTAGGTAGAAGTCCTGGCATCTTTTCCTTTTTGTGTTTATCTTCAATAAGAAAAATACAAATCATTTGAGCTGAGTTCATCTAATCTAACTTTGCTTTGGCATATCCATATTTCTTATGTCCTTTGCCCATCGTGTCCTGTGATTCACAATTTCAGACAATTCTGATCTTGCCTATGAGCCAGTTTCTGCAGCTGCTGTCTTCTCCATTCTCTGTAAGTATTTCGTGCTGTAGGAATACTTCCACTGGAAAGGTAGAAGGTACTAGCAGCCAGTGGCTGTGCTGGACATTTCTGCTCCCATATGGTTTACCATTTGAGGGTGGGGTAAGAGAAGAAATGTACCCATGGGATAAGCAGGAAAAACTCCTGGCAGTATTATTTCTTTTTTCTGGTTGCTATCACATGGTACTCTTAGGAGCAAACTGCAACTGCTGCAGCTGGAGCACTGGGGAAAGCTCTTCTACTGCTGTCTCTGGCATGAGCCACGTGTTCACCAGCAAAGCAGGGACACCTACGTGCTTTTGGGGATGGCTCAGAGAGGAAATTAATTTACATTCTGTTGAACTGATTCTGTATAACACTTTGGAATGCCCTGCTCTGCACAGCCCAACATGGTTTACTCCTAACAAATGCATGTGTTCGTCATGTTGTTTCAACTTTTTGTGTCTCAGTTCTGTGTATTTACTCTTCTGAGAACTGAAGGTGCATCTACCAACTGATGTTCTGAAAACTACACGTGAAGACCCATGGAGCTCTCTGCTGCTTGCTGAGGGTGGGCGGCTGATCTTAAGGAGCACATGACTTTGTGAATGGAAATTGCAATCAGGGCAGTGCTGTGTCACCTGCTGAGGCTCAGTGAAGGGAATTCTGCAGCAACTGAGCTTGGCAGGATTGGCTGCTGCTGAGGGCTGTGATACAGAGCCACAGCAACAGACAGGAGGGCTTGATCTGCTTTAGATGCCAAGTCAGCATTTGCTGTATATAAGTATATATATACGAGATGCATGTATATCTATAGGTAGTGCCTACAGAAAAGAGTTTAGTTAGTGACTGAGCTGAGAAATCCTTAAAAAATATTCAATTATTCTGTAATATGTGGGGTTCTCATAGCAGGGAAAAGACCAGGAGGCCAATCTCAGGAAAGTTAAACCTGGGCATGCAGACACTGCTCAGTAAAGCTGACTCTTTGTGAGGGGCAACAAAGAGACCTCAGGAACGCTCTCTTAAATCATAAGTACTCTCTTATATGAAAATAATCAGGCTACTTTTAAAAATTTCTATATTATTTTACTAGGACCTTACTTTACCTTTACAAACCTAGTTTAATTCCCTGTAAAGGAAAGCCAGCGGCTGGAACGATGTGGGCCCTTGCTTTACCACATTGTGGTTTCATGAAGAAGAGTAAAAGAAACAGTTAAGAATGACACCTGCATATGAAATTACTAAATGAGTTAAGTTCCAATGATCTGTCATTTTGTTAAATCTCTGCTGGCACCAGCAAACAGCAACTTCCTCTTTCAAAAACCAAATGAAAAAAGGAGACACCATTCAGGTGCCAGAGAAATAGCTTGCCACAAAATGCTCAGTCTAATAGCTAATTAACGTTTTACAATTCTTCTCACATCTGAGTTCAATGATTTTTTTTTTTAAACCAGACAGCTAGCAGATTATTTGAAATGGTTGATTCATCATCCCTGGAGGAACTTAAAAGACGTGTACATGTAGCACTTAGGGACATGGTTTAGTCAAGGACCTGGCAGTGTCAGGTTAGTGATTGGATGATCTTAAAGGTGTTTTCCGACCCCAACCATTCTATTATTCTGTGATTCTGTGACTGAACTGTGCAGTATCTAAACATTGACTACAAGGCTGAGAATGGGCCTGCTGGCCAGATAATGGCTCCTGAAGGCCTCCGGATATTGCTTTTAGCTACAAATTCTGTCCTTTTCTGTCAACGGAGGGTGCTCAAGTCACTGATTTTGCAGTCAGTATAAGTGATCAGGAATGTCACAAGAATACCCAAGCTTGATCCATCCTAGGGAATGCAGCTCTACAAGAGTCCCTTCTACAGCTTCACACTTCAGGCTGGTCAGCCTAGTGGAGGAAAGGAAGCCAGTAGGTAGGAGCTGGAGTAGCACCATCCTTGGCAAAGCAGGAGAGCCAAAGGGAGATGAGCAATCTCACAGCCATGAGAACTACAGATGAAAAAAGTACTAGTAAAAAGTAGCCTTTCCACATGCAGCCATGTAGGGGAGTTTCTTGTAATAAGTCCAAGCTACAGCACCTTGCTTCACTAGCAAGAGACAGGAACCACCACAAGTGAGGACCTCTCAAGGCAAAGCTGAGCTCTAGAATTCCCCAGATACTCTGCTAGGGATGAGCAGTTAGGAAATGAACTCGGGAAGAAGAAGGAAGAAATGTTACCATATTTTGGGTTTTGGGGACTAATATTCAAGGAGATTTTGGTTCCTGGACAAACCTACAGAACTTCTAAAGATTCAGGCATTTTAGTGAATATTTCAGCTACTCTGGTGAGAACAAAAAGAAATGCTTCAATTAAAGCCATCCTGTGAGTGTGCTCTTACTGAGGGTCAGTTGTATCTAGATGAAAAAACAACCTTTGCTGGTCAACATGAAAAGATGAATTTCAATAAGTACAGACACCTGGTGTGACCCTTGGGGTGCCCTGTGCAGGGTCAGGAACTGGACTGCATGATCCCTGTGGGTCACTTCCAACTCACCATATTCTGTCATTCTGTGAAATAGAGAATAAGGACTACTTGCAAAACTATAGCCTAAATATTAATTCCAACACAAGTGTATTTTTCATTTTAAAAGGGGGGATTCACAGTACTCTGAAACAAGATGTACCAGTGTAACTCTAGCTTGTAAATTGCAACGTTTTCCCATGAAGACAAAATTCCAGGAAAATCCAGATGGTCACAGGATAGAGTAGAAAGACAGAATATACTTTCAACTGAAGAAGTTTTGCTTTGCATAAAGCTAGAGTTAGGATTTGGTTTAGGGCCAGGGAAATCAAAGACCTCAGAGCTGAAGTGTCAGCAACATCTTGCTCAGCCCAAAGACCTGGGATGGCAGCTGGGCTCAGGAAAAGATGTAACTCAGAACGCATCTGGAATCATGAACAGGTCTTATCCCCCACAAAGGTACCTGGCTTAAAGTCAGGGTCTGGGTGAGTTATCTGAAGACCACATTGGAGCAGTGTCCAATTGGCCAAAGTAAACTGTTCTTTCCAGTACAGACTACCTATATTCTGCTGCAAATTTTAGCTCTGAAAATAGAAAGTACTTTTTTGCTCAAAAAGCATTCAAGTGCCATTATCCTCTTTGGACATTGTGGAATGAATCAGGTAAGAGAAGAAATTGTAAACAAAAATTTTTAATCCAGAAATAACAAGACACCATGGACAGTAATTTGTACCAGATGCTACAGTATACATGTAAAAGTAAATACAATTAGGCCTACAACATCAAATATAAGCCAATTAATATCACTGATTGTTTTAAAATAAGTAACTCTTCCTTATTGTCATGAACAAAAGCCACTGGCAACTGCAGAAAACCTTTTCTATCAACGGTGTCCCTTTTGTTTATTGGTTCTGTGCCTGTAACAATATACTTTTAAGATTTCTCTGAGATATCAGCTGCAGAAGAAGCAAGGGAATGCCCAGCTGTTCAAAAGCTATTTCATGATACAGAGGACTGCACAATGAAAAAAATTAGGGTTGCCATGGTAAAATGTTATTTGTGTATAAATAAATGCCCTGCAGACAGTTTCTTCCTCAGATGACATTACTTTTGCAGAACTTTGTAGAAAACAGAGGACAAAGCCAAATATGACGATATGTGCAGAGATGGAAAATGGGGGGGGGGGGGGGGGGGAAGGAAGTGAGACAAAAAAAGGAAGATTTATTCAGTGCTGTTGAAAATCATTAGTGCCTATATTTTAGAATTCAGTGAAGTGGACCTGCATGTGCCTTATCTCGCTATAAAGTAGCTTTCCAGGGGCTTCTTGAGACTGAAATAGGGTCATGAACCCCTCTGTCAGGGGCAAAATTTCTGCCCAAAAAATTATCAAAATCCTGCAAAAAAGGGTTTCCCTCTTTAAGAGAGATCTGTCACAGGATTAGTTCAGCTGCGTCAGGACCTTTCCTGTCTCCTGAGTCAGCAGAGAGCTAGCAGACGCCATCTCAGCATTGTATCCTTGGGGTCTGAGGTCCTACAGCTGCAGGTTACTGCACTCACCTGGCTGCTGGGCTGGAATTTTGTGTGGCTTGAAGGCATGCAGTACTCCACCTCTCAGCTGGGTGTTCCTCCTGCCTGTGTCAGACCTTTCTCTTTGCCAGCACTGGAACCATCTCTTCTGTTGAAACATGCTGAGTAGAGCAAGTGCATGTACATACGTACATAAATGAAAGACATGCTCACAGCAATAGCAGTCCCAGTTGCAACATCAAATAGGAAGTGTATGAGATTAAAAAACAAAACAAAACAAAACAAAAACAAAAAACAAAAAAACAAAAAAAAAAAAAAAAAAAAACAAAAAAAAAAAAAACCACCCAACCAACCAACAAACCAACCACCACAGAAACAAAAGAGCTGACATACATATGGCATTTTGCCTGAAGAAACTATGGCTGCAGTTTTACAAATTCATAACAAAGAGAAGAATACTCTTTATTTTACAACAACTGCAAAGGAAATCAGGACACTCACTGAACGCTAGAGATTGCTGAGTATCACAAGAAGTATAGCTTCACTTTTACAGCCCTCCAAAGAGGCAGCTCCAGCTGCTTATCGATTTTCTATTTGATATATAGCATAAATATATGGGCCATAAGATGAATATATATTTAAAGCTGTGCAGGCAGGTGTTGCCACAGGGTACCCCAGCCCACTCATGTTAAATGCCAGCATTTCAACAGATTACATACAACAAAGAAGAATCTCTGTAATGTATTGCTTACTTTGATTACAGGTCATAACTTGTTAGCTACCTGATGAAAAACCTGAACGGCAGCTCCACAGTGCTCCTGCATTGCCAATTGATCTGACTTAAACCCTATTTCATGGGAAGAACTGGCCAATCTTTTCCCTGCTACACCAATTTGGTTTTCATCTGTAAATGTTGTGGCACTCAAGCAGTTGTTGAAAATCTTTAGTGCAGCATTTATTACAGTGGTAGGAGAAGGGAAATTGCTGGAACAAGAAAGATGGGAGATGAGGGAGATGAACAGGGTGGTTGTTTATTGTTTGGAATCATCCATTTCATTCCTCAGCAAGAGGGCAGCATGCTAATAAGCTCAGGTGTTTATCTGTTTTGTGTTATTTAAACAGTTAAGGCCTAGTTGGCATCTCGCATCCCAATTTTATCATTCAGTCTACTTCTTCCTCGTTTGCCCTGGGGTTGGTGTTGTGAGAGTGTGGCTTCTCAAACTGAAATGTTATGTAAGCCAAGTTAAGGGAGTATAGGACCCAAATAACGAACACAAAGAATGCAAACCTGGGAGGTACAGAAAAATCCCTATATACTGTGTATTTCAGAAGCCAATTTTCGTGAAAGAGAGAGCATCACTTTGTCATTCTTGATTTGATTTCCAATCAAAAAGGCTTGTCAATTTGACAATCTGCAGGGACAAAAGTGTCTTCCACAGGTTAAAATATTTGTTCCCTAGGAATTATTAGGGACTGTTGGACATTATGAATGCTTCCAGATTGGCAGAAGGAATGACTGACTCACACTGATAATCTCTAAAGAAAAAAATTAAATCTAGAAACATTAGAAATTCTTCTTCCTGTTTTTAAAACTAACAAACAGATGAGGTTACTTCTTCTAAAGTTTTTTACTTAGGCACAAAAAGAAAAGCCAAAATTACACCCCTTCTTGTGGCTGTGGTTTTGCCCTGTCAGCTGATGTGGTCAATGTCTCCAACAATCTGTGCACCCTGGCTACCTCATACCAGATGAGCCAGTAGTGGTCTTTGCACCAAAAGCTGCACATCATGGTAAACAAGCAAAATTCATTTGTCAACCAAGTTACAATTTTGTGGCTTTCTTGCAACCATGTAGAGACAAAAGCAGTGAGTGAGGATTACAGTATATGGCAAGGTCCAAGGGGGGAAATGACTAATAATTGATGACACTGGATATGAGGTTTCCACAACAATGTGCAGTCATGGACGGGGCCCTGTGACTGACTTACACAATACATGTATATGTTTAGAGTTGTGTTCTCTTCTGCTTAGGAACACTCCATTTTTAGTTCTAGCATCATAAGATGGGTCCAATAACTAGCAAGCTGCCAGATACCCTGTTTCCAGAAGTTTCTAGATGTCAATTGTTGCTTGTTCTGAGACGTGCAGGAGTGCCTAAGCTGGTTTTTTCCAAGATGAACTCTCACAGAGAGATTTATGATTATATTGTGCCAATATCTATAGCCACCTAGAGAACAAACCAGAATAAGGGTTGAGGTGCTCAGTTACAGGTGGGCCAACAAGAACTGGTCTGAGCAGAGCTCCAGGGCAGGGCTCCCACGCACATCTTACATCTATCACCGTGACATAGCAACAACTTCATCGGCTTCCTCAGACTGACTGGGCCACTGCTCATCACTGTTCCACATGCCCCAAGCACCAGGCTTCTCACTCCTTTTTCCAGACCTAGCCTTATGAGAAGGGAGAGCTGGGCATTGTCAACACATAATCTCCTGATTAACTTTGTACTGATTTCCTTCATACTTGGCTGATGGTCTGCAAGTCATCACCCCAGCTGACAGCTTGTGAATAATAGTATTAATTGATGGTGCCCATTAGTCCCAGTTATATGACAGATGACTGTGACACTTAGCTCACCTTCTACACAGCAGTGAAGCCATGGGCTGAAAGGGCCACAGAAGCTGTATGGGAGAATAAACAGGAGTATGTTCTGCTGCTACTTGTATGGCATTGTGCATAACAGACTAAAGAAATCTGATGCTCCTGAGTTTTTAAAGGAAGAGCGCTTTGTCAGCTGGAATTCCTCCCTGTAATTTCTCTATGAATAAGCTTTTCTAAAATTTACCATGAAATGCACTTTGGAATCTATTTTTATCACAGACCCATGTCATAGAATCTCAAAGGTTGGCAGGTATCTGTGGAAGTCCCCTGCTCAAGCACTATCAGCTACAAGAAGTTTACCAGGGCTGTTGTTCAAACAGGTTTCTAATATCTCCAAGAATGGAGACTCCATCACCTGCCTAAGACACTGGATGCACTGTTTAATTGTCCAAACACCAAAAAATTTTTTTCTTCTCTTTAAATAGAATTTCCCATATTTCTCTTTTTTCTCTTCATATTTCTCTTTTGTCTCCTCATATTTCCCTTTTGTCTCATATCCTGTCACCGGGTGCCATTAGAAGAGTCTGGCTTTATCTTCTTTATGCCCCCCATCAGGTATTTGCACACAGTGAACTACACTGTCTTGTGCTAACTGCAGTCATGGCTCCTCCCAATATTCACATTACCAACCAATTTTTTTTTTCTGTGAAATTAACAGAAACAACAGAACTTATTTGGATTTTCAGTCACCAATGTCAGTGGAGTCCGGAAAATTCCTGAGTTGTGCTCTACTGCATTAACTCTGCAGCAGATAGAGTTGAAGAACTGAAGAACCTCCTGAGGGCAAGTGAAAGTGAAGTGTCTTCCAGCCATCTGAAGACCTTATCTGAAGATCTTCTGAAGACCTTATCTGAAGTTCTGAAGATCTTCTCTGAAGCAGATCTTCTTTTCCTAAGCATGTCTTCTGTAGAAGAGACCTTTCTCAACACCACTCATGTGTGCCGGCCATTGCAGGATTGTGCTCCATGCACTCCTGCTGCTCCTCTGTACAAAGGGCAGCTCCATCTCCTCACTCACCCAGCCTGTCCTTCCTAAAGAATCTGTTTCCATCCATCACAGCACTCCAGCCATGTGAGTACGTTTCCATCCATCGCAGAACACCAAGGTAAGTGCAGTGAGACTCTGCAAATGCACATAGATCCAATTCCAGCTGTTTGATCCCCAAGCTGCAATAGATAATTTAATGGTAGTGGGTGCTTGCAACTTAAATTATGAATTCCAAAAGAGAGGGTGAAAAAAATAATCTCATTTTAACTTCTATTTCATCTTCTGATATCCAGTCCTTTACGAATACAGTTCTTTCTGTAACCAAGAAACAAGAAACTGTGATCTTTTCTGCAGCTTAATCCAAAGACCTGTGTAATTACTAGGCTTTAGATGGAAACAGCAAAGAATGCCAGGGAATAATGGAGCACTATAGCAAATTGCTTCTTTAGTTTTCCCTAATAACTCCTTTTGTGGAAACCATTTTTTTTCAGTCTTAAGTAACCCTGAAAGTATATGTTATGTCTGAGCCCTGTTTTGGTGCCAGTCAGAAAAAGGCAGGGAGAAACTCCATGCTTGCTTGTGAGACAGTTATAAGCCAAGGAAGAATTTCAGAACCTTGAGAACCTACCACAGTACTGTAAGCTGAGGTGCCCCAAAGGGATGGTGACATAGACACAATGACACTGAATCGTGTCACAAACCCTCTCCCGCATGGAGTAGAGAGTTCATCACTTAAGGCAAAGGGATGAGCTGCGTTGTTTTTGGGAGGTGGAAGAAACAGCATGCATCTTTGTTCACCAGGCATTTCGAACACCTCTGTGGTGTTGCCATATATTGGTCAGTGATTTCAAGGCCATGAGATTGCAAGGAACACACAGAGTGAAATAAAACTGTTAGAGGAATACAAAGTAGTAGGCTGGGCAGGAAGGTCTAACCTCTGCAGGTCACCAGAGCCAGAAGATGCAGCTGTCTGCAAGAACAAAGAAATCCAAGCATGTACTGCAGCTTTTTCTCATGACTCACAATCTCAGGTATATATAATCCCTTGTTATATCAGCTGGCAAATTGTGCTCTTTGCAAGAAAACTCAGACTGGCTTTTGAACAAATATGAAAATTATGTTATTTCAGTTGTAACGGAGAATTTTAAGCTTGCAAAAGAAAGTTGTGCCACAACAGTAGCAACTGTGAGCAAAAGCAGATGGAGAATAATGCTGAATGACAAGTTTGTTTCATACAACCACCAGAGGCTAAACTATGTTAGATGACCATAGGGACCATTTAACAATGCCCAAGTCAATAGATCCTAGTCATTTTTGTAATTCAGTAACTTCGTATTTACAGTTGCTTAATCATACAAGATCTACAATCAACTCACCTGACAATTCTGTTTATTTGCTATAGTTTCCTTTGGTGCTACTGTTAATTTTCAATTTGACCTCTATGCTTTTCACTTGAAAACTTATCTATTTCATAATACATTATGGTACTTCATCAAAATTTGAAATGGCAACTATGGATACCTCTATAATGTAAAACTCAGTCTGTAAAACAAAGCATGAGTGACTTGAGCTCACTTTAATTGGAGACTCTACGAAAGGCATGCACAGAATGTCAGAACCATAGACTGAGGCTGAAAGGGACTTCTGTTGGCCATCTGGTCCAAACCCCTGCTCATTCAGGGCCACCCAGAACCAGATGCCCCAGGACCATGATGACTTCTGAATATCTTCAGGGATGGCATCTCCAGAGCCTTCCTGGGCAACCTGTGCCAAGGCTTCTTCACAGTGATAAAGGGTTTCCTGCTGTTTGTAGGGAATTGTCTGTGTTTCAGTGTGTGCCCATCATCTGGGGCCCTCGCACTGGGCTTGTATGGAAAGAGTCTTGCTCCCTGCTCTGTGTGCACTCCTTCAGGTACTTGCACACCTTAATAGGATCCCCCTGAGCCTTCTTGGAAATCCAGGCTGAACAGCCCCAGCTCTCTCAGACTCTCCTCAAAGGAATCATACAGCCTGTTTTTATATCAAGCTCAGAAATCACTACATTTTTCATCCCTAAAATGAGATGTTCTATTCATGGCCTGACTGTGCATTGTGATTTCCTATTATGCTGTGGGTAAGTATGTTAAAGAAAACACAGCAGTACGTATTCACCAAGCATCAGGCACAAGTAAACACTTGCAGAATTTGGTCATAATAAGTATAGAATAGGTAGAAACAGAGATAAAGTATCAGTATCCAAAATTATGAGTGTGTTAAAATAAAAAGGATCCCCGTTTAAAGGTATAACACCATGGAATAATGCTGACAAGTCTGAGGTCAGCTGAAAATATTATGGCCAGCTTAGCATTTGGCATGGATGTGGTAGCAATAATGTAAAACAGTAATTAAAATCTACAGTGTGTATGCAAAGTGAGAGTGCTTCTACTGAGATGAGTTGTCCCAGTTTGAAGACAGAAATTTTATGGAAAAGCCATGTGAAAACCTGCCAAAAAGGTATGCCATGATCTACAGAGTCTTCCTATTTGGAATCCCCTGATTCAGTCCTGCCAGGGAGGAGTTTTCCATAATTGGTGCAGACAGCTTCACACAAAACATGAGTGGGAGAGCAGCAGCTATTGCTTTCTGCAGACCTGTGAGGAAATGTGGTACCTATCACAAAATAATAAAATTTTCATATGAAATAGATTATTCAGAAAAAAATTACAAAATCCTTCATTGAAATAATCTGTGCATAAGAACTACCTGTGTTGGTTTTCTTGAAATAAAGAAATTCCCAAACACCACCAGAAATGGAGACTTCTGTGAGCAGAAGTATTGAAAACATCTGGTTTTAAAGACAGACATATAGTAAAAGATTCTTCTTTGGGTAATTATACAGATCATCATTCTAATCCCCAGTATGTTCAGAAAAACAAGAGAAAGGCTCCCTAAGCAAGAGGAACTACATTTCACGAGGACATCCAAGTTAAGATGGAAATACAAGTTTGATGCTGTAAAACAGCTGGTGACCATCAGGCCTGTTGAACTCAGACCACAAACTCATTAGAGCAGGAACTGCTTCTTTGTTCATGTCTGGTGTCTTATTTCTTAATTGGCAGTGTTATTGCAAAATGAGAGGAGGAAGAAAAGCTCTTATTTTTGCTAATTCAAACCACAACTGGAATGACATCAGTTTGTTAGTGTTGGAGGCTAAATTTTGACACGCATAAATAACAGAAACCCTATTACACTATGTCAAGGGCTAGAGAGTCCAATCATGTTTGACTTTGCTATGGTCACACGCTCTGTTCCATACCAACATTTTACACAATCTGCTGCTTTTAAAAATAGAATTAAGCCTTCTCCTGTTTCCCTTGTAGATTTCAACGAAGATTTGGAATCTCTTTATGAAAATAGAAGTGGTAAACACCAGTGTTGAAAAAAACCCACACTTCTGAAATGTTGGCACAGGCAGAATTGAATACTCAGCTTACTTCAACCTGTCTCATGGTGATGTATTTCCCTGGTTTTGTTTGTAATACTCTCCAAATAATATTAACTAAGTCTTTCCATTAACAGTACTTGTGTGCCAAAACAACAGAATGAATTTTGAAAATAGAAAAAGAGTGTAGTAAAAGGCTAGAGGATAATAAAATATTGATATTTATTAATTTCCATAATAGACATGAGAAGGAAAAACGTAGAAAGTGAAAGAAAACAGGATCAGATATTGCTTTCAAGAAACTGTATGTAATGACTCAATTGTGCTCCCATTGAAGGAAAAAAGGACTTTCACTTGATATTAATGGAAATAGGGAAAGATTTTCAGTCACCTAGAGATGCTGAAAACTGAAAAGATGTGTATCCTTGAACACTATGCTGGAGACAAAGAAAACATTACATTTTATTTTACTTTGTTCAGTGCTATTTGGACGTAGAAATAGAAAGATAGTCTCAACAGCAGCAAACAGCTAGAACATCCAAACACAGTATTAAAGTATTTATTAATTCTTTTGTCTGGTTATGAAAGGTTATGAAAGCCATCTTACCTCAGCTCATCCAGCACATCACAGTAGAGGGTCAGGACTTCTACTTTCAGAACAGAAACAAAGCAGTACTTTTTAAAATTAATCAATGTATAAATAGGTTATTTTCTACGCCTCTGTGTGCATTTTTTTCTAAATATATTTGAGATTCAAATTTTATAATATACTGTAGAACTCCCCAGAACACTAGATTTAACATTCTCATCCTTTCCCTTGCCACAGTATGTCTTGCTGTTCAAATTCCAGTTCAGCTGTAGGCAAAACAGCTGCCAGTTCACTGGAGGCAAACTTTAACCCATTTCTTGTTCCTTTGCACCCCTCTTTTCTCCACAACTGAAAGGTGAATATAAAAGGCCATGAGTCAAGGCCTAATCTCATCCAATCAGGCATAAAAGTCAGCAAACACCCATGAAATCAAGGCAAGAAGAATAACATGCAGAAGAAGCCAAGTCTTTTAGATAGGAGCACTAATTTTTATGAAAAACAGCTTTGCACACTTTTTCCTTTTCAAACAGTTTGTACACAGCTGTGAGAGTTATTTACCATTTCTGTCCCTGCTTGTCTTCAGGGCAAAGATTTGTTGGTACAAAAAACCTCTGTCCCCCTCCACAGCTGGGGTTGTGGACCTCCAGCCATCCCACTGTTTCCAACTGATTTCTTGGGAAGCTTCCCTTCCCCTTAGGAATGGTGTCCCAAAGACCAAGTTCTGATTTGCACTTGACAAGCATATCTGTGTTAAAAGAATTTGTAGCATGTTCACAACTAAGGGCAATTTGCATTTGAAGCCAACGACTACATACACAGCTTCAGACATATCTTGGGTTTTGAAAGCCTTTAATGCTAACCCCAGAACAATTGTCAGCATTTATTATGGTGATTTCTGACATGCCACTGGGGATTGTTTCATAATCAGAAGGAGAAGAAGAAGAACCACAAAAGTAAAAGTTCTGCCAGAAAAGTAGACTAAAGAAGACAGATGGTTTATATTAACTGAAAGGGCATTCAGATTTGTGATTTTCTTTTTCCTTAACAGCAGTATCAACAAACAAATTCAGAAAGCTCCTAATATTTCTTTAATTACCTGTTCAAACACTTAGTCTCTCTGTATTCCTTAGGTGACCATCAGCACCATCAGCTTCATCTCCCATACAGACAGGGTAACTGGGGATAAGTGGAGATCTCACCCTGCTCTGAAGACTTTTTAGTGGTAAATTGTGCACGAAACCAAAAGGCACACTGAAAACCCTGTCACAGAGTATTAATGAAACATCATGCTACTGATGTATTTTGTCTGAACTAGCACAGGGCATGCAGAATGCAGAGACCTCCTGGGACTGCATGTGGTGGAAGAAGCCACACACAGTGCAACAAGTGTTTGTGCTGCCTGTTTGTACACACAGGTGTTGAAACACCCAGACAGATCTGGGTGCAGTGCAGTGGCCCTTGCCCCACCTCAGAGACACCAGCACAAGTACATCCTGAGTGATGAACCATAGGAAAAGGTCCTTCAGTAAAGCAGGCATTACCATAAGTTGTCTGCTTACTCCCATGGACCCTCCAGTGGAAAAGAATATTATGTCAAAGAAGCTCATCTATGTGCTTTTGTTTCTCCTATACTAGTCTACTCTGTAACTAGGTCCCCAAGAGGCTTTTTTCTTCTTGATGCTCAAGTTTCCACTCAAAACCTAAAATTTGTGGTCACTAGACTATTATCTCCAGGCTTGAGAGCCATCTGTCTTTCTTCTTGGGTGGCTTCCACAGTTGTATGCTATAATCAGGATCAATTATGTATTTATTTCTGACAAAGAACAGCCACTTCTCATGGTTTACTCCACCTCTTCAGACAGTGATTGAGACGATTCTGATTCCTGTGTCCCCAAAAGAAGAGGAATTCTTACAACATAAATAGGAGAAGATTTAGTAGACACGATTTATTGGAAATAATTCTTCCACACAGCAGGTCACAACATGGACAAAATTTTTCATTAGAAAGTTACTACTAGGTCATGGAAAACCCTCTGAAAATATTAGGGAAGCCTCTGTAAAAATCTAATTAAACATCTGAAGCTGACAACTTAGCAGTAGACAAAAAGAACATAGATGAACCAAAGAAGAAAAAGGAAGCAAACCCTATCTTTTTCATACATGAAACTTTGTCTATGCAGGGAACAGACAAGCAGGCTCCTACAGCCCAGACCAGTGAAGCAAACCAAAAGATGCAACCTCATCAAACACCTCTTTGCTGCAGTCACAATGCCTTCTCTGTGAAACAGCCCCACGTGTCCATCAAGTGCCTGAGACTGCGGAGCTGAAACTGCTCCTGCATCAGCTGGGCACGGGAATGCTGAGGGCCCAAGACCCACCAGAGGGAGAAGCTCCTCCTCCTGAGTTTCCTCACCAAAGCCGGAATTATCAACATGCACAAAAACCAGGCCCATGTTGAATAGCCCTCGGCTGTAAGAACACCCTGCCCTTGTGTGGGCTCCAGCAAAACAGATGCAGCCAGGCTACACCACTCCTTTTTCATCGTAGCCACCAGAAGAGAGATTCCAGCCCTGTTGTAACAATTCACACAGCTGTTCCGAATATCAGGTATCGGTATTTTGAAAGTTTTATTTGTCATTATTGCCAGATGTGAAAGGAATTATTAATCTAGATTCTAGTGGTATCTGAGATGTCTGCAGCAAGGTTATGGCGACCCATGTAACAGTCTCAGTTCACATTCCTGTGGTCTGGGATTTCAGATGAGTCCTATTAGCAGATAATTTGTACATTTAGTAAGTGTTTGTTTGTTTCTAATTGTACTTGAAGCTCCAGCTAACAGACCATAACTACTAGACCTTTAAAAGCTCAGGCATGACCCAGTAAACCATCAGAACAATGAAAAGGCCTTTACAGACTTATCATACTTTAAACTGAAATAATATGTTTAAGGCTTGCTACTTTGTTCTAGTTTCCCCAGCAAATAAAACCTATTCTTCAGTAGTTTTAGAAGTTGTTACTGAAGTAGCAACCACTTTCCTTCAACACCTCTTGAATTAGGGGAAAAGAAATGAGGAAACCAAAGAGGCAGGGAGTAAATCTTTCACTATTGATGTGATTTGGTCTGCAGTTTTCATAGTGTAAAAGCAATGTGGCACAATAATGTTAGCATATCCTTTTGAGAGAAAAGCTTTTGTTTTTAAACTTTCTAGATTAAAAAGTAGCAGGAGGATGGGGATTTGCTATCCCCAAGATTCCCAGATCACAAAAATTTAGATTACGTAGAAAATGTGTTTTGCTGCCTACTCACCCCCTACTCCTGCATAGGTGCTTTGTTTTATGTGCCATTGCCATAAATATTTTAGTTGCAGTTCTGGATGAAATGTGAAATGGGAGGAGTCCAGTGAAGCAAAACAGAATGGGGAAAATGGACACGGAGATGTCTTTGAGACCTTCCTTCTGCCTACACATCTTCTTGGAAGAGCTGTCAGCATAACCAGGACTCTGGGATGGCCAAACACAAAAACTTCTCTGCTAGTTGCAAAGAGTAAGGAACAGAGAAACGGAACAGTTCTAGCTTGAAGCATGTTTTGTGTCATCTTAGCTGTGTTTAGGTTGGCTAAAATGCAATTACTACTTCATAGTTTTGTAGAAATGGTTCTGACTGCTCACGTTAATTAGCACAAGAGAGCAAAATAAGTGTCAAGAGAGACTTTGAGCACTTGTGGATTTTCTTTAGTGAAAACGACAAACTTAAGCTAGGATGTTGTGGATAATGCTGTCAGACATTCAGGGGGATTCTTGGGACTGTCCTGTGCAGAGCCAGGAACTGGACTTTCACGATCCTGGTTGTTATGAGTAAAAAAGGTTGCCCATTTTTTTTGGTCAAAAGGTTGCAAAGTGAACACGTTGGGCCAGTTGCTGCCAAGGTGGAGTTCTACCTGTCTGTTATTGTAATCACAGGTCGTTTTCGTTAACTACTCCTTTAGTATCAGTATGGCCCTGCCTAAAGCTGAGTTGATAGCCCTGAGAGGAGGGGACATGGGGAGCGACATCAGAGGGCATGCAAAATAACTTCGGAACCAGCATGCCATGGGAAGCCACCCCACCAAACTTACCAGAAAGGCCCCAAAAACAACGAGCCAACACAGCATTAAGAGA
Organism: Melospiza melodia melodia; assembly: GCF_035770615.1. Classification (NCBI taxonomy): domain Eukaryota; kingdom Metazoa; phylum Chordata; class Aves; order Passeriformes; family Passerellidae; genus Melospiza; species Melospiza melodia. The sequence goes on along the minus strand of NC_086226.1, from coordinate 14,884,357 downwards.
TCAGAGAGATATCTGGACGTGAGGAACAGAGTGCTCAGCCTGCAGAGATGCTGAGAACCTTTGTTGCCCCTTGCCCTGAGCACGGACCTCTGCTGGAGCCAAGACCCTGAGACGGCAAAGGCCAAAAGTTGTAACACGGGATGTACTCCCACTGCTCTGGTGAGGACGGGACCCCCAGCTCTAGCTCTAGCCCCTGGAGACAAAGCTGCCCTTTCCTCCTGCTCCAAGCCACTCCTGAGAGCGAGTATGGAAAAACCGCAGACCCGTCGAGCCTCCCAACCTTAAGCTGATCACTTTTAATAAAGGCATTAAAAAAGAGAAAAAGTCTCCTGCCCTGTCTATTTCACTGGTGGGTCCCTTCCAAGTCAGGATTTTCTATTGTTGTATGAGTATTTGCTTGGAATGTTTTTTCCCACTATTTTAACTTAAGGAAAAAAAATACAGTAAAATACACAACATATAGGCCTAAAATGACAATTTGTCCCTGATTCTTAAATCGAATGGGGAACTTGTTGTCCACATGAGAGTAGCTTGGATAAAATAGTAATGTCCCTAACAGTGTTGTAATTTTCTGTATATAGGAAGCGACAAAGCGAAATTTTAGTTAAAGAAAGTTTACAATTTTAGCCGTTCACTTCCTTTTTGTACTTACTTGGTCTCATTTAAAAATTATTTTCTCAAACACCTCTTCAATAACTATGCTGACTTTTTCTCAGCTGAAACACAAAAATTATTTGAGTTCATTGTGGAACCAGTGAAATTTACAGTCAAATGTAGTTTTTTTCTTGTGTTTCTCCTTTTAAATTTCTGCACATTTGGGGCATAGGAAGAAGAAGAAAAGCAAAAAAAATGTGAGAGGTCAGCATAGGTACTACAAATTTTAAATGATGAAAATAGTATACTGAATTTTTACTTTTAAGCATCCAAACTATACTTAGAATTTTTTTTTTTTTTTTTTTTTTACTTCTCCATGACTAAAATCAAGGCACAATTATTATTCTCTTACAGGAACAGCTAAAGCCAACACCAGGATTCTGTTCTGAGGTGCATTGGAAAGCAATGTTTAAGAGAAAGAAGCAAGATAGAACAATGTGTATCTAGCACAAAATACCTCAGAGGGGACCACACTATGCATGTAAGAGACAACTCCTGCAAACACTGATTTATCTGGTACAGCAGTCCTCCCAGATAAATATCACAGTATGAAATACAGTTTTTTGGTTGGTTGGTTGGGTTTTTTTAGATGTGGGAAGCTTAACATGGTTATCACAGATGCTTGTGTTTTTATATACCCAAGGTAGAACAGAACAGCATGTATTGCAGCACACTAAAAAAGGTTTAAATGTGAGTTGTACTGCCTCAAGCAATGGGAAAAATGGTACTGCCTGTTCCTTAGGAATCTGTATTTACACTTTGCAGTAAGTATGTTCTTGTGCTCTATGCATAACGTAAGAATGTCCTGCTGTGCCCATGGCTTTGTCCACCAGACTCACATGGCGGACAAAGAGCTCTCGCAATCCTCCTCCTAAAGATTTTGCACCATTTTTTGATGTCAGAGACAGACTTTGAGTTCTGGACAGGTAGATCAGAGTAGAAGAATGTGAAGAATCATTGTGAACAATGTACACGTGGGTCTGTCTCACTTTTCACTCGTGAAGTACCCTGTTACCAGCTTCGCCTTCTCCATTCATCACTGGGAGGTCACTCTGTCCCAACACATGATTTTGGGAAGCTACTTCAGCTGTCAGTTGCATTTTCATTTTAGAATCATAGAATTATTTAGGTTGGAAAAACTTTTTAAATCAACCTATTATTATAATTTTGTGCTTTGTTTGTCAAATTACAGAGGACAGGAGTGGTCAGTACACAGCTAAGCTCTAGAAAAGCATGTTCTGTGATAACAAATACAGTTATTTTCATGGCAATAGTAAACTACCCTTATAGTAGCCTTTTTGACCAGAAGAGAATTAATAAACTAAATAATTTACTGTATTTACTAGATGAAAAATAATAAATATTTCAGGAAATTCAATGAAAATCAATCTCTTTAAGTAATGGTTACTATAATTTATCAGTTTTAACATTGCTTAATTTTTATACCTATTACATACTAATTTATACTAGCTTGTACCATGAGTGATTTAATAGTTGTTAATAAAACAGTAACTTAAAGAGCAATAAACTGATATTCTGGCAAGAATATTCAGATGTGATTAAGCTCTACATGACAGAGAAATGAAACCTATGATGTAACAATGATAGGAAATTTTCAGCTACAGTATCTTTAGGAACTTCATTAGGGAGACTAAGAAAATTATATCCTAATTCTGTGCAATATTTTCTCAAAAGTAGCATTCTATCTTTATGTCTCAACTTTATTTTCAACAAAGACCTACAGAAAAGATGAACCTGTAAACAAAATTCACTTCTGCTGAAACCAAATACACCAACGCAGAGAAGACTGAACTTTTTATTATTTTACAGTCTTCCCCAACCCTCTGTTGACTTCTGGGTTTTTTTTGTTTAAATTTTTCCACTGAAATCTGTCTAGTTGATGAATATATTTAGTAACTTAATTTCGCCATTTAAACCCATAGTTACATACAGAAGGAATACCTGCCCCAGAAGATGTACAGTCATCAACGGCTCTAATCAGATACTGAAAGCAGATCCCAAGTGCTGTCCTAAATTATTTTAGCCAGGAATTTGTTAATCTTTTATTAGACTTCATGTGACTGAAAACTTTCTTTTGACACACTAATCTATTATGTAATCCTCTACAAGTTACCTTCCATTCTTCTAAATCCTCTATCAGTAAAACTATCTCAAGAAACTGTTCACATGCTTAACAGTTTGTGTATTTTTTCTGCTAGATTACCTGGTCTAACTAGAATGTTTTGTTTCCTATCTGTCCTTGTGAGGCCAGGAGGAAGGGCAGACACTGATCTCCTCTCTGTGGTGACCAGTGACAGGGCCCAAGGGAATGCCCTGAAGCTGAGTCAGGGGAGGTTTAGGTTGAACATTAGGAAAAGGTTTTTTCACCCAGAGGGTGGCTGGGCATTGGAACAGGCTTTCAAGGGAAGTGGTCACAGCACCAAGCCTGATGAGAGGTTGAAAATCATTTGGACAACATTCCCAGGCACTGGGTGTGACTCTTGGAGTATCCTGTACAGGACCAGGAATCGGACTCAGTGATCCTGATGGGCCCCTTTCAACTCAGCATGTCCTGTGATTCAGTGATTTATTGAAGAGACATTGATTTTAAGGGAAAAAATAAAACCATAACTAAAATCTTTCAGATATCTTATCCTTTTGTCCCAACTGGTATTGAAATCAAATGGCTAAGTAAGAGTTAGGCAGGTATTAACTTTCAGGTGTACCTGATTAGTTATGCTGTTCTATGTCTCTGCTGAGCAAAGAGTGTGTAAGACCTGGCTCTTATTCATCTTTTTGTAAGAGAATAGTTTACAGGAACAAAAACATCTGCCGTCTCTCCTGGTGTGTTTGATTTGTCACTATTAATAGTAGTTTTGTTACTAGGAAGCTCCCACAGAATTAGGTATCTGTATTTGACATACGCAATAGGCATGATGCAGACTCACCCTTACACTTGCACTATCTCTTTTTCTATACTGTTTGCAAAACAGACTTTAACCAGGTTAAACATAATAAAATTATCAGAGCAGCAGGACATAGCCCTGAAAATCTAATCTTTATCACAATATGAGCCTAATGCAAATGTAACAAAACAAGAACTGTTTATGAAAGCAGGAATGGCTTATTACATAAGCTGCCAAAACAGCCTCTGCAAAACCCAGAATCTGAGTCCAGATGCAGTTTTGCTTCTAGGTCCAACACAGCTTTTATTTTCTCCTGTTTTCTCCCCTTCCTGGATCCACCTCCAAATGGATCCAGGAAAGGAAAACAGAAGCATAAAACATACTAGTTACACCAGGTTTCTTTTCAAGGTATGCCTTAGGAAATATGTGATAGTTCAAATTCCTTGGTTCCCTAAGATGGTGGTTTCTTAAGAAGCACCTGGAGGTATACAACAGTTCAATATTTCTCTATGTTGGCTTACCTACACTTATTTTTGTCTACAACTCAGTATTATAGAGACATAGCTGCAAACTTTTTCTAAATGTTTTGTTTAAACTCCATGAATTTGTCAACAGAAGCTATTTACACAGCTTAGCTGGACCTCTTGTTGATCTGTGAAAATTAATGGATAGTTCAAACACTATCGGTTTTCCTTATTCACTAAAACTGCAAAAGAAGTGTGCAAGTAAATAGGGATGAATTAAAAGGTATTCCATCTATTATTGTGTGCTTTGTTGGGTTTTTCTCCCCTGTAACAAATTATTTTAATAACTGGGCTAGATCTAAACCACAGAAAATACCATGGGAAAGACATATGCCATACACAGATTTACTAAATATGACTACCACTGTGATTAATTCAGCTATACGAAATCCCAAAGAAATGAATACCTTTTAATTTAAATAATACTTTTTAATACTTTAAAATTTTAAAGTATGTTTAAAATTTAATGTTACACTGGGGTTTTCTAGGTTCATGCACAATGGAAGCAAATATTTAATATATGGAGTATTTGATGATAACTGGACAGACAGTATCTTAGGGGAGTAACAATTTAAAATGTCCTACTTAAAATGTTACACTGTTTTTGTGGAAACTTAAGCCATGTCTGGAAAAGCTCCAGTGACTTGACGCAGTTACATTTAGAGCTCTCAAGGTTTCATATAAGTGCATTGCTACATGGTGGCTTCATAGACAAAGAACTGCAATGAAAACAAAAAGAAGAAAAGAATGTTTGGAGTGCTTTCATGTCTCCAGACATATATTAAAAAAATTAGGTTCTACCTCATTATCAATGGCAGAATAATTTATTTTCTTTGAGGTCTCAATTGCAGGGAAAGAAACTATATAATGAATAGCACAATAAGTCTTTTATATGAAAATCCCCAATAACACCTACAATTTATAACTCAGAGTGGTCAGTGCTTTGGCCAGTGTCCCAGAATAAAACCTACAAATTGTAACTCAGAGTGGGCAGTTTCAGAGATGGAGGCTAGAGTTTTTTTAATTCCATAGAATTGAGCTTATCTGTGTATCAAAACCACTTTAAAAACCGAGAAAATAACTTCCCCAAAAGTCCTGAGAAGATTCCATTTGCTGGTGACCAGATGAGAATTATCTTACTGTTTACCACCTTGACTCAACACTCTCCACTTGGTTCTGAGATGAGACAGTGGAAAAAAAAGGGTAAAATTATCTAGCTTTGGTAACACATCTGGTTTTATGATGTTATACTGACTACAGCTGTAAAGAAAAAACCCAACAAACCAAACACTGGGAAAATAAAAGAAGAAAAATCAAGACTACATCATTTCAGAAAAATGCATTTTGAAAATTTTTTCCTAATAGGCCAAGAATTGTGGCTGCCTGGAGCTGGAGAAACATTACAAGATATGTTCTTGCTGGCCTTTACAGCTGGATGGAGTAATGCATACACCAGACTTGGGTATCCATTTGGGTAATGGTCCATTTAGGTAACAGAGACAAATTTTGTGTTTTCTACAGTTTTCTGAAGTTTTGTAATGATCACAGCATTTGAGTTTGACCACCTTCAAATTAACAAGAACATGAAGACTTGTCAACAGTCAAATAGGAACAATTGCTGTGTCTGCAGATTCTCATTTAATAAGAACCATTTTATCTCTGTTTGCTGCAGTGAAATTACTTGTAAGGCATTTGAAGACACTCTGTCAATATGTCAGAGAATAGAATGGTTTAAAGACATAGCTGTCAGTACTTGTATAAGATACACATCCCTCAAACTTAACTCGGTGATCTAAATATAATATAAATGTCAAACGAATCTTAAATGGATTTGGTGTTTAACTGTGATATGAACTTATTCGACCCCTCAGTTCAGCTCCCTACCCTTGAAATTCTAAAAAGAGATTTACAAGAAAGGCTGAAAATTGAAAAATGTGGACAGCTATAATGCTTATATGGGTCAGAAAAATTGGTGTAGTTACAAGAAGAATGACTCTGGAATATTACTGAGGACAAGTTCTTATTCTTAATTTGAGTAAAATTCCTTGTTTCAGGTGGCACTAACACATATTGCCCACCACCTGTTTTACCAGAGTGAACTGCTTTATCCAACAGTATGCAACAGCCTGCATGTGTTCAACTCTGCCAGCCTTTTTTGAAGTGCTGTATTTTAAATGCATTTCCAGAGATGACTGAAAACTGTCCTCCAACACTTGTCTAAAAATCGCAAAACAGGAGGACAAAGAAGAAAAATAAATCACACCTTTATATCTGAAATGCAACACTAAGTCATTAGTCACTGCATGTACTAAGTCACCTCTGCCAAGAGTTGCACTAGAACTCCTGATGGCTTACATTCAGTTGTGGAGTTTGCCTATCCTCAGCTAAATTTGCAACTAAAGATCAAAGGAGAAAACCAAAAAAGGAGTAAAATACATACACAGGACCTCCCTCTGCTAGCTGCACTGTGTCCTCTAGCATCTGAGCTTTCATTAAAGCAGCCCTTCTACATTCCACCTATGCTTTTCTAGAATAAATATCTGGGGAAATCAGTTTGGAAGTCAACATCTTTTTACTGCTTTATTTCCAATCTTGGAAGGCAAACTTGACATACTGACAAGCAAGAGCAGAAAAAAAGCAATTCTGAACTATGTTGTGTTGAAGTTTGTTACAATCTTTTCTAATATTTTTCTCTGCTATGAATATATTACACCATACAGATCTGTAAGGTTGTTTACTTGAAATAATAAAAAGTAAAATCGTGAATATTTTAAAGTGTTCTGGATGACAGCCTGAGAAAACAGCTACAGAGTGTAAAAGACATCCTGTCAGTTTCCTGAAAATCAATCACTATTTGAGATTCCAGACTTACTGCATTCCATCTGTTATGAAAAAATTATTAAATAGTAAACAATTAATGATAGAAAACTGATATGAATCAAACACTTTTACATCAATTTTTTGGAGGTTTACAGTATTTTTTCATTCAGGGAAGGTTGTTGCTGAAGACTTAATAATACAAATCTGTCACAAAATATTGTTCCTCTTCCTTTCCACAGCCAAAAAATGGCATAAAAATCTGCAAAGCAAATTAAGCAGTGCCATCTTCAGCATGCATTATTTCATTTACTATTTCAATAGTTTTTCAACAGTCCCTCCTCTCAAGTTCTCTATGTATAGAGAAAGCTTTTTATTTGAAAGACTACATTTTAACCAGATTACATTTTAACCATATTTGCATAATATAGTGTTATACATATTTTCAGGCCATATCCATTTTCTTCCGCATCAGGCTCCCTCCATCAGCATGGCTTTAGATCAGGGATTAAAGGCCTGTGTTGAGCAGGCAAAATGCTAAAAATTAAGTCCTTCAAGCATCAGATTGAAGGGGCTGTTGCAGTTCATCACGCTACAAATTATTTCAGAGGTCCAGTTTAGAGTTCTGTATCACACACAGAGATAAATACTTGTTTTGGTACCAGAAATAACATGTTAAGTCCTCATTCCATTAGTGTGGACTTGTAGAAGTCTTAAATATAATTTCTTTATATTACATAATGATAATAGATGAGAAAGGCGAACTTGATAAATAATGGTTCAAATCTGCAAGGAAGCAAAAGAAGACTGTCACAGTTATCTTCTGGGCACAGTGATACAAAATCTAGTGGAATTTTTATGGAAAATGCTGCAACACTTACTTCTAGAATTAGTTTTTTAAATTTTAACACCTTTTCTGAAAAAATCTATACATTCTTCACAAAGAATGCCAGAGCAATAGGCTGACAGAAACCTCATAAGGTTCCACCATTAGTGCACAGTCCCGCATGAGTGAACAGCCCCTGGCACCAGCACATTCTGGAGACTGCCCAGCTGGGAACAGCTTCACAGAAAGCACATGGAGGTCCCCCAGACACAGAACTGACCGTGGGCCAACAGTCTGCCCTTGTGGCAAAAAACCCCCCCAAGAGCATCCTGGGCTGCGTGAGGAGCAGCGCTGCTGGCAGGCACAGACATGACCCTGCTTTTACTCAGCTCTGGTGATGCCACAGCCGGATGCTGGTCCAGCTCTGGGCTCCGCGGACACATGAGACATGGACACAGTGGAGAGAGTCTGGCAAGAGCTGCAGAGATGATGAAGGCACTGGAGCACTGCTCCTTTGAGGAGAGTCTGAGAGAGCTGGGGCTGTTCAGCCTGGAGCTTCAAGAGGGCTCAGGGGGATCTCATTAAGGTGAAGGGAGTGCACTCCTGAAGGAGTGCACACAGAAGAGGGAGCCAGACTCTTTCCAGACAAGCCCAGTGATAGGCGATGGGCACACACTGAAACACAGACAATTCCCTACAAACAGCAGGAAACCCTTTATCACTGTGAGAGTGACTCAGCATTGACACAGGTTGCCCAGGGAGGCTCTGGAGTCAATATTCAGAAGTCATCTCTTCATGGTCCTGGGCACCCAGCTCTTAGTGACCCTGACTGAGCAGGGGGTTAGACCAGATGGCCTACAGAGGTCTTGTCCGAGTTCAACCAACCTGAGATTCTTTACCACTGAGCAGCCCACTGTCAGTCTGTGAGTTCAAAAATAAAAGTTTCTGTACTCAAGAAAACACGGGGAGTTTATTCTATACTTCCTGCAATACTACAAAAGAAATTTTCCACTTCAAGGTTCCTAGACCATGCAGCAGTACCACAACAGCCCCTAAAATACATTACATTATCCACTTTGCCATTTGTTGCTCTTTTATTGCCTTCTCACACTAGAGTGGCTGCTGTGAGCTCACTGTTTCCGGGCCAGCCCTCCACAATCACATGTGGCTTTCTATTACACATTGTGCTTATCCTTTCTAATGACTCAGTGCAATAATACACCCCAAATTCCATTGTTACTTTAATGAAGACCATCATGGAAGGGGGCAGATTCAGGTCCACCCATTATGTGATTCATCACTGTTGAATAAGTATTCCCTTATAAGCATACAGTTCCTAAACACTCGAGGACTTCAAAATACCATCTTCATCACTGCTTCACCCCTTGGCAAACAAATCTACAAGCATAGCTATTTGGTGCAGAGAAAGGTGGAGTATTTTTTTTTTAATACAGGACTGGGTCTGGGCAGTATGCAAACTACTGCATGTTTTTTTGTTGTTTTGGTTTTAGACTAGGATTCAAACATCATTCCATCTTCAAAAACCACTCTAGACAGCATGAGTGTGTTTCAGCCACAGCATTTCCTTGGCACAGCCACAGGGAGAGAATCCATCCATCCTTCCCTATCCATCCATCCATCCATCCATCCATCCATCCATCCATCCATCCATCCATCCATCCATCCATCCATCCATCCATCCATCCATCCATCCATCCATCCATCCATCCATCCATCCATCCATCCATCCATCCATCCATCCATCCATCCATCCATCCATCCATCCATCCATCCATCCCTATCCATCCCTATCCCTGGATCCCCTCAGTCTCAGGATAAGGTGTCACCGCGCCCCCTGCTGTCCCGGGCCGGGCTCCGGGACCCGCTGATCCCGTGCTGATCCTGTCAGTCGTTCCTGCCTTCCTATCCAATCACTTTCCTGCAGCTACAGGCAAACTTAGGATGTTAAAACAAAATATGTGAAGCGCAAGCACTTTTTATCATAAAAGCCTTTGCATTTTTAATCCCTTTTTTTTCAGACTACATTAAAATATCGTTTAGTACCTTCATTGTCATACGAAAGCCTGGAGCAACTGCTGCTCAAAGTAAGCACTGAGGAGTTACTCCAAAACAACTTCATAACACAGTTGAGCCCAGTCCTAAAAGGCTGGAAAAATTAAGTTAAGTTCTAATATAAATCGGTTTCCTCAACTGCAGTAGGAACTGCTGTTCCAGCAGAACACAGCTACCTGTTTTCTTCTTTTTGCATTTAGAAACGGCATTGTGTTGCTGTGATTTAACACAAAAGGAATGCGGCACATTAGAAATCCATGTGCTATCTCTGTTTGTCCTGGACTTGAGAAACTTCTAATCTCTCCTTTCTGCAATGAGTGTTGAGTGCTTTTTCCATGAGTCAGATAATTAAATCTGAAAAGGGGCTTTGTCAACCCTGCATGAGAAGAGAAGTCAAAATAACTGTGACATTATCTCAATTAATGATGAAACAAAATAAAAAAGCTCCTCCACTACATTTTACCACCACTCACATATTCCTACCACATTTTCCTAACATTCTGGAACAGGAAGGTGTTTCATGAGGAGTTTAGCCATGGAGAACCACAGCATTAATTGAATAAAGTAACAATAATGATGTCAGATCAGTAAGTCTAAGTAAGAATAAAATAATTCCACAATTTGTTGGTTTAAAGACTTGTCTTCTGTAAAGAATGACAGTATTGCTAAGGAGCGGTTTTAAGTACTGTTCAGTATTTTAAGCAGACATTTATAGCATTGTTTTTTAATGCGTGGAAAGCTTTTCATATTCCGTAGCAGCGCCTGTGTTTTATATTCATTACACAAGTTCAGTGCAACACAGAATCTGTTACTTTGGAAGCCTCTTGCACCCACTGCAAGTTCACTAATATCCTTCTTATTTACTATATTACTAATCTGTGTTACAGCTTTAACACTACAGATAAATATAAGCAAACCCAAACACAGCAAGTTACATGATTTCAAAATAAAATATGGGTTAGGATAAGTGGGAGAATTTACTTTGCATCCATGTCAGTATTAATGGAACTGGGTTTGTGAAGACAAGCAGGGGGAAGGGTTAGGAAGTCCTACACACAGCTGATGTAAAAGTCTAGTCTCTTCTTGATTCTATTCTATAAATGCTCATGAATCTGTTTTTCACAGAAAACACTTCAGAAATTGTAGAAGCCTGACACTTTTGAATTATCCTACTTCTTATATATGAATGCTTCTAAAAATAATGATATCATTACATAACACACCTTCATAGTCAACTGAATAAAAATGACAGCTACTTTAGATAAAGTTTTCTAGCAAAAAATGTAAAATGCATAGGCGATAATTAATCAACGTATGTTTTACTTTAGACTTAGGCTGCTGAACTGGTTTAGTTTCATTAATTAAAAGGTGTCTACAAGAGCTGTACCAGCTTTCACCTGATACCTTAATTCACTAACCTTAGGAGATCCACCAAGTAACTTGGAAGAAAAAAGATATTCTCGGGGTGCTGTCTTGGAAACTGCAGCCCAGCTGACTACAGTTCCTTGGAGAAAGATTTCTGTATGAGTGCTTTTGTTTAGCATAACTGAATGGTACTTCCCTCCAGAAGAAGCAGAGAAGTATAGCCAGCATGGAATGATACAGACCTATTTCTCATTTTGCCTTAGTGACATTCCTATGAGCCATCAGATCTGACCCTGAAAATACACAGCCATACCTACTACATTTGAAAGACCTGGTTTCTGGTACACAAAAAAAAAAAAATACCATTCACAGAGTGAATGTATCTTTAGTCTGTTCTACAAAGAGGAAAAGCTACCTACTTTAGTTGAAGTGAATTTTTTTCTCAATGGAAAATGCACATTTAAATGTTATGTTTGCTGAATAAACTAAACCTAAAAGACATGAAGTTGCAGGTGTTGTCAGTTAAAGCTACAAACAGACCTCACAGATGTATGCACTTCAATTTCTGTGCTACAATAAATGAGGTGGCACAGTTGCTTCTTCTGTACTTCCTTGTATCAAATACATTGAAAAGAATTTCATTTATATCCTAGTCTTTTGAGCTCAGTCTCTTAGTGCCAAGGCATGGCAAGGAGAAAGGTTAAAAAAAGTACAAGTCACATTTTTGGAAAGCCAGAGTGAGACATTCTCCAGTTTCAAGTTCTTCAGGATGAAGGCTAAAAAACAGTATTATTTTTAATACTATTTTCCAACCCTCTCTGCTACCACCTTTAATTCATATAATGTTTGCAATTGTGTCTCATTACACTGGAGAGAGGGCAAGTAAGACCCATGCCTTCCCTTCAAGCCAAAAACCCTTCCTTCTGACACAGAGTATTTTGTGCATTAAAGAATAAAAAAGGTCAAATTTGTTCCCTGATCACTACACTAATACTGAAATAAATAGCAACAAAACTAGTTGAGATGTATGCAGCTATAGGACATTTCTAGAACTATCAAAACTCTTCTTTACCTACATTAATGAGCACATAGTAGAGTTCCTTCCCAGCAGCCCTTTGAACCTTCTCCAGATCAACAGCTGCTCTCTCCTATTAATCACCTCCAAGATATTTTATCTTAATATTATATATTCAGAATGTCAGTCATCAGCAATTCCACAAAAATATAATTGAAAGATGAAAAGTGTATGACCAGCTGCAGATACTGAAACCACAAACATATTCTGGGATTCCCTTTATTTGCTTCCCAGACCTTAAAGGAAAGGCGAGACTTCAACCTACGGTTCCAAAAGTATTTTGACATCATCTTAACTAAAAATGCGATTTCATCATTTTCAGAATGGAGGAACAAACAAGTGCCTGATTCTCTTTAGCAATCCATGTTAATATGTGCATAATATGTGCAGCATGTTAAGGTACAGATACCAGGACTGTGTGTTGCAGGATCTGAAGGCTTCAGAGCTGTTATTCTCAGGAGCCTTCTGCTGATTAGAAGTGTTTTTTCATTATCTAGCTTGACTAAACTAATTAAGGCTTGCATGCACTATCCTTAAACAAAATTGTTCTCTTTTATCAAGGCAATATATTTTTTAAAGTTTTAATCTCAGCCCTGTAAGAGGGAAGGAGGGAGGACTTAAAATTCTGTTACTCCTTTATGTTGCAAGACAGCTGTGAAGAAGAATTACCTAGAATATGTAAATAAAAATCAAGAGGAAATTAAGTGGTCACAAAATTTCATTCTCTACCATTCTTATTGTAAATAAAAAGCAATCCTGTTATAGATAAAATCAGTTCTCTTATATATAAGGAACAACTCTTGAGACTGTAAGACTGTACTTTGTCCTTCACTAGGAAATGAGAACAGATTCTCAAAAGTTGTCTAAGATGGCATTTAGCAGTAAGCAGAAACATTGAAGATATTCTAAACACAACAAAAAATATGCTCATTTACAAAAACAATCATCCAACACTGCTACAATAGGAAGGAAAATGAAATAGTCGAATTGATTACTTCTCTGAATCACTCCCTGATGATTGTAAGTCACTGAAACACTGAAACTACATATATATAGGGTGACAATTTCAACATGGGTTTGCTGATATGGAAATTGTAAAGAAATCTCAACATTGTCCTAGCAAACACTGGACAGGCAATGTGCATCTAGCATTAAAGTCAGTTATTCTTCCTTTCAGAGAGATTTTAATAAAATTAAAATAAATTACTTTTTTAACGGGGAAAAAGAGAGGAAAAATTAGGTGTGAGATTTCCAATAATTGGTTATGCATGATTTGCTGATTTGAGTGCATATGACCAACAATTCTTGCTTAAAACCCACTTTGCCCTTCAGGCTGTGTAGGTGTACTCAAACCACTTGATATTATACATACAAAAGTAGTGTGGAACTTCTCCCAGTCTCATGTAGGTCTTATGGAAAATGAATATAGAGTTTGTTTCTAAGAAAAATTTTGACATTAGTTAATATCTTGGAAACTTGTTCACAATATTAAAAATTTATTTCTTAAAAAATTTAGAATTTTTATTAATTTAACATATTTTCCATTCAAGAGAATGAGGAATTCAGTGCCTGCGAGATTATTCCTTCTTGGAACCTCAGCTGCATTTTCTTTCTAAATAAGAAGTGAAGAATTTGGAGAAACACAGACAAACTTATATCCACAAGGGACATCCATTATACCCAAAGCGTAAAGCATATGAAGAGTTTCTCAGAAATGTTTTATCCAAAAAAAATGCAGCATATTTTAGAGTGAGGTTTGCCTCCATTCCTTTTATTTCTCATCCACTGGCAGACCATGTTTGCACTGTCTGTCAATGATGCTGTTCCCACAAGCCCACTGATGCTTATTGACCCCATAATGAACAACACACCCTACACTGGTGACCAACCTTTATTATAAAATATAGTTTATTGCAGTATAACCATTACATTAGGATATCAAAATTTGATGCAATAACAATATGCAAAGAATTTTTCAGGCGAACCTTGGAGCTTCCTTGGAGCAAAGCCAGAAGTACCTGACCGTGTCTGAACGCCGCTGTAACAGAGTTGCAGGACAAGCCCCCAGAGCAGTCAGCTCTCCCTGTCCTGCTGCAGCCACACCTCAAGCCCTGGGCCCAGCTCTGGGCCCCTCAGCTCAGGAAGGGCATTGAGGGGCTGGAGTGTGCCCAGAGAAGGGCAATGGAGTTGGGGAAGGGTGTGGAGCAGAATTTCTGTGAGGAGCAGCTGAGGGAGCTGGGGGTGTTTAGGCTGGAGAAAAGGAGGCTCAAGGGGACATCACATTGCTCTCTACAGCTGCCTGAAAGGAGCGTGTAGGCAGGTAGGGGCTTGGTCTCTTCTCCCAAGCAACAGATTGAGAAGAAATGGCCTTAAAGCAGCATCCCAGGGAGGGTCAGGTTGGATACCAGGAAGAATTTCTTCACCGCAGTAATGCTGAAACATTGGAATGGACTGCCCATGGAGGTGATGGAGTCACCATTCCTGGAGGAGTTCAAGAAATGACTCCTGCAGGATATGGCACTTAGTGCTATGGTTTATTTGACATGGTGGTGTTTGGTCAGAGGTTGGACTCAGTGATTTTGAACATCTTTTCCAACCACAATGATTCCATAACTCTGAGTCAATGTTGTGCAGTTAACCAAATATCATATTAAACAATGACTGAACAGCAGTCATACCGCCTAGTACTTACTGCATGACAAATAATTGGCTTGTCTACACTACTTTTAGGCCTTTTTACATCATCCCTCATTGTAGACATCAAACACTGGTAAAGCATTCTGTCACTCTCGAGAGGTTCCCTGCCCGAGAGAGCCCAGTGGGCTCTGGTGACGGCAGACACCTGTAGTGAGAAGTGACAGCCTTGCAGTCAAACACCCCCTTGGCGTGCTGCAGGTGTAAAAGTGTGGCAGTGCTTCACTCCACCCAGTTCCACACCAGACAAGGTACTGCGCTTCTGGCTCAGGGCATTAGTCCCCAGTAAGATGAGACTTCCCACAAGCTGTCAGAGTTTGCACACCAGGGCTGATTGCAGCCAGGCCTGAACCAAAGTACTGCTACCTCAGTCACCGCGGGTGCACCTGTCTGAAACAGCAACCTCACGACCAAACACGTGCACAACCGAGTACAAAACCATACACACACCCACCACATTCTCTGATGTGAAAGAACCATTACTGAAAAATCTGAAGACTCGTGCTTTTCATTGTATGAAAAAAATGTGCTGTGGCCTCCTGCATTTGCGCCATGGCTGTCAAAATTTCAAACAACCTTTGTAATAAATAGAAAAGCAAGGACAGTGGTGAAGCACTTTCACTCGTGTTGCCATACAATGTGATCTGGTTAGAAAAATATTAGGCCATGGGAAATCACTGAGACTGATGTGCCCATTTCCCCATGCACTTGTTTCCATCCCCACAAAGGAGGGACAACTAGAACCAGCTGAACATTTTCACAAAAAATGTAATATTGAAATCAATTGCATAAAACTCAGTTCGACTTGTCCATAAAGCTCTAACAAATTAAAATGGTTGAGGGGCATAGAAACAAGCCAAGATTATTACACGTTTTGCAAAGGTGGCTATGAACAAATCAACAACTACATTTCATACCTGATGAACTGGGTCTGAATTGCAAGGTTTTAACCTTTTAGGCATTTATTAAGGCAATTTTAATGTACTAGGAGTTGGTTATGTCACTTTAGATAGTTAGAAGGACATACTATTCTGTACCCATGAGAGAAGAAGTCCTTAAGCACATAGTTTACAACACTTTCTGAGACTGCCCCAGATCACATGGGAATGGATAATTCAGGGAAATGTGTTTTCTGTGTGAGACAGAGACATAATTCCTGACTATTTAACTCCAGTGTATTTTCCACAGTTTATGTCCTATGTCAAATATACCAGAAGAGTGTTTTCCGAAATAAATTATCATTTCCCCAAAATTACAGCAAGTAAGCATTCTTGGCTGACAATTCAATAATCACTGCATAAAGCTACAATAAAGTACCATGTGCAATAGTAGCACCAATGCCCACATGACAAGCTTTGATAATGTATATAATTGTTCAGATGTAAAAATTAAATAAATTTTATTATGACTTTTAAATAAGAATCGGAATTTAATATTCAGTCCTCTTCAAAAGGTATGCATGAAGTCATACGGTATATTGTTAGTTGATTGCACAATTCTAAATAACTACTTTTGCAACTTTTTAGTACATTAGTAGTTTTGTTTCAATTTTCAGTACTTTAAGAACTTTGCATTGTTATAGTTGATTTTAACTTGTACTCAATATTAAAACCAAAAAAACCCACCAAAACCCCAACCCATTATAAGCACAAAAATTAGACTTTTAATCCAGAGAGTATTTTTGTCATTATTAATGACATCAGAAAGTTGTTTCATTTAGGTCTAATTCACCAAAACCTCTTAACAAAATTACAACAACAAAAAACCCAACCCAAACAAACCTCATAGCTAGAACTATTTCAGTCACTGTATTCCTGGACTGAACTTCAATTTGGTGCTTTTCATAAATGTGATTCAAACCTGTACACAAACAAATTGCACAGGACAAAGTGAGAAGGCAATGAGTCAGAAAAGGTATACTGTCCATTACATAAAACTTAGTCCTTTCCAGTAAGACAAATAGGCAAATAAATCAAAAATTCAGGGTTATGCTGAACCCAGAAACCTAAGGTATTTTGGAAAAACAACTTGTATTTTTCAGCTAAAAATACCTCCCAATATTCATCAAATGTTTCAACACCTTTCCTCATATTTGTATTCTTGCTTATTTGATACCCAGAATGTATCAGCTTGCTTCAACAATTTTAGACACCACATATCATAAAAAGAGTGTCTATACATTCTAGGAAGCGCATGGAAACCTGGAACAGCACAGACATGTAACACAATTCCCCGAAGCCAGTATTATTTAGTCCAAATTCTTCCACTTAACCTATGGGCTATTAAGAAGGCCCTATAAAATGTCCCATAGGCTATTTCATTATTATTATTTTGTATTTTTAAGGAGAATATATGGAAGGGTCTACCAGGCCTCGGGGGGGGGAGGGGGGGAGAAGGCAATCATGAAACAGATTATGATGACATTGCAAGCTTTCAAATTAAGAGACAAATCAACTACGCACGGTTAATGCTTTGTAATTATATTAATTTCTAATGACAAGCAAATACATAAGTTACGGTCCGGAATTAGAATAGCCTCTGCGCATTCCGCCTTGAAGACCAACGCTGCCATGTCTCCGGGGAGTCAAAAGAAGCTATGCACACAATGCTTATCTTTTAAAGCTACGCGGCCTACGCGACTGCCGACACAACAATCGCAGGGAGCGATAACCCCGCGCCAGAAGGAGCGGGCGCCGTTCCCGCCCGGCCCCGCCGGCCGCGCCCCGGCACCGCCCCGCGCCCGCCGCGGCCGCGCTGCCCCGGAAGCGCTCCCGTCGCCGCCTGCGGGAACATGGCCGAGTCGCCGGAGGAGGTGGCGGTGCTGGTGCAGCGGGTCGTGAAGGACATCCGCAACGCCTTCCAGCGGAACCCACACATGTGAGTGCGGCCGCGGCCGGGCGGCGCGGAGGGAGCGCTGCCCGCGCCCCGGCCCGTGCGCGCTCCGCGGCCGCCGGCGGGCGGGGCGCGGGTCCCGGCGGGGCCGGCCGGGGCTGGGGCCGGGCCCGGGCCCAAGGTCACGCCGTGAGCGGCCGCGGGGACCGGCCGGGTCTCCTCCGAGCGGGAGGGCCGGCTCCGGGCGGCTGCGGTTGCACGGTGCCTCCGTGGGGCAGGGCGCCTTGTCCCTGTCCTCGGTGCTCTCCTGTCGCCGCGGCTTCTCCTGGCTCGCTCCGGGAGCCTGAGCCTGGGGACCGGTCCGGCCGCGGCCGCAGCCCGGCGGCCACAAGCGCCCCGCCGGTAAAACGCACCGCGTCATGGGAACCAGCGAGGGCTCCGCGGTGTGGAAGCGATAGATATATTTTCAAAGAAAAGTTGCTAGTGACCTCTCTCTGAACTCGGTGTTTGGCAGCGTTGAACTCATCGCGCAGTCGGGCTGGGGCTGAGCCTGCCCGCGGGTGAGCCGGCCCTGCCGAGCCCCGCAGCCGGCAGCGGGTTCTCTGTCTGCCGGGAACAGAGCTCTGGCGCTGGTGGGAACAAAACTCAGGATGGAAGCCTCCTGAATTGCACCTTTGCATAAACAGAGCAGTGTGGTGAATCCCACCTTCAAATCCATATCTCTTGGTAGAAGTACTAGTCATTTCATTGTGTGTTGTTTTGAGGAAGACAGAATGACAATGAAAATGCAGACCGCAGTAATTGGTTGTGAGAATCAGATTTATCCAGAAGTCTGGGGGGCAGATGGTCTGTTTTGGTTTTCAGTGTTGTTGGCCAGCCTTGAGACCCTGTTTTAAGTGTCTCCCATACTTCTCTTTCCCAGAATGTATTTCCCCAGCCTTTAAGATACAAACTAGGGAAATAGCTTTCAACCTATATGCAAGCTCCGTGTTGGTTACAGCAAATAAGGGTAGCACACAATGAATAACAACTTCCTAATTTAAGTGAGGTGTATTTGTGTCAGCTGGAAACTGCAGTCTCTGAGGTAGTGACCTATTAATCTATTCCCGAAAGTGATAAACTAAACAATTGAATAGGAAAATTTTGTCACCTAATTTATCCCTTTGCTTAACAAGAGAAGATTACAGTGAATACCCTCATGTTTCTCTAAATGTAGTAAGCAATTTGGGTGGGCGGCCAGGTTTTAAAATGCAGCATATGGACGCTGTTTAAAAAAAGGCTGCGTTTTGCCTTGAAGCTTCATTTTTAGGATGTGAAGCAGAATGTGCTGTAAAGGGCCAGTATTTATGAATGAATGTTCTGATTTTTTCATAGTTCCCACTCCTCTACCAGAATGCTTTATTGGTAGCAAACTTAGAGATGATGTTTCTTAAGAATTTGCTGCTATTGCAATTTCCTTTCAGAGATGCAATCTCAGCGATGAAAGTAGGCTGCAAGAGTTGTGTGTGGTGAGACTGATGTACTGTGACATGCTGCAAGTGAAAAAGCACAGGCTGCTGCTACTTTATCCCTCAGAGTAGAAAAAGGACAGTCATGTCTCTAGGTTTCTGAAGTGGTTGAAACTACTTGAAATGGGACTCTTCAGGCCTGTGTAGG
Organism: Melospiza melodia melodia; assembly: GCF_035770615.1. Taxonomy (NCBI): domain Eukaryota; kingdom Metazoa; phylum Chordata; class Aves; order Passeriformes; family Passerellidae; genus Melospiza; species Melospiza melodia. The sequence goes on along the minus strand of NC_086226.1, from coordinate 14,864,935 downwards.
CTGTGGGCCCTTGCTGTGCTGCCTTTGTTCCTCAGGAGCAACAGGCTGTAGCTGTGCTGGCCGGGTCTTTTCGTGCATCTGCATCTTGTCGTCTGCTGCTGGCCAGCTGCAGTTCCTGAAAGGTGCTATTCTGAATTCAATGTGTTACAGATCCAGGTTTGAATTATTTTACATGGGAACTGCATAGCTTCACTGAAAATAAGGAATCTGCTGCATGCATGATGTTGCTGTTGACATCCCATGCTTTTGTCCCATACTCACCTCTTTTCCATCATTTATTGACCCTTGTCAATGGCTGCTTTTACACCTGCCCACTTGTCACCTTTGTGCAAACTGTGTCTGTGTGTCATTTTGGCGTGTTCAAAGCAGTGTTGTGAAACTTAGCTCACCCAAGTCAGACTTCTTGCATTTGGTAATAAGTAAAGGTGTGGATGTTTGTTTTGTGGGTTTTCTTTCTCTCCTTGCTGTTTACCTTTGGTATACTGTTTGTGAGTTACAGCTGGTAAGTTCTTATGGTAATTCGCAGAGTTAATTAGACAAGTAGTGCCTTATTGCATCTTCCTTGCTTTTGGAGACTTTATTGTCCCTGTATGCAAGGCCAGGCAACGTTTTTCCAAGGACTTTTAGTATTTATAAAAGAAAGACCCAGTGATACATACAAACTTCAGGCTGTTAAGATACTGTGTTGAAAGAAGCAGACTGGAATGTCATTTTAGGTTTAATCTTGCTTCTTGAACAGCTTAGCTTGTGTTAAATAGAGCAGCACAGATAAGGATCTTGCTTTGATACCCATTTCTTGCTTTTAGTGGGGTAGGAGAACGCTTTTTTCTTCTCTCTCTTCTCAGCTGACTGGGGAAGTAAAAGGGACCTGAGTGCGTGTTTGGAGACAGAGCCATGTGATTTGCAAGTGTTTTACCTTGAATTCACCTTACCTGTGTTTTTTGCGGCTTGTGATATATGTTGTGATGTATGGAAGATCAGATCGGTTTTCTGAATAGGCAGATACATTCTTAAACAAGCACACTGTCACTTTTGATTACCTCAATAATAGTCCAGTGAGGACACAGAACTAAATCAGCGCACTCAGAGTACCCAGTAATAAATTTTATTTAAGATAATTGAGTTGAGGTTTAGGAGCTGACACTTGCTGTGTATCTGTAAATCTTGTATTAAGAAGACTTAAGATGGAGAATTTGTTTTCTGACATCACAAGAAATCTTTTTTGTTCCTGCGTGAGATCTGAGGATTTCCCTCTTTAGCAACAATTTTTTCTATTGAATGGGGGAGTTGGTGGAGAAATGATGCATAATTGATGTTGCTTTATGCCTAAACAAATGTGAATCCTTGATGAACTGTGTTTATTTCTAAGAAGCTGCCAAAGCTGCTATTCAGCATGCTAGAAAAACCTGACAAAAAGTAAAATATGGTACGGCCCATTGAAACTGAATAGCTGAGTCTCTTCTGCTTTGTTTGCTGGTACAAATGCTCGTGTTTGGCGCTGTTATTTTAAAGTCTTACATTTCTCCTACAGAGTTGTCATCTAATCAGACTGGCCTCTGTGTCTCAAATCTTCCCCCTATTGATCATGCTGCCTTGCACAGGACAATGAAAAATGGGACATATGGAAGTGAGCATATTCTTCTGTGTGATCCCTGGTGTCAGACCCCCGGTCACGCTGCTGCTGGGCACACCTGGGTAGCTTTTGGTCAGTCAGGTGCCTGTACTAGTTAGCATGTTCTGTTTCTCTTGCTGAAGCAGCAGTTACAGCTCTGTCACATATTTATTACAAAACCAGGAGTGCTTGTCTTGATTCCTCAGAGTTAAGCTGCTTGGATGATAGTCTAAAAACAGAAAAAATGGGGCTTTCATCATTTAGAATCTTTGTGAAAATCAAATAAAACTATTCAAATTACAGGTTTCAGCAAAGACAAGGAAAAAAAGATGATGGAATGTTTGGTTGGGAAGCGTTGCTAACCATTGCATTTCTGTATTGAGAAAAATAATTGTCACCTGCTAGAAATAAGCTTAATTATATTTCTCTCTGTTTTTTAAGAGATGAAATTGGATTAATACCCTGCCCTGAAGCCAGATATAACCGGAGCCCTATTGTCCTGGTAGAAAACAAGCTTGGTGTGGAGAGCTGGTGTGTGAAGTTTCTTTTGCCGTATGTCCACAATAAACTTCTCCTCTACAGACAGAGAAAACAGTGGCTGAACAAGGATGGTAAGTTCTGAGTTGGAGAAGAGTATATTATGTGATCTTTAGTGCACATTTTTTATTTATCGTAAAATAATTTAGTTTGGAAGAGAGGTTTAAGATCCAAGTCCACCCATAAACCTGACACTGCCAAGTCCAGCACTAAACCATGTTCCTAAGTGCTGTGTTTGCATGCCTTCCAAAATACCTCTAGGGATGGTGACTATGCCATTTCCTGGATAACCTGTTTGAATTCTGGCAGTGCTTTCAGTGAGGAAATTTTTCCTCATATGCAACCTAAACCTGTCCTGGTTTCTGAGGCCGTTTTCTCTCATCGTGTTGTTTGTTACCTGTGAAGAGAGAATGACACTCACCTGGCTGCAGTCTCCTTTATATGTAGTTTTGGAGAACAGTAAGGTTCTCCCAAGCCCCCTTTTCTCCAGGCTAAACACCTCCAGCTCCCTCAGCTCCTCTTTGTAAGACTTGTGCCCCAGTTGCCCTTCTCTGGGCTCACTGCAGCACCTTGATGTCTCAGTGAGTACATGGAGATGGTCACTGATGTGATCCTGCTGGCCACACTATTGTGATCCAAGCTAGGATGCCCTTGACCTTCTTGTCCACCTGGGGACATTGCTGGCTCGTGTTCAGCTGGCTCTGGCCAGCACCTCTGGGTCCTTTTCCACCAAGCATCTTTCCCGCAAGCCTGGGTATTGCATAGCGTTGCTGTGACCCAGGGGCAGGACCAGTCAGAACCTCATACAAGTGGCCTTGGCTCATCGATCCAGCTTGTCCAGATCCCGCTGCAGAGCCTTCCTACCCTCCAGTAGATCACTCCCACCCTCAGTGGCATAATCCCCAAACTGACTGAGGGTGCGCTCAATGCCTATGTCTGGGTCATTTACCCTTCCTAATGCCAGCTTAACCTGTTGTGGAAAAAATGCTGGTTACTGAGGGGAGGAGGCTTTGGATTGTGCATCTTAACTTAAACGAGTTTATTTTCATTTGAAAAAAAAAAAATTCTTTCTCTCTTGCCCAAACTGGAAAGGTTAGAGACAGACAACTTGAATGAATTATTTGTGGAAATGACGTTAGTTGATGCAGAAGGAATTTTCTCCTGCTTTCCTGAGTCAAAATGAAAATGTGGTGACGCATATGTCTACTGTAAGAAATGAGTGCAATGTGTTTCAGATGCAGAGGTATACCAGAAATTATTAGTCCCTACAGCTTGGTAATTGTAAAGTTTTATATCCTTTCTCATCTCTTTGTTTTGGTTTGGTTTTTAGTTTAACTTGCATGAAAAATTCTTTTGTGTATGTTCTTTAAAAAAATTCAAAACAAAGAATTGTGAACAGTGTGACATAGGAGGTACTTGACTGCTTATAAGGGGTCCTGATCAGAGCAAGAATGAAAAAGAATAACTAGTTTATGAAGCAAGTGTTTTGTTTATTGTTGCAGTACTTTCTAAGTAGTAGTTGGAATAAAGAATGTTCTTATGCTGGACTTCTAGTGTCTTATTTCTGGCGGGTTTTTTTTATTTTGTTTTGTTTAGAGACTGTTTTCTAGTATCTTTTACCTGCTATGGTATTTTTAATATCCCTCAGAAAGCAGGATATCTTTTGTGTTGAAGAGCACCCTGTGACCACTCACAGAGTTCAGATCTTTAATATCTCACATGCAACTGGGTTTCAGTTTTGGGTTGTTACCATACGATAATTTTTTTCTGTTTACTTATAACTAACCTGTCCATAAAGCACTGACTGTGTCCATTTTGCTTCAACATGTGTGGGATTGTCTTCCCCTGCTGGAGCATACCAAACAGCCACCCTTCATTCAGTTGTGTTGATTGCAGCTATAGCAAAGCCAATCTCCCTGGCTGCTTTATGAAATAGAGAGTTAAAGAATTATGTTTTAAATAGTGGGATTTTAGCATACATCTGGTGCAGACTCTAGCACCTTGTCATAACTAACATGGTGTTCTACTTGGTGTTACTGCTAGGTAAGGTTTTGGAGTAGGTCTGTGTAAATCAGGAGATGATGTGTGGCCAGTAGCATTTCTCCTTCGATACCTACTTTTCTTTAGTGTTTTACTGCTGTATTCTGCTTCACTTTAAGTGTATGAAGCCAGCTGTGCATGATGCTCAATAAAGTGTAGAGTATGGCACAGTTAGGTGGTGTTGGTCAGGTCTGTAAGTGTGCACTTGAGCTTCTTTTGCCTTTGGAGATGATACAGAGAAAGATCAAGGTCTTTAGAGGATCTTGGAGTGGGAGGATTCTTAAGGCAGAGAGTGTTGCCTGCTTTCATCTGCCTGATGGTGGGGTCTAGATTTGCTAAACATGCCTTGATTTCTTATTACAAATTATGTATGGATGTATAATGCAAGCATTTTGGAAAGAGTAGCATGAAATGGCAGGCAAGGCAGATGATGGCAAGAAGGAACCCATTTTCCTGGCCACGAAGAGTCTTCCAGTGCTAGCTGTAGACCTCGAGTGGTATTAGAGTAACAGTGCACTGGCTTGATCCTTATAATTAATTACCCTTCCGAAGTGTAGCTTAAAGAAGGTGAGGTGTTTTCATGTATTTCTAGGTATGACTGACCCATTAACTGTGTTTTATTTTTGTCTAACAGATTGTGTATGTTTGTGTCATTGTGTTTCCCTCATTCCTCCTAGAGGGTTGATGACCTGTCATTATGTGGACTTTATGAATTTTACATTGCCCTTTACTTTTTATTTTATTCATAATTTACTTTCTTGAATGTTTTTTCTCATTACAGACGTCTTTAAAATTACAGACTCTTCCTGGGGGTGTGTGTTGCTAACATAGGTAACTTCCATTTCTTCTTGGTCTTTATGGTTTGTGGTTGGACCTATTAAGACCAGGATGGTTTTGATCACTGCCACCAACCAGCTGCTGATTTATTCAGTTCTCATAGAAACTGGTGTTTGTGACATTCCAGATTTGAAATTTGTAATGCAGATGATTACAAAATTCAATAAACTGAACTTTAATACAGGGAATATAATTAATATTGACTGACACATAACTAAATACAAACTTTAGCATTTAAAGAGTTGAAGCTACTAGCAATCTTAGCAACACCAGTGGTTCTCATTGCAGTGCTTTTGGAGATCTGAGGTAGGAGTTTGTGGTGTATATTGTTATTACGCTACAGATCTTCAGCAGGGAAACTTCATTTCGGTCTCAAGTGTTATTGTAAGGTCTAAACATTGAAATTTCCACACAGAGAAAAACTTTTTGTTTTAAGCCAAAGTACAAGCATTGACATTTATGTCACGTTTTTGGGTGTCTGAAGACAGCTAGTAGCCATTACCTGTGTGCTGGTGCCCTGCTCCAGTCACACCTGTGCAGGTGCTTTGTTGAGATGCTGTCACACCTGCTGATGCCACAGGGATGGTGTTTACAGACCTCTGCTTCCCTCACAGGTGAAGGGAACAACCTTCGTGCACAACCCTTCCTCTCAAAATGCACAGAAAACTCTGTCAGTGATTACTGCAGTAGCATGCATTTTAAACTAGTGCCTGCTTGGCTTTATTTCGAAAGCGAAACTCGATTCTGTTTTGTCTCTTCATTTACATGTGAGAAGAGGTATCTCAGCATTTTCATGTCTGCTGAGGTTTTCTGTAACCGCTGTAAAACACAGTCAGGTCCTTCATGTTAGAACCCTATTTGTAAAGGAGTTTAGCATGTTTTAACATAATTGAGTTTCACATTTGATAAAAGGCTTGAGCAGAAACTGAACTGCGGTGGTGGAGAGAATTAAGGCGGAAGTCTTTCCCAGGTGGGCTTAGAGACTCATCTCTAAGGTGTTATAAGTATGTATATTCTGTCAAGAGATGTTACGGTATTCTCTTAAGTATTCTCAAGGATTTTGCACCAGATTGCTTTTGTAGATGAAGGTGCATGCCTGGAATTTGTCAGGGTAGTTGTTTTCTTTTGCATCTAGTAAAGAAATAGATTTGTTTATTACTTCGTCAAAACTTAGTTGTATATTCTATTGAAGCTTGTTATAAGTGGTGACTGCAGGTGTAGTCTCTATTCACCTCTGCCATTTTGAGTCACTGTAAACCATTTAAATAGAACAGAGGAGAACAACAGGGTGCTGATTCAAGTGTGTGGTATTTTTTCTGACAGGATCCTGGAAGAAAGAGGTGCTTTATAGTCATTCATTGATGGGTTAGTGACACAGATGTTTACTTATAGTTTCTTTTGGATTCTTGGAATCCAGAGTCACGACTGCTCCCCCTGCTATATTTGAGTTCAGAAATCCCAATTTTACAATATGTTCTTATCTTTTCTCCTATATTTTTTAAATTTATGCATGCATACTATATATGTTACAAACTACTCACAGAATATCTAAAAAACTGGTTACAGCCATATTTAAAGGTGTGCTAAAACCATATTGTTTTATTTGTCCTTTCGCAGTTATGGATACCATAATATGCAAAAGGATGTGTTCAGTGTGAGCACCTATAATGCAATAGATTGCCTGAAATGTCTAGTAGAAAGAAATCTAGTAGAAAGTAATTTTAAATTGTAAATAAAAGATGCTGGGTTTTGTTGCTGACTCAGGGAATAGTTGGCAAGTACTGTCATTGTGTACGAGATCTATCATAAGATTTCCTAATAAAAAGGGGCTCAGAGTTTAATAAATTGGACCATTTTTCTATTGAAAAATGGCATAGAGGTTACTAAGTGGTGTCATTTCACATCTCTGGCTCAGAATCCGCACTTCATAAATCTTCATCTGTTACATCAAAGAATATTGATATGAAAGAACTGGGTTCTACTTGGAGATTTTCCTTTTATCCTTTTGATAATATTCAAGATGAAGTGAACCTCTGTGATGGGAAAATGGACAAAATGCAAACAAGTTCTGTTTAAGTTGGATTTGATTGGGTGCTGTTACAGACCTTTGAGATTACCAGAATGGTCATATTAACTGGAAATCATGTATAAACAAGCTGTGTTGTTCTAAGGAGACTTTGAAAGACATTTCTGAGAAGTATTCAAAAAACTGAAATAGGCTATAATAAACTATTGCTTGATGTGCCTGTAACACATGCAGTGCTAGTACCTAATAATTGCTAAAACCATTGTTGCAGGTAAAATGGAAAATGTACCTAAAACAATCATAGCTCACAATTTTAACTTTACCTCCTTATAAAAATTATGTTTTTGTAAATGTTCAAAACTGAATTCTGAATGTAAAATTGAAACAGTAGCCACAAAACACTTAGCAGATGTTTAAATTTATATATGTTTGATTTTGTGTATGTGAGTAATCCTGGTTATTTGAATTGGGATAGTCAGCTGCATAAAATTAAATGGGTGTTGAAATACTTTGCTGGTTCAGGAATTGGGTACATGAAGGAATAATATTTGTACATTCAGACAGCAAATTAGAAAGAAGCTTTTTGTGTATGAAAAATATTTATTCCTTGGCAGCAAAGAGAGATTTAACTTGTGACAATAGAAAGTTAAGTTCTTTCCTTGAGAAACTTTTTAAAACATTACAGCTTAGTGCAAAGTCAACAGTACACCAAAGAATTCCCCACCACAACCCCCATTACCCCTTGCATTATATGGTGGCTTAGCATGTTCCTCATAATGAAGAACATAATGGAAAACACAAAATTTCTTTGTTGGACATAAATCATCAATCAGACACACGGTAATATATGAAGGTATTTCACTTTTCAACCTACTTAGGTATTGACTCTTGTTTCAAAGATACGTCAAGCCAAGTCCCTTCGTGTTTTGAATTAATTTGTGTATTGTTACTGTGGAATTTCTTAACAGTTCGTTCATTTTGCAGTCTCATTGACTGCACTAACCAGAGATCTGTTTCCATGAGATACCATCCTTTTCTTTTTCCTTCAAGGAATGAAGTACCTCTTATTTGCTGGAAATCACCTGAAGTACGATCTAATTAGTATGTTAAATTCAGGGTGATTAGGAGAGGATGTAGCCAAATTTAATTTACAATAAAAGATTGTATAGTCACATTCAGTTTTTATGACATAATTAAAAATAAGTGTAATACATAAATCTGCGATATACAGTGCTTAAATGCAGGGATGCAAGCAGATGTTTTTGGTTTTGCTTTGGGTTTTTTATTGAATTAGTCTTGAAACTTCAGTCTGAGGCACTTCACAATGTATTTAAAGTGTTTTCTGTACAGTTTAATAGGGAGTACTTTTGTAATCCTCATTCATAGCTGTGGTGTTTCATTTTTTAGCTACAGGTTTTTTATAGTGTATGTATTTTTTGTAACAGTATGATATATGGCAGCCATCTGCAGCTCAGACTTGTTCTAAAATAGTAGGGTATATTTTTATTTTCTGTAGTATTTAAAAATCTTTGGATTTTATTTGAAGAATTCTCTGCTTCTTGTATATAGTGTGTGTGGTTAAAATCACTGAATACTCAAGGATTTTATATTATGATTTTTCCTTGTTCAGGGCATACTCAGTTCATTATTTTAAATAATGAAAAGGGACAATATGGCAGATCTTGCTCCCTCTTAAATTAACTATTAATAATTAATGCTCTCTCATTTCTGGAATAAGAGCAATATTTTACAGAGGTACAGCAGCCCACAGCAGAAGGACTTTGAGGAATGAGAGGGAGTAAGGGTCTGCAGAGAGATCAGCACTGTGTGCAAATCATTGCTAATCCTAATGTCTCTTGTTCCATCGTTTTAGAGCTGATAGATATCACGTGTACCCTGCTACTGCTGAACCCTGACTTCACCACAGCTTGGAATGTGAGGTATGTTGCACTCAGAAAATGCCATCAAAAGGCCCAGGCCTTACACGAGTCAGCTGAAAGCTTTGTTTCAAGTGGTTGTTAGTGTCGCAGCAAGAACTTGTCAACTAAGAAGTGCTTGAAGGAATGTTAAAAATCTCTTCTTTCCTATATGTTGCAGATAGTTTGAGACTGCCCTTTTTTGCTCTTGGTTTGTTTGTTTGGGGGTTTTTGTTCAGTTGAGGTTTGCTTGTGGTTTGGTTTTTTTTTTTTTTTTTTTTTTTTCTTTTTTTGACGGGGGAGGGTTGGTTTGTTTGTTCTTTGGGGGTTTTTTTGGTGTTTTGTGTTTTTTGTGTTTTTTTTTTTTTTTTTTTTTTTTTTTTTTTTTTTTGTGTTTTTTTTTAATCAAAGGCTGATGATTACAGTACTGCATATTGATGGCATCTCTGCACCACATTTTCAGGGTGTGTAAGACCCACGGAACTACCATTCCTCTTTCCTCCTGCAGTTAATGAGGGTAGTGCTCAGCTGATGTCTGCTGTGTGTATTCACTGTTCTCATTTTTACCTCTCTTTGAGTTCTTTTGAGATTCCAGTTCCATTTGCTGCCACTACCAGTGCAGGCTATCATGCTCAGTAGATACCCTGCAAGACAGGGGGAGAAGATGTCTACCCTTTTTTTCAAACACATTTCCCCCCTCCCCTCTACCTTCTTGTACCTGTTGAGTTTAGCATAGCTTCATCATTGGTCAACCTTCAGAACTTGTCCAGGAGTCATAATGGAGAAGGAGCAAGAATTTACCTCCTTGCTCTTCAGGAGGTGCAGAAACAACCATTCCTTACAATTTTGTAATCTTACAGCTGTTTTGTAAATTTCCGAGTTGGAGGAATATTCTCTTTCTGCTGCCAAGGTACGACTGGAGGCAGTCTATAAGAGCTATAGTTCCATGAGGGTGGAGGGCTGACAAAACTGTGATGGTCTCTAGGAGTGCATTAATGGAGAACAGGACTTCTGTAGTTATGGTGTACTTCTCATGCTGCGTCTGTTTGTCTGCCCTAGTTATGACAAATTCAGCTTTTTCTTTTTTCTTCTTTCACTGCTGATACAGTTCTGAAGGATTCTGCTGTGTTCTTTCTGTCTCTCAGGTCTAAAAAAGGGGGATGAATGTGATCGCAATGAGTTTAGTGTCATGAAAATATCTAACTTAAATAGCTATGAAGTTAAAATGGAATTAGAAGCTTGTATAAGTACAAGAGCTGCTACAGTAATCTCATTTTATGGTACTTATAATTGATTTTTGTTTTGTGGAATGTTTGTTTACTGCACATGCGTTCATCCTTATCAGTCAGGCTTTTTTGTGCCTGACAACTGAAAGTGTTAACTTTTATGTGCATGAGGAAAGTAGTTCAAAGTTGAAAGTGGAATTAAAAATGCTAAAGAATATGGATGAGGATTGTTTTCTCTTTCCTGATGTTTATAATTTACCAAAACATACAAATTACTACAGAAGTGGGCCTTACTCCCCGAATTGTTGACTAGTGATCTACCAGTCAGTTTGTCTTTGAAGTTCTGTTTAGCATCCAGAGAGATCTTGTTACACAAGCCAGTCAGTGTCTGTGGAGGTTACCAGTGAGCCCATTCTAGCAGCAGAACTGCTTTGCTGAATCTGACCCTTCATTGTTCTAGGCTTCTGCTGAGGGTTTGCTCTTTTGAAGGGGAGGCACTTTTGTTATGTTGACATATATTTCAGCTTCTCTTTGAAATGACAGATCAAGCTTGCCAGATGTGTGGTGTTATAAGTCACAGAGTAGAGGCCTGATTGTGTTCTGTACAGATGCTGGTGTAAATCCTTATCCTGAGGTAGTCCAGGCTGAGAACTAATTGTATGAGACTTGCACTCTGCTTGCAGAACATGATGGATCTGTTGTGGCGTCATTGGTTTCTTGTTACTCAGACAGTGTTTGTCATGCCAGGTTCATCTTGCGTTCTACATACACTAATTCACTGCTTTATTTTGAGGGGCAAAAAAGCATTATAGAATCCTAAGTAGCCTAAAAATTAAGAAATGTTATAGTTGTTTACTGAATAGCAGCCCTGCACACATTCTTGTAATTTATTGACTTTTCCATTGTAGGCTGGGATAATCTCTTTTTCATATGTTGAATTCTACTGAAAGCTTCAGAGATAGTGGTTGTCTCAGTAGCACTGAACTTGAAGATATAGGAAGAAAGAGAAAAGGAAATCCCCTCCTAGGAAGAGATGCAGGACTTGGCAGAGGCGTGCCAGAAGACTTGAATGGTGTTGTGGAAGACAAGTGGGCATTTCAGCTCAGCCGACAATCTTAGAAAGTTGTATCTGATTAATGAAGCGCAGGAGAACACAGAACTTCAGACATGTTATCTAGACCAGCTAGGACTAGATGCTCTGCCTTGACTTGGTAGCTATTCTGAACAGTTGAAATGTTCCTACCGCGTACATCTGTTGTTTATTTATTTAAATTAGAAGTGACTGGAAAGTGACAGAAGAGCAGGGACTATAACCTAAACCCTGAGACCCTGAGCAAGAGGTTATTATGTGGCAGAGAAAGAATTGCTACAGAATAGATGTGTCACTTCCTAGGAACTGAGAGAGAAACCTCCGTTATACTGAATGGCATAAGAGATATCTCCAGTTGTTAATCCTAAATTCAGTTAGCTTGTGTTTTTAGAAGTTGTAAAAGTCTTGCAAGTTAATGACCAAAATGTTAATGGAAGTGATTGTAAAGGAATTTTTATAAATGCCTTTGTTCTTCCTGTTATACTTCCTGGCATGTACAATTGATGAAAAGACATTAGGTAACAAGATGCTCTCAAAAGTCACATTTTGCTTTCAGATATAAATGACTTCAAAGGTGTTAGCATAAGGCAAGTAAAAATTACTCGAGATTATCTTTTATGGGAGCTGTAATCCTTGAGGCTGAAACTTTATCTATGATCCACATGGCAAGAAAGTAAGCTAGAAATTATATATCCCAAGCTGGATGTTAGCTGAAAGAGCTCAGAAGAGGTTTATGTGGGAGTGTATGGCACTTCAGTCATACTAATGCTTGCAGTCCTTTGTGAATGGGAGAATCTCTCATTTGAGAATCATTACAGCTAAAAGCAGCTTTTCCACTACAGCAGTGAAGGTGGATCTTGTCTGTACTGTTCCTCAACTTCGCAAAAGAGGAAGTTTAAGAGCGTATAAGTGTGAAGCTGCTTACTTAGAGTCTATGTTTTAATACAGAAAGAACACTTTCTTCACTGAAAGTTCAGGTTTTGGGAGGTAGGTGGCTTGGTAATCTAAATCTGTGTTAAAAATGTACATGCATTTGTTTTAAGTATCACACTGATCTAAGCTGTATTTTCATTGTGTCTGTGTGGTAAGTAATTTTTACCAAAATGTCACCTTTGCATTGCAGTAACGAAGCAGTTGTTCCACCTGCTCCAGTGCTGACCCTGAATGTTTATTTTGTCTGCTTTCCAAATTTGAGTGCATTAGAACAGAATGGTCTGATCAGTCTGCCACTTCTGGTCAGTATATCTGAACTGCCTGTTAAAAACCATCTGAAAGCGTCGAATCTGAAGCATGCTGGAACTTGGTTGAGATAAAAACAGGTGCTCCAGTAGCTGTCAGAAGCAAAACTTGCATAAGGATTTATACATTCCCTACTCTGCTTCAATTTTAAATAATATTTGCTCTCTGTTAGTGTTGCAACCATTAGCTTCTGACTGTGGTTGTAAGTTTCAATTACAGCAGCACAAAGCCAAAGTACCAGATGAAGTCAGTTTCCTACTAAAAATTACCGACTCAGACAGAAAATATGTACTCACAGAAAGGAAATATGTCAATTTGTTTGTGAGACTTGGGCCATAACTTTAGGACGACATTATGTTTTCTGTGTCAGACTGCAGAGGAGTTTGGCCTTCTTATTTGATAGCAGATCTTTCCAGAAAATATTTCCTCCCCACTGTGATTTTTTGTTCAGAGACTTGATGATCTGCTCCTCACTTACTTACGATGAATCAGAAATTATTAGAAAAACCAAAACCCAAACCCATGCCAAAATTGCTTCTGCTTCTTGCACTCTCAGTTTTTAGTTGTGACTTCTGCAGGTTCTGGGAAATGTGTGTTTTCTTTCTGCAGATTCTAACTTCGAAATTTACTGTAACTTTACTTCAAAGCTGCTACCTACTAGATTGGAGAATAGGGTATGAAGACTAATGCCCTTGAAGTAACCAGTGATTGGGTGATGTCTACAAACATGCTCAGGACAGGCAATAAGAATTACAGAGCTAGAAAGAAGAGGGTGAGGGGTAGGGAATTCTGTGCAAAGAAGGTGAGAAGGCCAAGTACAGATTTTCATTTTGCTCTGTCTTTGGGAGGTATTCTTGTAAGGGTTGTGTTGGATGAACATTAAATTTCGTTAGGTCAAATTTTCAATTTTTTTAAACCAAAGATTGTTTTACATTTAAGTAAACTGAGCAATTGCAGCCTTTTTGTTAAGTTTGTAAAACATTCTACATGCAGAGAATATTTTCCTTTTTCTTATAAATTTAAGCAACAGCAACCTTGACACTGTATCTTGAATGGTATTTCAAAACTAAAGGTGTGAAGGGGTGCTATATGTAAGAGTATTTCTGGATGTACACATGATCTAAGGGCTTAATTTCAAGAAGGGATATTTGTTCATATATGTAACCCTACACTAGCTGACTCAGTCATTTCTGGGTAGGTTTGAGAGCTAACAGATTGTATGTGTTCAGATTAAAATGAAGTTCTTTGTGCACATATGTATAGTACGTATGTATGTATAGTAGAATGGATTAATGCACTAGAGGGTTTTTAAACTCTTGCAGTTTCACAGTGAAGTTCTGTTTTGATACAAAGGAAATGCCATGCAGTTTGTTACTGGGATTTGTGTTCTGTTTTCAGGTTACTACTTTTATTCACACAGATTTATTTTATCTTTTGTAGGAAAGAATTAATACTGTCTGGCACTTTAAATCCACTTAAAGATTTGCATCTTGGAAAACTGGCATTAACCAAGTTTCCAAAGAGTCCAGAAACATGGATTCATAGGTGGGTTTCCTTTGCCTTCTATTGACTCCTGAAACAATTTTCCTAGGGTTTTTTTATTTCCTGTTCTTGGGTTAAGGAGAATCATAGATGCAGGAGGATAACTAGAAATATATCAGATTCTTTGAACCAGTCTTTGCAAAATACTGTGCTTTGGCTTTTGAAGCTACTTGTCTATATTCTACACTTAGAATTGAAATCATGTGTACTTTCTCTGCTGCACGCTTTTAAAGTAAACTTTGGAGGGGGGATATATTTCCTTAGAGATTTATCATGTCTTGCAGCACCTGAAATCCTCAATGTGAAAATTCTGATTCCATCAATTTTAACTTTTTGAGTACTGTAGGTTTCTCCTTTCCCTCAGGTTTACTACTGTATTGTTTGTCTACATTTCAGAAAGTGAAGATTCTGTTAAAGCCAACCTTTGTAAATAAACCTGGGTTCTTTTCCATTTCAATACTGGTCTTATTGGTTTGTTGAATTCATTTTTATAATTTCCAACTTGAACGAAGTCATTCAGTCACATCTACTGGATATTAAAATAACAGATCACATGTTTGGAAAACTTAACTCCAGAGTTACTCAGGTTCACAAAGCTAACCATCTCAGTCATGACCGACCATAAAATGCTTGTAGCGGAACCAAGTGAAGCATAGATCCATTGCTCCAAATAAAAAGCTAGGTCAACCTTTAATAGACAGCCCTAAAGAGATTTAAATGTATCACATTAGGAAGCAGTTTGCAGTGTTTGTGTTTAACATGTCCAGCATTAAGGCAGCTGTAAAGTTGATACCGTAATAGGGACTTTATAAATACTCTATAAAGAACATAAAACTTCATGACTGTATGAGAATTCTGACTATAATTTCCCTGCAAATCTAAATTAAGAGTATTTTGATAGTGTCATAATTTGTTTTTCTTTCTCTTACTTGCCTACATCAGAAAAGTGTATTTGAGGGTGATTGCACAAATGTTTGGCTTGGATTTGGATATGCTGACCCTGATTGATACATGTTAGTAAATAAGATTTGCAGAAATACTTCTCTGCATCAGCATAATGATTAATTTTGGGTTTCCTATTCCCCCAAGGTATTAAATCTCAGGCAGAAGATGCAAAAACCTATAATGGGGCTGTGAATAAAATTCAGTAAAACATAACCAAATTGTTTTTTTTTATGTATGGGAGATAAATGACTGAAGATGTCAAATACCTGTCATTCATTTTGTCAGATGATCTCCTGCTTTTTATTTTGAGGTTTCAAATATATCTTGTGCATATACAGTCAGTGTATCTATTGATTGTGCATTTATCACTTAACAATCCTTTGTTTGTTTGGAGTCATTCCAGGAATTGTAAGAGCAATAGTAACATGCAAAACTGAAAGTGACTCCAAATTAATGGGAGTAAAATTAATGCAGATGGGAGTAAAATTAATGCAGGAAACAGAAGAAGACAAAAAAAAAAAAAGAAAAATAATACCATGGTATTCAAGAGATTCCAGAAATATATTTTAAATCTTCTGAGGTTGTGATTGCACTGCCTAGAAAGTAGCCCTAATTTAATTTTATGTGTTTTTTGATGCTGTAGCCACAAAGACGATGAAGTCTGCATTTTTTCGCTCTCTCCTGCATGTGTAATTTTTCACATTTCCTTGGCTTATAAAGCATGCTTTTTCTAAGAAACTGAAATAATTATAGAGTTAAAAAATTTTGTCTATATGGTTTTACTCAGATGTTAGTGTTAAATAATATATATATATTTTAAGAGTGACATGCTTATTCAGTTTTTTTTGCCTAGACTATTTTTGAGTTTTCTATTTCTTGCATAGCTGTGGACTGAAACAAAAAAAATACAAAAGGTGATGTTTGGATCGAAGATAATTTTAAAAATTAGAAGTTAACTCTTCAAAATTACCACATTTCATAAAATACTGTTATACAACAGAGCATGGTTTCCTTAGCTGTACATCTTTAGAGCAAATGGTGTGTAGGAAGAAAGTGTTGCTGAGAAACAATCAGTTTAAAATTGCATTCTTATAAATTATCTTTAATATTGTCTTCCAATACTTTGTTCTTTTTTGATAACTGAGTGAAAAAGATACAATGTAGATAAAACCCACAAGTGAACAAGCATATTGTGCATGTGTTCAAATAAGAGAAAAAGCAGATGAGTTAACAATTTTGTTAATACATATTTAACTTACATATTTTTTATATACCTGTATATATGTAGATAAATAAGTTTACATATGGCTTGCAAAATAGAATTCTCTCTTTCAAAAAAGTTAATTTCTTTTCTTTTGGTTATTGATTTCTTTTAACTTAGAGTTAAATTTTGACACCTTTGAAGGTAGCAATTCATTGGTTTTGGAACTGATGTGAGCCAGTCCGTGTTGTGCACCAGAGGATGTCTGTCTCTCCTGAGCATTCCACACCGGACCATAGCAATTCCATTGCCATGGGCTGCTCTGTGGAAATTTACACATCTATAATCTGTTTTTGTAGAACCCTTTTGTGCTGGGGCTGCAGATGCAGCATTGAGGTTGCCTCTAAAAATACCACTAAAGTTTTGTCCAAAGTAAAATAAAAAAACCAGAACCATAGGAATCTATGCTTGCTTATCTCAGATATATGAATTCAAGTATGTGTAATCATCAGCAGAAACATTTGTTTTGTTTATACCTATAGCCCTTGAAACCACAAGCCTTTTGGGCTTTGCTACTGCTGGTGGTGTACAGAAACCAGTTTGAGTTGCAGTGTGCAGTACTGCTTAGTATCTTTTACAGATGTAAAAGATACTCAGCAGAGTTAATTTTTTATTGAATCACTTCTTTCTATCTTGCTTTGGCTCCTTAATTTTAGTGCTGTGCAAGACTTTGAAAGAGGAGTGAGTTAGAAATTTCATGCACATGCTGCTTGCACTCTTTCACAAGTTTGCTGTTTCCTTCTGGTTTATTTTGTAATGCTGTGTAAGTAGTTGTGATCACTTGGAGCGAGCAAACTTGGTGCAGCTGTGTTGGGAGCGTGATGATCGTGTCATAGTTTATAGCATGGCAAGTGTTCAGATGGTTGTTTACTACTCACTCATTACCTAGCTAGAGTATAGTTCAGAGAGTAGAAATATTGGAAGGGTTTGATTTATGCACATGAAAAGCCATCTTTTTCTCTTAAAACTGCTCTCTCACCATTAACGCTTTACATCGTTTAACCAGACGATGGGTGCTGCAACAGCTAATTCAGGAAAACTCCTTGCCCAGTCTTGCAACTAAAGGAAACCTGGGAGCAGCATCTGTGGAGAGGATTCACCGACTGGTGCAGGAGGAAATGAATGTCTGCTCTGAAGCTGCTGGGAGATATCCAAGCAACTACAATGCCTGGTCCCATCGCATCTGGGTTTTACAGCATTTGGCAAAGCTCACTGTCAAGGTATAATAAAATAGTGAATAAATTCTTAAATTTTCTCCACAAAAAAACCCAAATACTGGTTTGCAAAGCAGACTACATAACATGAATGAAGAGTATCAAGTGACGTTATCACAGGTAGCCAAGAATGTTTTAAGAAAGGGGACAAAATCTTGCAGTGAGTATGTTTTGCATTTTTCTTGCCATTGTAAGCAGGTTCTGCTCAGCAGAAGTAACACATTTTTCTTGCCTGTATAGAAAGTTCTGTTTCTCTCATAGTACTTGGTGCTAACATATGTGTGGTAAGAGTATAGGAGGGACTATGTGAGCCGAAGTAAGGAATGGGGAACTCTAAGTAATTCTTCCAGTGCTAGTCTTGAAATTCATAGTAGAGGAAAATGGTAATGCATAACAGATATTAAATTGATAATGTAATATCAATGTTTTGATGCCCTTACTCAGCTTACATGTGGTTTCAGAATTTTGAAGGACCAAGTAAAGATAGCAAGAACTTTGGAGAAGGCATAGTAGTGCTTGTAACTAATTTTTTCAGCTCCAGCAGTATTTTTTGACAGCATTTACACTGGGACCTGATTTAGCTATTTCAGGGACACTTCATGCAGTGTTGAATGTTTTCTCAAGACCCGCAGCAAATTAAATTAGTTGATGTGACACGGTCTAGGCAGTTTTGTAATACAATGTTTTCTCAGTGGTTAGGTGAATTCTTTGAGTATTAGGTTGATACAGTGACACATCACTCACTTTTAACAGCAGTTTCTGCATTTTGGCGCATAGGGTTATAAGGGAGGAATTTGGACATTGTTGAGTCGATGTAGCCATTGTTTTTATGCCCATTTCAGAGACAGGGAGGAATTTGGACTCATCTGCTTAGCAAGTGTATATGAAAAGGTAGTTTTCAGAAAACTCAGGGGAATTGCAGGATTCAGAGAGATTGGAGGTTAGAAGTTAGGGTTAGAGGTATATATTTACAGAAAACAGGAACTTTAATATCTTCAAGAGCTTATTAAAAGGTGAAGGGAGTTAGCACTGTTAAAAAAAATTCAAGTCATTTTATGCCTTAAAACAAGTTCTAACCAGCTCTGTGTCCATTATGCTGGTAATAGTAGTCTGAGGATTAGGATTACACCTTGAGTGCTTTTTGCACTTGCTATTCCTTACTGATTTAATTAAAGAAAAATAATTACATTGTAATAGAAATAACTCTCTGCAGAACTGGAATTATTTTGGTGAATTTATTCATTGTCAGTTGTGAGTGCATTTTGTGACAAATCACAGACATGCCTGTGAAGGCAGTATTTTGAATTCATTTGACCATTCCAAAGTCTATTCAGTTGGCCTGCCATCCCACTTCCCCTACTGATGTACTTTTTTTAGAATGAAGACTGTAGAGGTGATACTTTTGTCTTGAGTTGTCCATCTGGTCTCTGTTACCTCTGGCAACATTTCACTGATGCTGTTGTCCCTCCATCAATGTGTTAAGCCTGTTGGGAAGTATCTGTGTTGGCTCTAGGTTTTTTTCAGGACACCACCAATGCACCTCATCGGGGGCCTAGTAGAAGGTGTTTAGGATACAGGAAAATTAGGGAAAAGTGTGGAGCATAAAAGACAGCAAGAAACCTGTGATAAAATTTTTCTAGGTAACTTTAAGAGGCAGAATTATACAGTGTTTAGTTGCAAGATATGATGCGAGGAAAAAAGTAAATAAGGAGAACAAGGGAAAGGCAGGCATTACAGACTTTCACAAAAATATGCAGGTTCATAGAATCATTTGGCTTGGGAGTGATCTCTTATCTCATTCCAACCACACAGCAGTGTGCAAGGATGCAACTCATTAGATCAGGTTGCTCAGGACCCCATCCAGCCCAGTATTAAGTCCTCACTGGAGGGGGCAGTGGAGCAGTCCCAAGACGGGGCTCTGAGGGGCTCATCACCAGTCTCCATGTGGACACAGAGCTGTTGACCCCTCCTCTCCGGCTGCATCCATCCAGCCAGTTCCTTACCCACTGAATGGACCGTCCATCAAATCCATCTGTCTCAAATTTGGAGATAAGGATGTCGTGTGGAACCCATATTGAATGCCTTCCACGTCTAGATTGATGACATCTGTTAGTCTTCTCTTGTTGACCATTGCTGTCACTCTGTCATAGAAGGCCACCACATGGGTCAGGCACAATTGCTGGCTGCCTTGTGTCACCTCCTTGTCTTGTAGGTGCCTTAGCATGTCTTCTGAAAGGATCTGCTCCATGATCTTGCCAACCACACCGGTGGGGCTTACTGGTCTCCAGTTCCCCAGGACATCCTTTCTCCCCTTTTTAAAATGGGAGCAGTGTTTCCCTTTTTCCAGTCACTGGGGACTTCCCCTAACTGCCATGAGTTCAGATACAGTGGACAGTGGTTTGGCAATGTGAGCCAGTTATCTCAGAATTCTGTAATGTATATCTTCAGATGCCACAGATCAGCAGCTGTTCAGCTTCCTCAAGTGGTTCTGCACCTGCTCTTTGCTGACAGTGGGAGGGAGTCTTCCCCACACAGTCTAGAGGATCAAGGACTAGAGAGAATTGGGAAGGAGGCCTGACTGCCATTGAAGACTGAGACAACAAACTCAGTACTTCATCCTTTTCCATGTCAGTTGCCACCAATTCTTGTTAATTAAGGAGCATACACTCTCCTTGGTCTTTTTTTGTGACCTATGTACTTACACAGTCCCTTCTCTTTATTTTTAGCAAGTCCTGTCCAGCTTTGCCTTGGCTTTTCCATTCTTTAGAGGTTTTTTACTTGCTTAATGTCTCATGTAATTTCAGCAATTTCTTTGTTTGAGTATCTGAAAAGTATGATAAATTTCAACAAGATGCAGGACTGGAATCATGCTGAGAAACTGACAGATAAAACAGTTGTCACTGATTCTATGGCCATTGAGTTCTTGCAAGGTTGCCTGAAATTAAGGAGTACCTGTATTATTTAGGGCTGTATTTCTGCTGTAATACAAACTTTGCCTGTAGTTTGAAGTGTGCAAGGCAGCAGAGGCCCAGAAACATAATTTTTATGTTGTATTATCATTTAAATATGACTTCTCAAAATAAGTTTATCATTAACAAAGCTATTGACCTGCTTTGGAGGATTTCAAGAGGTAGGCTATGTAATAGGATTTTGGTTATTCTTTTTCCTCTGATTTGATAATCCTAATGCTACTGCAAACTGAATCTCAGCTCAAGCTCTGGGAAAAAGATTTAAAATGATAGAGAAGAAAATTTTGGCCCAGTGGAAAAATTAAATAAAAAGATATAGGTGTTCCTTCTTTCTTACACTAGATAGTCAAAAACATTATCTTCTTTCAATATAGAAATTTCAGTTTGTTCTAGCTGCAGAATTTGAATAGCATTAGCAAGTTTACAGTAGTGTTAAAGAGTGTTCATTAACATAAATCAAGGATTTGTCAAGAATAGATCGTTTGAAGCTAATCTAATAATTCTGGTATTGGAGTACTTGCCATGGAAAGCCTGATTTCAGCTTTCTCACATGACTGTACAGTCAGTTATTGGGGTTAGATCATGGGCTCCAGATACCTACTAAAAGGTGGGTGTATAATTAGGGAACTGGGATAGAGAGGGGTGTAGTCTTAAAATTCATACACATCATGTTGCTTCAGTGAAATCATGCAGATAGAAAAATAAGGTGTAGTTCAGCAAGGGTTGACAAACTTTTTTGTTTTCTTTAGATTGAAACACTCAATTTCATAATGTGGAGATTGACTATCAGACCCTACAGTAAAACAAGCAAGCAAACAAGTAGTGGGGTAATTGTCATGAGGTAGCACTTCTCTTGTGTGATGCCCAGAAGACAACCTGTTCATGAGACAGAAAGTGGTTTTTCTTGTAGCCATCTGCAGTAATGCCTTAGCTTTTTCTTAGATGACAGGGTCTTCAAAAGTGCTAGTTTATGTGAATGCTGTATTTATTTGGTTGTCCTTAAAAGTTTGTTTCCCCATTTCCTTTGCATTTCCCCAGTGTCCCAGACCAGGGAGAAAGTTCAGGTCTACAGTTCACAGTTGGAAAAACGCTGTAAAACAAGCAAGCACATGGTCTGGGAGGGTGTAAGAGGGAGTGCATACCTAGAGGCTGAGATGAAGGTCACTGAGCAGACATGTCATGTTCTGGGAGAGGCTGCCAGTTCCATGGTAGTCAGCTTACCACCAGAGGTAGAAAAGAGGTTGTCAAGAGTGGGGAGGGAGGAATTCTCATATAGTTTCATCTTTCTTCACAGAACAGTGGCAAAGGGCTTGTACTGATAGAGATGGAAATGAAGAAAGCTGGCTTTCTAAGAAAGAACCTCTTGGAATTCTGGCATTAGCTGGCTTTTTCTTTTACTTCCAGTTGTTAGAAACATTTTCAACTGGTACTCTGAGGTTCCTAGGTAGGAGGCTGTTTTTTGCAGATCTGAATATATTTTCATGGCCATCTTCTGTCTTGCTTTTTTAAAAGAGATGTTCTGGTTGAGGTAAGGAGTAATGCTGGAAATAATTTTGTTCCCTTTGAACAGGGAATTAAAATGCATAATTAAGATGTTCCCCTGTAAATTTGTAGCTTATAAATATTTCAGATAAATAATTGTATTCTTCCAAGGTCTCAGTTGAGCATAAATGTGTATAGTATCAATTACAGCTGAATAAAGGCTGATCTGATTTTTCTGAGCCTTATGTTGTTCTTGATAGACTTATAAATTTTGAAGTTCAAAAGTTTAAAGTACTAGGCTCAGTTCTGGGAAGAAAGGAAGGAAAAGCTGTTCTTATGGTTTAAAGTGCAGATCTGGACATGGAGTTTTAGCCCCCTTAAGAATGCTGTGTTTGCACTGTTATTTAATACTGCACTTCAGTTTGCTGATCTCTAAATAGAAGGCGATGCTGGTATCTTTTGGCAAGATTTAGAAAAACATGATTATTATCTAGGGCAGAAGATACTGTTTGCATTGCATTTGCTCCAATTTCTTTTAGAACAGATGCCCCCCCCAAAGAGCTATATACCTAGTGTTGTGTGTTTCCGTTATTTTCTTTATGGGCGGCTGTGGCTTTTGTGCTGCAATATCTAAAAGAAGGACTTCTACCTAAAATTGTTTTGCATCAGCTGGTCTTATTAAGTGATGTAAGTAGCTTAGGAGAAGAGGTTAAAAGCTAGAGTATACCATAAGACTATTAAGATTTCTTCCAAAAGTCTTTAGAAGTAAATGAAGAGGGTAGTTTTAAACTCTTTGCATAGTTAAAGCTCTGGAGGAGAAGCAGTGTGAGGAAAGAGGTTAAGAGCTGTGAAAAGAACCAAACCAGTGGCTCTAACAGAGAAAGCAAAGCATAGTAAAAGCTTTGTCTGGGAGCCAAACTTGCATTTCTCTCCAGAAATGAATTTTGAAGTTTTAGAGCACTCAGAATTAAGAGACAATTCAGAGGAGCCAGAAGTGTTAAAAACAGAGCTACAGTTGGCAATTTAAGTATCTACCAGAGTTGTTATGAAAGGACTTCATAGTTGTTATGTTTCTAGGAGTTCTTCATTAGTAAAATCAAGGAACCTGATTATGGACACATACTTTTATATTTCACCAGATCTAGGACTTTAAACATAATACTATGGTTGATTTTCTCTCATGGAAAATCAAGGTGCAAATCAAGTTTGGGTTTTTTCCTTTTAAGCAACTTACCTACCTTCTGACACCCACAATCCACTGGGTAAAAAGTAAAATTCTTAAAGCTAATAGCAGTGTAGTTTGTGCCTCCTCTAAATAGTATTTATTGCTAACCATTTTAAGATTCTTAAACCACTGCTTATTTCGTATCAGAAGTGGTTTGGGTTTTTTTCCCACTCAGCTTGTGGGTAGGTTTCTGAAAAACTTTTTCACAGTTTGGAAGAAGTATTAATTTGTTTTCTGCAGGAATGCCAAGATGCTTTTCAGCACATAGCACGAAAGGCTCCGTGGTAGTTCTTTTTCCTGTGTATTCTTAAACCATTACCACAATGGCTGAAATCCCCAAAGAAGGGATTACCTTAATGCAGAAGCAGTAGTGGTAAGTTCCTCCACTATACTGGTTGATAACTGTGCCTGCGTTTTGTTTCAGGTTCTCCTTGATGAACTTGCATCCACTAAATATTGGGTATCCATGCATGTCTCGGACCATAGTGGATTTCATTACCGCCAGTTCTTGCTCAATTCCTTGATACGCAGAACGGTGACTGACAAAAACATACTGGTACAAAAGCAAGTGGTTAGTGAACAAAACCCTAGCCCTCAGAAGGAGGAAGAGAGTGCAGAGACAGAAGCTGCCTGTGCAGAGGAGCAAAGTGTGGATCTCCCCGGCCGTTTAGACGAAGAGATGGAACTCTGCAGTGAACTGATTGATAATTACCCAGGGCATGAAACCTTGTGGTGTCATAGGTAAGAGGACCTGATTAAAAGAATTTTCTTCTGATTTGTGGATGATTCTTCACATGGTATTTCCAAATTGTTTTGGTTTTAGGAAGTACCACTCAATAAAAGATTTTTGAACTACTATGTATTAAATATTTCGAAAATGTTCAAGAGCATAATCAGAGCTGTTGTGTGGGAAATTCGATTTGGCTTAAATATCTTGAGGTGTAAGCTCCACTTGTCCCTGTAATTTGTGCAAGAGACACAAGATGCTGGTTATGAGCCACTTCACACTTTAAATGTTGAAACAACACACAATGAACAAAATGTCGACAGAAGTTTGGGTGCAGAAAATGTTTGCTTTACCAGCTGGGTGCAGGTTCCTGACTAGGTGACTGGAGATTTGCCAAAGGTGGAGAGCTTTCTAGTACAGTGTGCGCAGAGAAGCAGATTTTGTGTCTGTGAGAGAAGTCTGGTGGGATGGCAAATGAATTGCAGGAGTTCAGCAGCAGCAGGTTATTTTCAGTGTATGACTTTCTTTTCTTCTTTTCTTCTTTTCTTTTCCTTTGAAGAAGGTGTGTATTCTACCTTCAGCAGCACTTAAGCAACAAACTTCCTCTTGTGAATATGTCGGTATCATCTGTGGACAGCAGTGATGAAAGTCTGAATAATTCCCACCACAGTCCTGCAGCAAGTCACTTGGCACAAGCTATGGATGTTGATGGTTTGAATGAATCCAGCAGCAAACACGGTTATACCCAAGAAACAAAACGGCTGAAGCGTGCTCCTGTGCAGGACTCTCTTGGTCCAGAAATGGAATACCAGTTTGTTGATAAAGTATTATCAACTTGTAGGGATGTGGACCAAGCCAGGTTTGCTACTGCTTATAGAAAATGGTTAGTTACTTTTGTAGGTCAGTGAAGGAAACATTGAAAGCTTTCAGGGTTCTTCTCTTAGTGCAATATTCTCTTTTCAGACACAAATGCATGTCTTGGTTGCAAGTGTTAGCTAACTCTGTGTTTCTCTCTCTTTTGACGGTCAGTCCTAAAGCTAAATTTCAGAGTAGACATCTGTCATTTTATTAAAGAACTGGCATATGTTTTTATTAAGCAAATGCAGTTTGTTACTTAATCTCTCAAAGAAATCACTCTTAACAGCTTCCTACCATGACTTTTTTTTAACTTCTGCATTAAGGTGGACTCTGAATCATTTGACTTAAAAGAAAACAAAGAGGTAAAAGAAAAAAGTTTGAAATGCTTGTGAAACAGAGTGTCTGAAAAAGTGGGAGAATCTGTCACTATCAGCTAAACCTGTTCCCAGTTTGTTCCTGTGTGGCATCATGCTAATATCTTATGGGATCCAGACTATATTTTGTGAGTGCTATTATTTTGTATAGCAGTCTTTGGTAGAACACCAGAATATAGTGTTTCTTTCTGAAGGCTTCAGTAACAGTTTTGGAGCTGTGATACCTTTTACTGTTTTAAATTGGTTTTTTTGTTTGCTTATTAATTGTCATGTTAGCTTCATAGGAAGGTCTATAAGGTTGAAATCTTGATAAGCAGATACAGGAAAATGTGGCAGAAAATAGTTCAAATACATGTTCAACCACAGCTAGAGCTGTATTTGGCTGTATTTGTGATTTGTTTTCTTAAAACAGACTATCTTCATTTCTTACTTGTTTTTTATTTATTTATTTTATCTCAACAATCCAGATTTAATCACATGTGATACACATTTCTGAATGTCCTTTTTACACTACAGATTCTCACCCTGCCAAATCACACATTGGTAACTTGTATTTAATCAAGACCCTACAAGTCCAGTATTGGATGGAGTAAATAGTAGCTCTTCCAACTGATGATTGAGACTATACAGTTAAAAAAAAAACAAACAAACCAGTGACAGCAACGAGGGAGCTAACCCTCCCCTTCTGTTTCTGTTTTTTTTTTTTGTTTTTTTTTTTTTTTTTTTTTTTAAGAGCTTCAGTCTTTGTTGTTTTGGGCTTTTTTTGCATTTTTACTCCTAAAGAAGAGCTCTACTCCAGCCATACATCTGTGTTTACATAACTGTAAATTTTAAGGGAATTCGAAATCAATTATGAATAGTATATTTTGTAATTTCCTTAGAATTTGTCTGTAAAAAGCATTTTTTACACTAGTAGAATTGTGCTGGTACACAGACCCAGGGAAAACATTCTACAACTATAGAAGTCCATACAATGGCAACATTGCCTCTTTTAAAAGCAGACTATTCTCTGGGGGGATTAGATTTTCAAGTTCGTTTCCTTGCCGTAATTGTTTTATTTATCTTCTGCCCCACATGCCTCTTGACCAAAAATTTCAAGAAGCTGTTTCTATTGGGCAGAGAGAAGCAATGAGGGAGGAAAAAACACAGGTAGCCTACTCAAAAAATGTCACTTTGAATTAAAAAAGCACTCAAAATGTGAAGTTTCTGCACTTCTAAGAAGTTTGATGAATGGCATTTACTCTTGCATTTCAATATGGAAACAGACCACCTCCGGTCTTTGAGAGTATGTTCATGATTCATTTCAGGCACAAGGTAGCTACAAATGACATTTCTAAATGTACACTGTTCTGTTTACAATACATAAATAAGACTGATCTAGGCTTGAGAATCTCCCTAACAAAGCTTTGTTCCAGAGGGCATCCACACCTGCCTCTCCGAAGCTATGCAAGTATTACATGCATATGTTAGCTTTGAGGTGCTGTGGGATGCTCTGGTGGTTTTGTTCATGATTTTAGTTGCAGAAAACATAGCTATTGTCTGAAGGAGGTATGGGATTGGCTTGAGAGCACAGTTTTGTCATAAGCTGTTGCCTCAATGATCACTGACACATGGGTAGGTTCAAGTACAAACATGAGTCTGAACTTGAGAACTTAACTTGAGCAAGAGCTTTTACACATCCCAGGAGACCTGATGTTTAGTGAATGTGGATGATGCATTAAAGGATGTAGAAGCCTGAGTCAGCTTGATTAACAGTATCCCAATAATGACTCATATGAGCCTGGAAAGTGTGAAATGAAGAGGGCAGTGTATTAAAGATCAGGTTCTTGGTCTTACATTACTTAGTAATGTATTTGTGTGTTCTGTTTACCTTGGCAAAATTTTCCTGTTTATGAGAAAAATATTAGTGATAGGAGCAATCTTGGAGGTGGGAGCATGATGAGAAACATTTCTTGAACTGTGGAAGGAAAGAGATTCTCTCTTCTTGCACTGGAAAGACTGAGGCTTTCAGAAGAAAATACTAATATTGGAATCTGACTTGAAATTCATTATATAGTTCTTCCAGACTGTAATCTGAAGATTTAGTTAGCATTCTCAGAGCTGTACTGTGGAATTTCTGTGCTTTTGAACTTGACATCATAAACATTTAAGCAGATGCCCTCATATACATGTGTATAGTTCCTGTTCATGTCAGCGCAAGTGATGCATTCTTGTAGGATGACAAGATTTGGTCATATGTAACTGAATAGAGTTACACTGAATTTTAGAACTTGGAAAAATGTTCTGAAAACTCTGATTATAGATGGTGCTGATATTCTTACTGCTGTTGTAAAACACTGATGGCTGTAGCATAATTGATAAGTATGGGTTTTTAAAGTCTGCACCTCATGGAAATATTCCCCTGCACTCTTTTTTTAAAATCCAGTTAGAATAGTTACATTTAGAAATGTTTGCAGACCTGAAAAGTTAATAGTGAAATTGAAACAAATCATATCTTTCTGTTTGAAGGAAATGCAAACAGTAAGTTATTAAGTGTGAGCTTTAATTTTTTAACAGTAACAGTATAAATTATATTAAGGAAAATAATATCCAAATTGCTTCAAACTATCTATGTCCGGAAGCCTCATGCACGAAACTATTTAAGAGGTACTTCTAACATACTGCATTAAGCTCAAACTGATGTGAAATTGTGGAATATGATCTTTGCAGTATACCTGTCTAACCACTTGGTGTTACTGCAGAGTCCCCTTTGGGCACTACTTGAAAAATAGAAAGTGGCTTTAGGCCATTGGTAGTTAATGTACTGAGCATGGCTACTTTACGTAAGGCATTTCAGCTGTTTTGTGTTTCAGAGATCAGAGACTAATAATTTAGTCAGTGAACATTTCTGCCGAGAAAATGTCCAACAGAAACTGCAGAATTCAAGGCTCTCACTCTCTGAAATTTCTTCAAATATAAATTCAAACTTTGTACATCTTTAAACATCTTAGTGTAAAGTTCAGCATCTTTCCTAATTTTCTATTGCTGTAGTATGTGTCATTTTAATTGATTCTTTTTGTTCACTGGATTAGTCTTTGTAGAAATTTGTTTGTACTAGAAACAAAGGGTTTCGAGGAACAAAAGTAATTTGAAACTACAGAATTTGGAATAGAAGGAACCACGTTTTAAAGTGGTAAATTCTCAGCTGCTAAATACAGTAACTGTTATTTCACTGGCATTTTGTTTGTCTTGTGTGTTACAGTCACTGGAGAAACACGCAGCATTAAATACAGCTACAATAACAAACTTGTATGAAGTCATTGGAATGCATTGTTATAGCTGCTCTGATAATGTACTCATGTCTGCATATTTGTGTTTTATTGACTGCTTACATATTCTTTATACAACAAAATCCATGTGTTATTTAAATAGGGGATAAATAACTTGTCTGTTTATACTATTTGATTAATTACCTTGTATGTAACTTGCTTTAAGACAAATAAGCAAAGTGATAATATAGTGAGAAAGCTTAGATTTTTGTCTTATAATGAAAATTTCTGGCATTTCCAGTTTTATTCTAGTGCTGCTTAATTAGAATGTGTAGCTAGAGTTTATGGATGGGAGTGATTTTTTTGCTAAGTAGATAGTTAATGAATTTTTAAAACAGTACTGTATAATATTGATGAACAGAAAGAAGGGGTTTTGGAAAAGTTTGTCCGCATAAACAGACTCAAAAAGCATACTTTTTTCAAGAACATATACACTGAGCAAAATGTGAGTACCAGAGAATAATTTAGGTTGGGAATCTTCAGAGATTTGATGATTAAATTTTTGGACAAGTTGTTGTTTGCTTAGTTTTGTTTTGCCTTCTGTAAGGGAAGAGTGCTTTTTGGTTTTTTTTTTAATCAAGTAGGAGGTGAACCATTGCACTTACCATATGTGGAGAAAAACCCACAACTGCTGAATTGTATCTCATGGAGCAGTTTTGGAAAAAGCAATGAACTGACACTGAAACGTAGATGTCACTTCAAAATGTATCTTTGCACTTATTGAGTGATGAGATGTATGTAATTAGATCTTACTATTTTATCAGTGTCAGATACAAAGAATAGGGTGTAACTCACCAATTCTCAAATGCACTTAACATTCAAGTTACTATCGAAGGAAGTTCAGTGTCCCTGTCTATGATATTTTCCTTGTGTACTCAGAGGTATGTTTCTTTTCAGCCTCTTCTCTGTTCTTCCAACCAGCAAAGAAGAATGTAGCAAAGCATTGGTGAGGTGACCTAATTTTGTGTTTGAGTAACTCTGACTACCTCCCAAAAAGTACTTTGACTGATGTCCGTAAGTGGAGTTCATCAGGCTCAATTATTTCAGAACCTCATGCTAGGCCTATATGCTCTTTCAGATGTGAAAAGCAAGAGGTTTATCAATGAATCTATCAAGCTTTCCAGGGACAATTTGAAGGAGAATGGAAAAAATACTATAGTTAAAGTTGGGAAAACTAGAATTAGCATAAATCTTCATTTGCCTTTTTCTCTGAAGAAGCAACTGTGTTGCTGAAAAATGGAGGAAATATGCTTCCAGGGAATTCCATATATTATGCTTTTGAACTGCAGATCTGACACTTCCTAGTGGCTTTTGCCTAATGTGTAATGTTACTTCTCAGGGCATAGTCTATTATAGTGAATTAGGGTGCATTTTTACAGTTTATAATTATTGATTAAAAAGGAACAAAAGATAAACATGTCACTGGCTTTTAATTACTTTTTTTTTTTTTTATCTAGCATATTATTTTATAATCTACTCGCATGCCAACACTGTACCCAGTAATCTCATCTGCTTCTTACTGTTATTCTGTTGAATTGCTGTTGCAGTCTTGCAGGAAGCTCCTGATAGTTGTAGGATTTATTCTCTGAGGTTCCTAGTAGTATTCAGTAAAGTAATTAGTATCTCAAAGTATGTTGTAATAATGGGGAAGCTTTTTACAGCATCTGTTTTGATGCACCATAGGTCTTAGATTCAATATTTAAAAACCTTTTGTTAGGATTCTGAATGCTAAATCTTTTTTGATAGCTGTCATACTCTTACATGCAGCTGAGTTATTCTGGAAAACAGAAGTCTTAACTGAAGTCACATTCATTAAATATCTTTATCTGCTCCATCTGGAGCCTGCTGTACATCCTACTGTATAGACAGAGGTGGGGAGAACCCACAGTGAGGTGCATATTTTCTTCATGAGACATTTTCTGAATGGAATATAATTATGGTTAAACAAAGAGCTTTTCTTGGATGAGGTACACCTGTCTGTTCATTGTGAATAAAGTTACAAAATTGGTACATCATTAATATGGTAAGATTTGCTGAATGGCTGCATGCAATGAGTAGATAAAAGAAATGTGTTTTTCTTAATCTGCTGTTAAAAAAAAATCACATAATGATATGAGGTACCAGAATTTGTTTTTAGAAAGCAAAATGTACCTATTGTGTTCATTCTCTTTTGTATCAGTTTTTCTTTTTTGAAGTAGCTACATTTAAAACTGAAAGATGTACTTGGGAACACACTTAACTTCATATAATCTCATTACTTTCATATAATCAAAATAGTAGATGTCTTAAATGTTTTGAAGTAGCTTTAAGATCCAAGGTAGTGACAGCACTACAGTGTTTAAGTGAGCCAATAGACTCTAATTTTGTATCATCATTGTGTTCATCAGTACTATTCTATGTAGGGAAATGTTTATTTTATCAAGATTTGTGCAAAAATATTTAATTCTCATAGCTTTCTTATTAGGGGGATATACAACTAGTTTTGAACATAATATTTTGCAATATTTTTTCTATGAAAATTTCTCAAATGCACAGTTGTCACCATTGTAAATTTTATGTAGATTTTCAAGATGAATTAGATAAATCATAAATTTTGTAGCAGAAAGACTAAAATTATGACAGGGTAGTAAGACACTGAAAAGTAATCTGCTAAATGACCAGTCTTCTACAGGATAGTGAATGTAAAGCGTTGTTTTTAAGTGGTCTTACTTCGTCATAGGATGAATTCCTGTCAGATGGGGATTATTGTCTTTTTTTTTTTTTTTTTTTTTTTGGGTAAACAGTAGAGAGTTTATCTGTGAGTAAATTATCTATATTTATTTTCCCACAATAAATGTGCATGTATGTGTGAATGGATGGATGGCAGAATCGTATTTATGTCCTGTGAATGCTGCAGAAATCATCCACATTTGGCTTCCTGTTGGCAGACTCTCCAGGGATGACCTGTCCTGAGTCTGAGTCTAGCAGGGTCAGTGCCAGGTTGTCTGCTGAAAGCAGTGAGATCTGTTGCTTCCTCTCTCTGTCTTAATCTGCCTGATTATCATTATACTTGGGGAAATGCCTGCACACACCAACCAAATCATTAGTGGTGGTGTTTATTCCAAGTGCTTGCAGAGAGTATTTGAGACTGTGAAAGAGTTTGTAAGGTCTTGCAAGTTGGGAAAATTTGGGGGTGCTCAGTCAATACCCAGGGGATACTTTTCACGACTCCTCCAGAAAGGAAATGGACAGACATGTTTCGCAGGAGTGCTTTAGCATCACAGGAGACTTGAGAAAAGTATAACTAGTGACTTAAATTGGTATTTAAAAACAAGTAGTCTTTTTGGTACTTTGTTTTCAGTATTTTTCTCACGGTCTTTTTTGTAAAAATAAATCACATAAAATATTCTCAGAATTAAGTAATTTTGAGTGTCTTCTGATTTTGAATTATTGGATTTGACAGCTTTCCTCAAAGGAAGTTGTTTTACTGGAAAATGCTAGCACCCTTCTTGTTTCCTCTTAGACAATGTGATTCATTCCAAGTGTCCTAAAATGAGCACCTGAAATCACAAGGTGTTACTGAAAGTATTGTTTATCATCCTAAATGCAAAAAGCTTTTCTCATATGCTTAGGGGTTGTTTTTTGGTTTGGTTTTTTTTTTGTTTGTTTGTTTGGTTTTTTTTTCATTTTCTCTTACTAGCTGCTAGGTAGAAAGAACATGTAAGGAAGCCCATGGCTAATATAAGCAATCTTGGCTTACTTAGTTTGGGTGTTTATTAGTTCAGAAAGGAGCAAGTAATAAACCCACCAGGGTTCTTGTATAGAAGTAATTTGCAGGATCTGGTTATTTGTGATCTGAATGCTTTATTTTTACGTCTGTTGAAGTGTGTTTCAAAATTCCCACCAACTTCACTGACTTCAGATCAGGCTGTGCTGTGGAGGGAGTATCAGCCTCTACCTGATAGCCATCACATATTTAGTGTGATGAATTGTAAGGGACTTGTTCGTCTTTCACAAGACATACATGGTTGTATTTATGGCTTCAGTTAAAAAACAGTTTGTGTAGTGTATAGTCATTAGCACTGTGGAAAAGGAGCCATTAAGGTTATGGAATGTTTGAGGTTTAAAAGGGCAGCTAGAGAAGAACTAGGGGTACTAAAGGGTATCAGTAGCTAAGGATGGTTCCTTTTTCCCTCTGTTTTTTTTTTCCCTTTTATTTTCTCCTCTCCTTCTCTCTCCCTCTTTCCTCCACCTCCTGCCCCAGCTCAAAACTTCCCATTCTCTCCCCTGCCCCTATGATTTGTCATCTTTTCTAGTGACAGAAGTTTCATATAATGTGCCTCTGTGCAAACCAGGATAACAGTTCAGTTTTGGAAGTATTGTATATCAATAGCAAATAGATACCAGTGCTTGAGGTTTGTGCAAGATATTTAGGGATGACTGGAGAGGTTTCAAGTGCTGTGTGATAACTGATGCACTATTGAACAGGAATGTCTTAAAAAACAGTGGATGGCCTGAGTTAAAATGCTGTTCTCCACATTTGTCACCCATCTCCACAAATGCTTATCACTAGCTAACAGCTAATCTGCTTTGTAAAATGCATCTATATCATGTTGATTTGAGATGTTCTACAATTATTTGTTGTTATCTAGTACTAGATAACTTCCACCATGCCTTCAGTCCTCCTTCAGTGGAGCCTGGCCAAGTATAGATTTTCATGGTTATAAAACTGGTTTTTCTGTGAAGGGTATTTGAAATTCCATCATATAAAATGTGCATTTTCCTGATGTCTAGTTAGAAACATAGAAGGGCATCTTAGCACTGTTTTCCAATTGTGCACACTGAGTTTTACCTTGTTTATCTCAAATATTTTGTATTGCATGTTAATTAAATTTTTGCATATCCTAGTAGTACAAAATTACATACACAATAAAAAACAGCACCCTTACAGTTCTATCTGTTCTATGCAGATGTCTTCCAAAATTTACAGGTACAGTTTTAGTGGTGGTGGTTGGTAAGCAGATTTTTTTCACTTATTTATCAGCAGACTTGTTTTTATATGTATTAGTGACAAAATGGACTAAGCACCGCTGTAAGTTATTGTATTTCTGTAGAAAATGGGAAATAGTGTAATATTGTTTTTGTTAAATGTTGGCAGTTTATAAATAAACTTTTCATCTCTTAAAAACCCTTTGTTTTGTGGCAATATTGAACTCCATTTTCATTCATTGTACAACAGACACCTCTTGTAATTACTGCTAATCTCTTCTGTGATACACTTCCTTTGACAGGAGTTTCATCTTCTCTTATGAATTAAGTGATATTAGCAGACTTATTTTTGGTTCTTTTGAACATTGACACTTAGGCCTTTTTTAGAAGCTTTCCTAGGTCTTTGTTCAATAAAAGGAGAGAGATGAACAGGAGTTAGTTCTTTATAAGATACTTCTTTCTGGCAATAGACAGCTGGCTGTACTGTTTAGAGTTGCAGAACTTGGACAGCTGATTGCTGCTTATGTTTTTTCTAACTTATTAAAATTTCAGCATGATGTTTTGTGATGTGCTTGCCTTTTTTAAAATCTGGAAGCAACTAGAGGAGCTTGTGCCAGTCTTTCCAGGTTCCATACAATTTCTATATTGTTACAATTGAAGGAAAAGTATTTCACGGATACTAAAATCAGGTACTTGACCTCTCGTGTTAAGAAAATATACCTTCTTTGATTCATATTAAAGGTAGATGTAATATAGAAGTACTACTGTACATGGTACTTTGATTCCAGTTGACTGCCTTTAGAAGATAAATTCTGCTGTATAGATTTTATAAAACTACCTGAAGAACATCCGTTCCTAATCTGACCCCTGATCTGAACTGGATGGGAAGATTCTTGAGGTATGCTTATTAGTTTTGTAAATTCTCTAATTATGCACATCAGATACAATAATAGCTGGATCTGTAATGTTGATCTGCAGTTAAGCCCTTCAAATAGTATTTTACTTCATGTATAGTTCTATGATTTCATTTAGAAAAGTTGTTAAAATTTTGGCAAAATGGACTTACATGTTTAGATCTCTTTCATAGACTTGAGTTAATGCTGCAGTAAATTTGCTTCTAGTCCTTGTATTTCCCGGCAATCAGTAGCTCTATAAAGAGCTTTCATTCCAGCTATATTCCAAATAATTCCAAGGTTCATTTAAATAATGTATTTAATTACTAAATATTAATATAAAAGAATGTTGAACTATCAGAATGTGTGGTTGGGATTGGGTTTTTATATGGTTAAGCACTGACCCTGGGATATTTCAATGTAATGGCATATGATAAAACTCTTCAAGGTTAGAAAATTTTGTATTTCATGTGTATTGTAAAGTGTGACTGGAACCATAGGTCCGATATTTCTCAAATTTACTTAAGGGTTTCTAGGTTTGTCTTGTCATCTTGGTATCTTGTTCAGATATACAGGGAAGGAAGTTAAAAATATGTCTGCATGGTCATTCTCTTCTTCTTGCACTTTGTAATAATTATTTGTTCTCTTGACACAGGGCTTCAAGTCTTCTACTGTTTTCTAGTTCCAGTGAGTCTAAATCTTCCAGAGCTACTAATAGCCCTTTAGAACTAACCCTTTAGAACTCCTTTGCTGGATACCAGAAGGTACTGTCTGCTTTTCCAGAAGTGTGGAGTATCTGCCTGTTAACTCTAGTCTGTTTGTGCTTCTACACCTCTGAAGTCAAGCTATGGATTCATTCACTACTTCCTTTGTAACCAAACATTTGAAGCACTTAGAGAGCTACTTTTTTGCAGTGTCTGGTAAAGAGGTAAAAGTAAAGAAGAGGAAATATTATGTCAAGAAGTATCAGTAGAGAGTAGGTAAGTTTTGGGGTACAGAGTGGAAAAAAACACAGCAGAAGCAGGTTTTTTTTGTTTTTGTCTGAATCCTGCTATTACCTGCATGAATTTTGTCTGACATGCTAGGAAAGCAGTTCCTGGGGGAAGATGGCAGCCTTTGGAGAGTGTCTCAATTTGACGCTGGCTCAAAGCCAGGCACTCAAGAGAGTTGCTCGCTCACCCTCTCCTGCTACAGCTGGGCAGCAGAGAGGCTGCGGGCATGGATCCCCACGGGCTGTGGGTGGATCTCTGCATCCCCCATGGATCCCCACGGGCTGTGGGTGGATCTCTGCATCCCCCATGGATCCCCACGGGCTGTGGGTGGATCTCTGCATCCCCCATGGATCCCCATGGGCTGTGGGTGGATCTCTGCATCCCCCATGGATCCCCACAGGCTGTGGGTGGATCTCTGCATCCCCCATGGATCCCCATGGGCTGTGGGTGGATCTCTGCATCCCCCATGGATCCCCACGGGCTGTGGGTGGATCTCTGCATCCCCCATGGATCCCCACAGGCTGTGGGTGGATCTCTGCATCCCCACAGGCTGTGGGTGGATCTCTGCATCCCCCATGGATCCCCACAGGCTGTGGGTGGATCTCTGCATCCCCACAGGCTGTGGGTGGATCTCTGCATCACCCATGGATCCCCACAGGCTGTGGGTGGATCTCTGCATCTCTTATGGATCCCCACAGGCTGTGGGTCGATCTCTGCATCCCCCATGGATCCCCACAGGCTGTGGGTGGATCTCTGCATCTCTTATGGATCCCCACAGGCTGTGGGTGGATCTCTGCATCTCTTATGGATCCCCACAGGCTGTGGGTGGATCTCTGCATCCCCCGTGGATCCCATGGGCTGCAGGGGCACAGCTGCTGCCCTGTCCCATGGTCTCACCACAGCCTGCAGAGGAATCTCAGCTCTGGTGCCTGGAGCACCTCCTGCCCCTCCTTCTCCACTGACCTTGGCGTCTCCATGTTGTTTCCCTCACATGTTCTCACCTCCTCCTCTTCTCTGACTAAAGGTAAAACTGTGTGCACTTTGTTTTGATTTTCTTCTTAAATATGTCATCACAGAGGCGTTACCAACCCCTCTCATTGGCCCAGCCTTGGCCAGCGGCATGTCCATCGTCAGAGCCAGCTGGGACTGGCTCTGCTGGACATGGTGGAAGCTTCCAGCAGCTTCTCACAGGAGCCACTTCTGTGGACCCCTGCTACCAAAAATCAGGCCATACAAAACCAATACAAAGGACAAGTGTTTTTCAGATTCTGAAGTGGAGTGTTCATAAGGGAAAGGGGAAGTTTTCTATTTAATAGGAGAAGTATGAGACAGCTTTTTTTTTTTTTAATCTTGAATATATTCTCAACTCTGGCAAACCCTCTAATATGATTTTTTTATGCTGAGGTACCCTTTGCTGTTGTCTTAGAACTCAAAAGATGAGGATAACAAAGACTTTTAGCTGTGGAACCTGTGAAGTTTTAAAGGTCTTGCCTTCTTTCACCATATAAGGTTGCTTGTTAAAACAGAGATATATTAATCTACCTGACACCTCTGTCTGGTTGGGAAAAGTGACGTAATGGAAGTTGCACATAGTGGTTTCTATGGCAGTTAGTGATTACCAAGTGGAGTCAGAATATAGGAAGAGGAAGATCAGTCTGGGCATTATCATTATCCACTCTAAAACTAAAAGCTCACATCTTTTAGCACATACAGGCATGAAGCAAAGAAAAACTAAAAGGTGTCAGAGTTCTGTAGTATCACGCCAGGTTAGCATGTGTGGGTATACATCTTTAGCTGTGTGGAACTTGACTGCTTTAAGCCAGTGAGATTTCTCAACACTTCAGACAAGTTGGTGAAGCCATGAAAATTTAGTAGCCACTGATAATCTGTTAGTCTTCATTTCTTTCCTCATTGAGGTGTCTTCACTACTGAAGGACAATATGGCTTTTTCTTAGGAAAAGGCGAAGAAACTCTCTGTGCATAACTGCTGTCTTTACAAAGTGCTGTCTGGCTGTGTTTTATGAGTAACTGGTCTCTTTTGTACCCCTTGCTGTCTACCGCTGTCCACTACCTCCCCATCCCCAGTCCTGCTAGTCCTTCACATGTCTGCACAGGCACACCAATTGCTTTGGACACCCTGGACCCTCAGGTTTGCATCCTCATCAGTTGCAATTTTTCCAGTTTGCCTTTGGTTTTTTAATAACCCGTTATTTAAGTTTGTTTCTTGTCTTTGCCTCTGTTAGTTCATCTCTTGGGTTTGTGTCTCTCTGTGCTGTGTTTGTGGCCCCCCCTTTACTTGTTACACCCTTTGGTATTGGAAAGGTCCTTGATCAGATACCTGTAAGCAAGCATTACCTACCCTTGCACAAATAGGTTTGCCTGTTTCTGGGAAAGCTGAAAACCTTGCTTCAGTGTATTTTTTTTTATCCCATGACAGCTTTATTCTTTCCTTTCTGAAGCCTTTTCACTTTGACTGAAAAAGTAAAAGCTTTTCAAAAGTCCTCAAATTAATAGCTTTATTGGTTCCTACAGTCCCATGAAACACATGCTACTCAGTTGGGTAGTGCTTGAATTGAATTAATACAGAAATTAAAATTTGCTTTCCATCTGCTTATGAGATTCGAGCAGTAGTTGCAGTTTTCCCTGTAAGATATTGCAATCACAAAAACAAAGGGAAAACTGCAACTACTGCTTGAACTTAGTAATTGGAAGGAGAGGGTGGCAGAGCTAAGAAGTAGTTTCTAAATGACTGTAATGAGGATGGAAAAGGAACAGCAGAGATAAATCCCCTTCTGTCTAGAAGGACTTTGGGTTGTCTCAGTGAGTAGTTGGTCTTCAATTAATGAAGAGAACATACTTGCATTAATGAAGTGGGTCCACTGGCTTAAAAATAGGGATGCAGACTTAAATGTTTATTGATACACAGCAGGTCAAAGCTGGCTGCACTGAGTCATAATTAGGAACATGAAAATGAACTAGGAAAATGTCAATTCATTGCTGTCCCTGCTAGCAAAACTAACCACTGCAAACTTACGAGCTTATGCGTTAAACTGTCAGATCACACTGGAACAGAAAGCACAGGAACAACCTGTTGATGAGTCTGGGCATTGAGGGGAGAGAAGGGAAAATACTTATCTTCATTCCTCTCTGATTAGGGGTTTCCATAAGAGAAGCAGAAATATAAAATATATCTTTCTTTAAACTTGGAGGGCAAAGGAGGGGATGAGAAACTTACTGAAGGTCAACAGAGAGTAATAGGGGCTCACCATCCTGAAGTGGTGCAGTGGTAAAGTAGGTCTCTCACCACAGACCATGAGAGACCTACTTTACCACTGCACAGAGTGGGTAGATGGACCTGCTTGTCTGGAAACCTCAAGGATTTGAGGTTTTATCCGTTGTGAAGGATAAAATCTACTTTATGGCTTCTGTGAGTCTGGCTGTGTCAGTGAGGTTGAGTCTTCCTACGTCTGGCAGGTACATATGGTAACTAGTTTGAAAGATATCATCATATTTCTTTTTATCTCCATTTTTTTATTTTCTGAGTCGGTGAATATATTTGGGGTTTTTGTTTTGTGGTGCTAAAGGTTTGATAGGAAGAATAAGGAGTTTGTTCCCACTCAGGCTAGGAAGAAAACTGTGTTTGAATATGATACATTAATTAACATTAACATACTGTTAAATATGCTAAGCAGCATGGTGTGGCGCAAAACAGGAGTGATTTGGTTTGTTTTGGTGATTCTGTAGGAGCAGGACAGGATTTAGCTGTGCTTTTGTGTTTAGCACCTGACTGCTGTGACTTTTGTTCTGGAGGGGTTTAAGTCATGTCATGTGTTGTGAAAGGGCTCCTTAGTTCTACTAAAGCAGATTATTTCCCTTTCTGCACTGCTCAGTGCACCACGGGTCCTCCTAGGTATCCAAAATACAAGGAACAGTTGGTGTGTATGTATTTAGCAACATGCAGATTGGTTAATGCATTGTCATGTATGAATCCTGTTGAGGAGGGTCAGGGACATGGCTCTCTGTTCTGGCTCTTGGCCTCCATAGGATATTGGTCATGCACTCAAGGGAGAGAAATTCAGTCTGCGTGGGAATTTTTTATTACACTTTGAGTGATCTTTGTAGTCATATGTTTTTCAACAATGCAAGTATATATATGCATGTATATATGCATATTTTGTAATTGCAGTTTCTAAATTCCACAAAACCAGTAGGTGGAAAGTATTTGCTTAATGAATACCAGACCTAATATTTACTAATACTGCAGTGTTGTAACTGAAGCAAAGAAACTGTGTCATTTTTGTGATATACCATGTATGAGCCACAGTATTTGGTCTTAGTGTTGATAACTTTGGTGTGAACATATTTCATACAAAAAAAAAATTCACAGGTTAACTGTTTATACTTCTGCTTCCTACACTTAATTTAAAAAGCTGCTGCTGAAAGTAATTTCTGCACATATGTTTTCACTGCACCCATTGCTCAGGAAGGTCTCTAACATTACAGTTTCTGACCATTTCCCTTTTCATGCCATTAGTGACATAGTAACAATTTAAATGAAAATGCTTTCCAATTAGTGGTGTCTTGAGATGCATTAAGTACCTGTGAAGCATGATCTTCACTACAGACCAATATAAAGAAATAAAACTTTAAATAAATCCAGGCTACATTTTAATAGAAGTTAATACAAAAAATAGTGCACTTCTCTGTTAACATACTTCAATTTATTCTAGTGGTGATATGTAGTAAAACCATAGCAACAAAAATATCTCAAGAGATAAATCATAAAATATCAGACTACTTCATCTAAAATTAGGCTGAAGAAAAATTAAGGGATTGCATGTAATCATAGGAGTTTGCTACGTCTTTACAGCACAACTAGGAGATTATTTAAAGGAACTGTGCTGTCAACAATTTAAATTTACCTGTACTCCCACAACTGTCCTAAGACTGACAAATATTTAGACCTATGATTTGCCCTTTCTTCTGTTTTCCTTCTTTGAAGACAAAATAGTTATATGTGAACACACCTGTATATATACTTCAGTCAAGGCTGAAATTTCCTCAGCAAGATAATCCAAGATCCCATTTCTCTGGCAAAAACTGCCTTTTGCCTTAACTTGGTTCATATGCTAATGCTGAAACATTTCTCACCTAACCATCCATCGACACCTTTCCATCATGTGCTCTGCCCACTCTTTTCACCTCTCCAAATGACAGTCATTTTTCAACCTGACCCAGCAATCTTGCTAAAAGTAAAAGACGTTAGTGCATGAAATACATCTTCCTTCAAATTCACTTTGTACCTCATTTGTTGCTGCCATCTATCATATAGTGGTTAGTGCCCCACTAAGTAAAGCTTTTCGAAATGGAGGGTGTAAAAAGGTCTTTGTATAGTGAACAGATATATCAGAACTTGGTCTAAACAAGTCAGCCTCCTGGGCTGATTTGACAAGGAGGAGGCTCTATTTTCAGCCTTCACTCCCTTAACATACAGAAGTCCATTTATTGCTATGCTTCACCATCACCTTGAAAACCAGATTTCAGAAACATTAATAGCTCTTATTATTTGAATGAAAGTAAATACAAGTGTATATGCAAGACTAGACAGACTATTGTTTTCATTTTGTTTGTTCCTCTTGTTTCTTCAGAGAACATGAAGGTTATTTAAATTTTCCACAAGGCTTTATTGTCCAATATTACTCATAATTCAAACCACACAAATATCCCTGGCTGCTATGACAGCATCTCTTGTGTTGGCTCTGCTACACCTTGTTTATTTCACTTGCTTTGTATTTGAGTAGAAATGCTTGGCGTTTTTTATTCTTACATTTGCTCCCTTGGTCTGAATACAGGCTGCTAGCTGAATGATTTTCTCATTAATTTGGAGTAAATTACGCTGGGTTGGATTTTTTGTTCTGTTTTTTGTATTCACTGAGCTTTGACCAAGATACCAACTACCTCAAACTTGTATTGCATTTCTATAGCATTCTCATCAGCAAGGTATGACAGTATTATGAGACTGACACGTGAAAAGGGATCACATACAATTACTGTCCACTTGAAAATATTTTTTTTTAATTGCTTTCACTGGTGCTCTTTCAAATGGTTTTGAAAGGAGCACTTCCACACTGCCAGGCAGTGTGGTGAGGCTTAAGGTTCAAAGTGTTCAAACAGCAGGTCTGACACAATGGATATATTTTTTGCATAGTATAGCTGTGACATTTAGGTGCTTCAAAGAGCAAATGGTACAAGATTGCATCTGATACCTGTCACAAACTTCACCTTTAAATAACAAGACTTGCAGCACTTTCTGAAACTCCCCATATGCAAATGATGCTGAATTCTCTTTGTTAGCAGAAAGGAGCTTAGCTTCTGAGGATCCTTGGCTGGGTGCATCTCCTTTTGCTCCCTCTTGGACCTCTTGGGGTTAATAGTAGAAGTGCCTCAACTGAGGCTGAAAACTTGATGAAATCATAAGGACAGTAGTGCCAAATCATTGCTTTAAAATGTGAAATACAGGCCCTATACGAAGGTCCAGTGTCCTGGTTCCAGCCAGAACAGGGTTAATTTCTGTATTAGCCAGGAGAGGCGTGGACCAGGACCTATAGGTTATTCTATACTACCTGATGCATGCACAGGGGCTGGAGGAAGGGATCTCTTCCAGTCAGGTAGTAGGAAGCAGGCAGTAAAGGGTAACGTGTCTGCGTGGTGAGCACATGTGAATCCTTCACCTCTCTTGTACACTGTTATTAATATTGTTGCTGTTACTGCTCATTTATTATCTCATTGCTGCTTCCAGTAAATTGTTCCTATTTCAACCCATGATCCTAGCCTTTTGTACCTCCAGTTCTCCTCTCTAGCCTTCTTCAGAGATGAGGGGAAGAGAGGGGCCAGGGGAGTGAATGGATGGTGCATGAATCGTAATGTTTCAGTGCCAACACTAAACTGGGGAATACCATTCCTAAACCATGACACTATGGGTTAAAAAACTGGACCTGAGTCTACTTCTGGCTTGGTTTTGCCAAGCAGTTGGGCTGATCACATGACTGATTTCTATGGCACTGCATTCAGAAGTACCTGACTCCAGGAACCAGCCCACCAGTGAGCACACCATTTGGCTTGTTGCTGAAGTGATGAACAATCCTTACCAGAAAAAAAATCTAGTAACTTCATTAACTATAGAATTAACATGGATTTTTTTCAAATTCTGTAAAGCAAGCACCCCAACTATTTGGAACAGTGATGAACGTTTGAAACGGCGCTAGAAAGCTTAAAGTGGTGTTGAATCTCAGTTGCTTAGAGGCTATACTACTCATGTGTCATAAAATATAATCAAAGATAAGACAGAAGAAGCATTTAAAGAATAAAGTGTTTTACTTTTTTGAATACTCCCTTAAGACTACACATATCTAAATGATAAAGAAAAGCATCTTCCTTGTGCACATGGAGATTGCAGCAGCGCTTGGAGGTTATGTTAAGGTGTCATTGCTGACATGGAA
Organism: Melospiza melodia melodia; assembly: GCF_035770615.1. Classification (NCBI taxonomy): domain Eukaryota; kingdom Metazoa; phylum Chordata; class Aves; order Passeriformes; family Passerellidae; genus Melospiza; species Melospiza melodia. The sequence goes on along the minus strand of NC_086226.1, from coordinate 14,822,155 downwards.
AATCACTGGCTGTGGAACCTAAGTGTTTCCTATGCTGCTAAGGAGTTACAGACAGATTGGATGAAGGCACAGTGAAATTTTATATGGGAAGTCAGAATAGTTGACAAAATTGGATTTTTATGCTTGAAAACCATAGATCTGATTCCATGCTATTGACTTAGTTATTTCAGACCAAGAAGCTAGTAAAAAAGATAAGATGATTGAGTCTGGAAGATACTATTCATAAAACTACCTTCCTTTAGCTCATTGGTCCAGTACCAGAATTTGAAAACATTTTGGTTTCTGAAACCCACCTATTTCAGTACCAGCAAGCACCCCTGAAACAGCCTACTCTCTTCTAGAAACAGGTAATGCACACCCCACTACAGTTAGTGATTAATGCTTTTAGATATGAAAGCTGTAATCCTAAGCTTTCAGACAGTAGAAAGCATTAATTTCCAGCCCTTTGGGGTCTTGAGCTATCTGACCTTAAAAATATCAAGCTTTCACTCGTCTTTTAACCTGGGAGAGCTGTTTTGCTTTTGGCCCAAGCCTGAAAATAATGTTACACACACCTAAGGTCACTGCAATGTCCAGTTCCTGAAAACACATAGAAGCTGACTAGATTAGTAAGCTAATGTAGGAAAAATGTGTCTGAACTGCCAGGGCCAAAGCTTTTATCTAGGCTAATGGGTATATAAATAGTAACACCCCCTTCCTTCTCCCTCCCTCCACCCCCCCATACAATGAAAAAATAGGTTCAGTGTAAATAGCACTTTTTACCTAGCAAGATTGTCTGAATATGCCAGAAGCTGGCTGATAAGTATTTGTCGCTGATTACCACAGCTACTTACAAAACTGTCACCCTCAGAAGGTTATAATTTAATATCCAGTATTGATTCATCTGCAGTGCTACTTGATTTTATAAATGTTACAGATTAGTCTTCGTGCTTTTCCTACTGGTTTTTCAGTTGGTTTTAAATTTCTAGATTGAAATTTCACTAAATAATGATGATAATGAAAACAAGCGCCTGAAGGTCAATGCTAATGCAGCATTCGCCATACTAATACTGTTGTGTTCTAGCAGTGTCCATCGCTTCAGGTTCACAGACAGCTTATGTGCTAAAAGACCTGTCATCATGGGCTGTGAAACACATGCGGTAATTGGAGCTGTGTGAGAAAAATGCGTTTAGGACGTGAAACTTCTCTAGGGTATAATTTAGCAGTCATTGAGACTTGCTGTTGTTAATCTTTCTAAACGATAGCAATGTAACAGAAAAACGTAGGTCGGGGAGGACCCCTAGAGGTCACCTGGGCAAACGTCCCTCTTGGAAAAGGACAAAGATCCCACTCGGGACAAGATGCTTCATTATTTTGAGAGGAAGAGCAGGGGAAAGGACCTTGATTGCAAGCGAAGTGTTTTATCTAAAGAAACTCTCCAAGAATTGATAGTTTTGGAAATCTGTCATGCATATTCAATACACCTTAAGTCGTGGTAACCCGGGGCTGTTCCAGGGCCATACATACAGGACACAGCAAAGAAGGGAACAGACATGGCCTCCAGGCTTATTTATTTTTGCTACAAATGTTAGGTTCCTCCAGAACAGGATAGAAAATCAGTGATGAATAGAAACTATTAGCATAGGAGGGAAAGAAATTAAGTGTTATGATGTATTAAAAACAGAGGAAAGGACTTTGGTAGCAATTGTCTAAAGAATAAATGTGTTTCCTTCACTTCTTCATTCTTTTCAACATCTTTTTTCATAGTCTCATTTTTTACGTCTTCATTTGGAGAATACTGTAGCATTTGGGCATTTAGAAATGCAGCTGCGCAATACAGAGAGACTGAACTATATAGTAACAGGAGAATAGCCAATGTTGTTACCAAGAACCAAAATGTCTCTATCCACCAGACGGGGGGAAACAGAATTTAAATCCAAATTAACACCAAGTTATCATAGTAATTAGTTAGAAGGCTTTATATGTAGCTTGTGGTGGGGTTTGCCTAAACACTTCACAGATGTCTAAAACAACGGATGAAGACATAATTTAACAATTCTGTCAAAGACATAAATTAACAATACTCTCAAAATGTACCAGTTTAGGTCGCCAATACTACAACTTTTCATCAGTTGTTAGGGTTTTTTAAGTCCCCTGGCCTTTTTTAAAATGAAAAAGCTGGTTAGGTATCAATCCTAACTGGCTGTGAAAAAGAAACCTTGTATTTCTTCTAATAGTTTATTTTGTTTAAATACCATAAAATGCAAGACACTATCTTGAGGACTTTAGGATTTTGTTTGCATCTGTGGAATGCAGTTAAGTACAGGGAGCAGGAGCTTGGAGAATATACGCGAGATAGTTTACAGCCGGACTATGGATGCTACGCTGTGTTTGTGTACACGAACACGGGCGTAGGTATTGTGGGAAAGAGGCACTGCCGAGCCCTTGCTAGCATAGCAGTAAGCCTCCCTGCAGGCTGCGTGCGCAATTCGGTCAGCTGTGCTGCACCTCGGTCTTTGCAGCTTCTCCCGGCAAAGGTGAGGAGGACGCCCAAGGCCCGCTCGCAGCTGCCATGCGCATGGGGCGCCTTGGCACACCCACCCTCACACCTGCTCCCTCCTGGGCCTCCGAGCCTGCGGGGCCCGTGCCCAGGGAAGGTGAGACAGACAGGTCGGTGCCCCGAAGGCCTCGCTGGCTCCGAGCTGCCCAGGCGCTGCCAGCCGGTCCGGAGAGCGCCGGGCGTGTGACCGGCACGGGGCCGGGGCAGAAGCCGCGCTGGGAGCAGCCGCCGAGCCGAGTCGAGCCGCGCCGACCCCCGACCCCCCCGGGCCAGCGGGGCGGCACCGCCCACGCCCGTCGGGCCCCGCTCCCCCCGGGAGGCAGCGGGAGGAAGGGAGGGAGGGAGGGAGCGAGCGAGCGAGCGGGCGTGCTGACGCGTGAGGGCGGTGCGGCGGGAGGGGCCGGCCCGGGCGGTGCTGGCGGCGGCAGGAGGAGGAGGAGGAGGAAGATGGTGGCCGCGGGAGGAGCGGCCGGCTGCTGGGCTTTCCGCCCTGCGCTGCATCGCCGCCCCCGCCGGAGCCGCCCTGCCTGCTGAGGAGGCGGCGCGGACCCGCACCAGGTGCGGAGGGGTCGCGGCCGGGAGCGGGAGGGGGGTCCGGCCGCGCCCCCGCCGCGGTGTCGGGGCGGCAGCGGGCCCGCGGGGCGGGTTCCCGGTGCGGGATGCCGGGCCTGTCCCGCCCGCAGCGGGGTGCCGGGCCGGTCCCGCCCGGCGGCTCCCGCCCGCAGCGGGGTGCGGGCGCTGCGGCGGCCTCTGTCCGGCAGCGTGGGCGTGCGCGCATCTCCGAGCCAGCGGGGCAGCTCTGCACCTGCCCCGGGCTGCGGGGAGCGGCGCCAACGCGGCCATGACCGCCTCCATCCCGGCCTCTGGCGAGGCACTGCGTGCTTTCCCTCCGCTTATTTATTCCATTTTTTTATTTGGTGGGGGTGGGGTGTGTGTAGAATAATGTCGTGTGGAGCCATGGACCTGAAATCAGTGCACCGGTTTCCTGTTTTTTGTTTTTTCCTACGCGCACCTTTTCTGTGGTGGAAAGGAGAAATGGTGGGGGGCGGGGGCAATGTGGGGATTTCGCATCCGGCGATCGAACGGTCGCCGTCGCAGCAGGACGGTCTCAGCAGCCCCTTCCGTCGGGAGATGTTGCCGGGGTTAGCGGCCGCGTCCCGGTTTGCAGCGGGGAACCCAAGGGGGCCTGGATCTCCCCGTCCTCCCCGTGGAGCGTGCTCTCCACCCCGGGCTGGGGGGAAGGTGACATCTGCTACCATCACGTTGTGCTTTCAGGAAATGGAAGACGTCTTGATTTTTTCTTTTAATTTTTTTTTTAAATTTTTTTTTTTTTTTCCCGGAGAAGCAGTTGGAAAACAATGATTGCCGGAATCACAGTCGTGGTCAGTGCAGCCGTGTACATTTCGTCTGCTTTCTGTAAGGATCAGAGTCAATAGGAGCAGTCTACCAAGACTTGTTTTACTGCCATCATAAATCTTCTCTTTAAGAGAGATGGGGCTGTGGGTCTAGGATGGAAAACTACATCTTTTTGCTTTCTCCTGTTGTGGATTTTTCGGGCTGTGGAATTGCAGTTTGGTTTAGAGAGTGCATTGCAGATCTGGCTGCTTTCATAGCTGCTGAGGAGCTAGAAGGCAGAGATGTTTGCCTGACTCCGCATACATTAAGAGTGAGCTAATGTGGGTGTAGGGCAGATCAGCCATGTAGCGTTTTTCTTGTCTTTGACATGCGTCACGTTACACCAGCTAATAAGAGTACACCCAGGTGGCTGCAGTTTTGAGATGCTCTGCAGCTGTGGCCCATGGGGTCCCAAATAACATGCCAATATTCCAGTCATAGTACTCCAGGTTCTGCTGCATTGCTGTTAAATCTGGACCACCTGCACCTGCCTTTGCAGCCCATATCAGGAGCAACCATGTGATGTCTCTTCTTCCCAAAAGGTGGTGGTGACATAGAATGTGTTTATTGTCTGTGTTCTGCCAAATCAAAAGTGAGGTGCAGGTTTGCCTTTATCTCTAGTGCTGTGGGGGAGAGGAGCATGATACACTGCCCAGAAGTGTGGTTCACGAGGGAAGGAGAGCAGTTACTATTGAATTCTGTGCATTCATGTGTGTTTGTACAGAAAAATTAAGTGCTGGGTGAATAATAATGGACAACCACAAGAAACTCTGAAAAAGCAGAACATTTAGTGTTGTAGTGTACCTTAGATGAGTGTTTTGGATGTTTAATGAGTGAAATGTAAACCTTAGTGAAAGACAGCTTGGCTTCCTTGGAAAATGTGGTCTGAGATTAATATATCAATGAGCTTTTAGGCCAAACTGATTTCTACAAAGTAATGGTGGTTCAAGGTTGGCTGGGTGCTGTGAATCATATAATTCATTGCTCTGAGTTTTGGACATTTCTAGTTGTAGCTTAAAATGATATTTCTATTTTACATTAGTGCATTATCTTCCCTTACAATAGCAAACATTCTGGCTACTATGCTGTCTTTCAACATATGCAGGGCCAGCCTATTGAAAGGCTATCAAAAGTATTTACTGATTAGCTCTTCAGCTCAAAAATGTAAGAATGCTGGGAAGGTGATTTGGTACATCTAGGTAGATAGAAAAGATAGTTCTGGTGCGTGAAGAGGGAAAAATGCCAAAGCTTTTTAGTATAACCCTGTTTGGTTACTTAATATGAAATCCTTTATGACAAGTTTGCAGTTTCATATATATTGGGAAGGGAATGCATTCTGTTTTTTTTTTTTTTTTTCATTTTCTTTTTTTTTTTTTAATTGAATAGAATTGCCTTCATGTATTTAAAACATGGGAGCTAATGCTTTAGAAGAGATTTTGTGATACGGGATGTGGTGGATCTTTGTGGATGCCAAAGGTGAGAATCTTGTAGTCCACCATGCCCTTACTATTTTGATGATTGTACAAATCTGAAGATTTTGTTTGCTCTGTGGTAATGTAAGTAATCCATAACACTTGGAATAGAGGGAGTACTAATTTTGAGGCTAAAGTTTGTATCATCTATCTAAATGGGAACGCGGATGAGAAACCTGAACTCTTTGCATATGAGATTTGAATAGATTTTAATTTGACCAGGAGCTGGCTTATGACTTTCGATACCATTTTAAGCCACAGTCAAATGCAATGCTTATGTTCTTAAACTTAAAATGCCTTCAATATGAGGACTGTGTGCATCTTTGAAATGTAGATAGCATTTTGTTTTATAAGCAGTGCTTATCAGCACTACAGCCAGCAGAAAAGTCATGAGGGTAAAACAAAATGGAATCTCCTGTTCAGCTTCTTGTTTTGTATTTTTAACAGGCCAGTGTGGCCAGTCATTTGCAGTGGTTTTGTTCCTTGGTTTTAGATTGTGTCAGTGTGTGGTAATGTTTATTGCAAGCAAAAGCAGGAAAAAACTAATTGTAAGTCCAGAAAATGTGGCTGAGAAAATAAACACCATGTTGCTATATGTATGTGAGTTCAGGGTTAGTAACGAAAACTAATGAACATGCTAAAAAACCAAAAAAGGAATTATAATATAAAGTTCAGAGTCTTCAAATAGACAAAATGCAGGGAAAATCAAACTGAGAGCTCAAACTTTTCACTTGTATCCCATGGCCTAAATACTTCAGATTCAGCATTTTTCCCTTGGCACGTGAATTGTCTGTTATTGATCATAGCTGCTCTGGATTTATGTGAGATTATCAATTAAAAGTATCAGATCTTTTTTCTTGAGATCTTAAAAAAGATTATTAAAAATATTAGAAGTTTTTAATAATTAATTTTTAATTAATATTCAGTTTAATACACGTTGTCCATAGGCAGTGTGGCTTGATTAACTAAATCTTAACTTTGAACAAGATCTTATTACCCTAGGCTTAAGTGAAGCCTTGATAAATGCATTTTTAAATGTGTTTTCTTGTTTCCTAGAAGGTGAAGTTTCCTTCTTAGTGAGAGTTCTAGCAAACAACCCTTTGCTAATTTATTTCCTACAGATTACCCGTTATACGTATTGCATAGGGGTTAAAGGTTTCTGAGAAACAGATTGATTGGTTTTTCTTCACAATAATGATTGATTTGGTAAGTCGGCTGCTAAGAGCAGTGTGATAGTATTTTTCTGTTTCCACTGCACACATCAATGTTCTGCCAAAAATCTGCATGTTTGTTGCTTTACTGAAGGGGCCTAGGGAAGCATCTTTATTTGCTGCTTTCACAAATGCAGGCATGTGATGATAATGTCTGTCCTAATTCTGAAGAAATAAACACAAAAGCAGTACAATGGGTGCATGACAGCTGTGGATGGCAGAGAACTTAGCTGAAGATACTCCAGAGCCATAAGAACGTGTGTTTTCACGCTAAACCCTTTCTGCTAGAAACCATCCATGACATGAGAGGAGGAATGAAAGTGCAATTCTGTTTCTAGGGAGTTCTGTTTCTACGGAGATGCTGCTAGGCAGGTGGCATCTCACCTGGTCTGTTATGTCTCCTGTGGTGATTTCTGTCTAATTAAAAATATGTACTGGGAGAAGTTTCCATCACCCACGAGCCTGTGTAAGTAGCTGTCTGTGGATAAGCTTTGAACATCATCGGGGAAGCTGTAATAAATGTATTAGAAGTATTTAAAACAATATCTAGTCTGCATGAGGTAAACCACATTGGGAGCCTCTGTTTTTCCTATCACTTAGCAAAAGGAGGAGATGTCCTTTGATGTTCTCCAATTAAAATAAAAAATTCAGAATGTTTAAGTTTTATTTTTTTTTAGCCATATACTTTCCCCTTTGTGTTTTCCAGCCTGTTCTTGGGCTGTTTGGTCCATCAGATCTTGTTCACAAGCCAGCAATTAAGAATTGTGCCTTTTCTTTCTGATAAGCGCTTCCATAAATGCTGCTTTCCTTAAGAAGATGACCACCTTTTCACCCATCTGAGAAAAATGTAATTGTAGGGAGTGAGAGACTTCATTAAAATCTGTGAGTTAGTCACAACTGGGCAACACATACCCGAAATTTAGGCTGAATCCTTTTGGTGGTAGTTCCTTTTCCAACTGATTTTCAGAGCTTTTTCAAACTCTTCTGAACCTTTTTTGTATATCAGAAACATGCCTGCTGAATTTAATTTTCAAACTCTGAACTCAAAAGTTGAACACAGGTCAGAAAAAGCACAAGAATAGCAGAGCCATGGAGGCTACAAAACTTGCTTATTTTGGTGAAGCTCATTTGAGTACCCTACACTGACTCACTTTTGCCTTATTTTTTCCATTTTGGGGATGCATGTCAGGGTGAGAAATGCCTTTCTGTATGTATGTATGTGGTTAAGGTGTTCATTCAATATCTAGTATTTATTGGTTTTGATTTGATTAAGCATTTTCATTTCTCTGCAAGAATTTTCACTTCTGTACCTAAGACAATAGCTTTCTGATCGTTCTTCTTGTGGTGGCCATTCTGATTTGAGTTTTTTTTTTAATGAACATGCTTTCTCAAAACTTGGATGAACAAGAACTTATGATCTGGATAAAAGGAAGGAGGAAGAAAAACGAAAGAACATAATGCAAGTTTTTAAACATACACAACTGTGACTTCGTTTTCCTAATATATGCTTAAGTTTTACTTGTGGATTTAAAAAATTTTATTTATTCTGATGTGTAAGTTGCAGTTCATGCCAACAGTTTTAGTGTTACCATGTATTTGTGTAGTGTCTGTTCAGATGGGACTTGATCATATTTGAAATCTTGGTGCTTTGGAAGTCTTGAATGTGACTCTTTAGTGTAAATAAAATTAAATTGGGAAAAACATTTTTAAAAGAAGATCTGAGACCAAAAAAGCTCTTACCAGAGTCAGGTGAAGAAGCATGGAGTAAAAGCTCTCACTCCAGGCTTTTCTCAGGCTAGCATCAGCAGAATGCTTTTAACTAATACTTCAAATCCAAAAAACAGGCAAAACCAGTAAGTTTTCTATATGTTACTGTCCCAGGGAAATGTTAGGAGGGTAGGTACTGCCTCCACTGTTGGAAGAGGAGATTAGTATGTTGTTGTATGGTGTGTGGGGAGCTGAGGTTTTTCCCCTTCTCTTTTCTTAACAGCTTTCTCACACCAGCTTTTTTGTGATCACAGAGTAATTTGAATTGGAAAGGATCCCTGGATGCCATCTGATCTAAGCTCTGCTCAAACCAAGTGACTGAGACAAGGGCTGCACATGCCATGTTTGTAACTCTTGGCTTAATCAGGGCAGGAGACTCTCAAGATGGAGTGCTGTGCCTCTCATGGGTATCTAATACCAGCCTGTGCAGCAGGTTTTGCTAGAGTCCTGGTGGGATGGGATATGACTGCTGGACAGAGACCTTCCTCCAACCTGCCCTCCTCATCCTCTGCCGAAGAAGCTGCCCTGCAGAAAGCTGCTTGCCTTGCTGCTGGCATTTGTGGCAGCAGGAGTGTTGGGGTGAAGGGCATGTACCATGTGATGGTAATGGTGATCTCCTCCTGTTGAGTGCTGGTTTTTAAGTCCTTCTTACCACTACCATTCCCCTTAGGAAAGCACTGAAATACAGGTGTGTTTGCTGTATTAGCCAATTCAATGACCTCAAATTTATTTTTTTTTCAGATGGTCGAGATGGAGGAAATTATTGCTCACTAGTTTAGAAACTTATGTTCTTGGTGTGAATTTATTTTGCAGCGGTTTCAGAATTAGAGCACTGTTTTTAAGAAATGGAAGATTTATTAAACATCATTCCTAGCGTGTATGTGCAATGCAGTCACATTTAACTTAATGAGAAAATCTCTCCCACTAAGAAGGCTGTGGTGAGCTGACAGAAATTTGTATTGAATAGGCATCAGTGCAACACCAGCCTTTAGTTTTGTAATTCCATTGGATTTTTAGTGGACATTTTACATACCCTTTCCCCAAACTTGGTGTGTATTTCTGATATTCACAGCTGTTCTGTATTCATCTTTTGTCTTGGAGTGGTAAATAAGGATGAACTCAGGGTTCTGCTCTTGCTTAACAATTATCATTCCTTGCTGATAAATGATTAATGTAATCCACTTATGAGATTGCCACTGCATCATTCAGATTTTGGCATCTTAATTTTATTTCATAACAATGAGAAAATCCCAAAGTCCTCAAAATCTTCCTCTTGTTGGGACCAAGCTGCAAGGTGCATGGGAGGAAGATGTTTGAGCTTGATGCCTTCTTGGCAGGGAGATGGGCATTAGCCCAGGGGGACAGCGCTGTACTTCATAATATTGACTCTGCATTAGCTTCAGCATCCAGGCTTTAGACTTTTAATTGCAGCCTCCTGATGGTTAGTCTGACTGCTTAGCCCTTGTTCAAAGTCATGTCCAAGTCAGGCAGTTCTAATGCTTTGTATTTTCAGTGTGACACCCTTTGGCCCATACTGATTCTAGTTGCAGTTAAAGTTGAGTGTGGACTTAACAGATCCTTACATATCTTTCTATTTCTTTACCTTAGTGAACTGTAAAGATTGCATGTCTTTATTTCAGCTGAGGTTAAGCTGCTTTTGAATGCAAATTTAAAGGCTACATGAAACATTTATATTTAAGAGTAACACAGGCTTAATGCTTTGATCAACAATATTTCAAACATATTTGGATTAAAATCAAACTACACTATTAAAAAAAACCAACTCTGGTATTTCTTGTTAGCTACAGACTTGGTTATTTCTGGATTTAAAGTCAAAATAACGCAGCTTCTTAAGCAAAATTTTTTTGTGTTGAAGAAGGCCAAGTAAGTAAGCTGGAAAGAGAAGAGAAGAATATATTGCTTAGGATGTGTATGTGTAATTTTTTTTAAAATATAAAATATTCTCAGTAATGTATTGGTTATCCAGGTGACATGGAGCATCAGCTGATGTCTTCCATTGCTCTGGGTATGTCAGTGCCTGTGTCACTGGTGTCTCATTGTTAGCCATCATTGACCAAGGACATTGGCATTTAGCATTTCCTAAAGGAGATTTGGATCCCTGTCAGATCCCCTTCAGGATAAATTGCTTCCTAATAGCAAGCAGAAGGAGTTTAGGCTGAATGTTAGCATGGAAATACAGTTGTTTCAAAACTAAGTACTAGAAGCACAGTTGCAGCTTGTATATAGTTGACATTCATAAAGTAGATTTTCAGAAAAGTAGAAAGGTCCCTACTTCAAAATTTGATTGACTTTTGGTGATTCTCTGGGAATTAAAAGTGGAGTGAACAACCTTTTTGTGCATGGAGAAAAGACAATTTTTATATGTCATATTACTGGTGTGTAAATTCATATTTTATTGAACATACATTTTCTTCAGCCACTTTATCCATGAAGATAATGACTAGAGGTTCAAATATTTTTTTTTCCTTCTAGTGTGTGACTGTTGAAGCCTGGACAGTTCATGACTCAGTTTTGATCTTCAGTATCAAATCTGTGTTATGATCTTGTAAGCAGTGGCATCCTCAGGCACTGTAGTGCAAGTTCATATATGTACACCAGGTATGATATGGATAGCAGAATAGCATGAACAACAGTAAGGTAGGAGTTCCTTTTTTGCATTAAGAAACAGAACTTCATTTGTATGTGAAAGAAAGGGTTTTAGCTGCTTGCCCCAGAACCTTGTGTTTTCAAATAGCAGTGTGTAAAACAGTAATTTTGGGGCCATTGGCCATTTGAAAGACTAAGGGTTATGTATACTTTTTTAGGTATTTTACACCTGAAAACCAGAGGGTGAAATTACAAGGAAGGGATTCACAGGATGGGATAGTCATAGGATTGGACTAATTCAGTTTCTTGTGATGGAAGGAAGAGTATCATATTTTTTTCAGTCAGTTAAAATAATTCCAAAAGCAATCTGAAATTTTAGTAATCATATGAACTGTAAATACTGAAGGATAATACACAAAAAGCCCTGCTCTTCTTCTGTTTTTGTAATATTCTGTGTCTGTGTTATTATGCTCAGCGTATCAAAAAATCAGGCACATACCTCCTACCTTAAAGACTAACCTCCTCCAATCATGTGCAAATCCATAGTCACTTTATTTACTCTGCCTGTTGAAGACTCCCTCTCTCCAGTGTATGACAGAAATCCCATGACTTCATTTCTTTTTGCAGCATCTCACACAATTGCTACAGTGTAGTAGTGTACAAACCTTGGTGGCCTCCTTGTCTGTGTTAACTTTTCAGATGTAATGAGGTACGGAGCAGTGTGTGCAGTCCAGGTAAAACTCACCCCTTCGGGCATATTTCACTGGCCTTCACCGGCCACCTGTGCCCATTCATGCTCACATGGGAAGACATTATTGCCAGTGCAAAGCCATCACATCTTTGAAATGTGAGGAGGCGTTGTACTGTGAGTTACCTATAATTATTTGCATGTAGTTTGAACAGCCTGTGATACTGGGGGTTTTAGGAAGGAGGGCTGTGGTTACAGAGAAAAGTTGCTCAGTGTGAAGTATTCTGCAGCCTCATGGAAAACCCTTCTGTTTTCCACTGGTGCCACCCGATGAGGAAGGGGCCTTGCCCGGTTCTTATGTCTGGTCTGCTTGGACATCAATCAGTAGCATATGTGAGTTCATAGTGGGGAAAATGTGGGAAACAGGAGTCTAGTTGGTTTTCGTTTTCCCCCTCTAGGAAGACAAATTGGGATGTTGAAAGTGCAAAAAAATCAGTCGCCTTCTCTGGCAGTGTGACGGGAGCTTTAGGCTGGCCACAGAAGCAGGTTTTTTAGGAAAAAGAAGAGATTTGACTGAGACTTCCGGTTGTGTGTAGTTCATGTTCACCTGGTCAGACTTCACGAAGCCTTGCAAGCACTGTGGCTTTTGTTATCAAGTCCAAATTTTAGCATTATTTTTGACTGAAGTTATTGGTACAGTTATTACACTTTGGCGGGGAAGTGATTATCAACATAGGTTTTCCATGTTGATTCCTGTCCCTACTCTTAAATGTTACATCCTATTTGGAGAAGAGGAGTGGGGAAGGGAAGAGATTTGTGTAAGTGGAGCATCCCTCTGGTGCAGTTCGATGGCACAGCCTGTTGGTGCCTTGTTACTTGCTGTAACCAAGGCAATGCCAAATACGTAACAAGGATTTAGCATACAATGTAAAAAGCACCTGCTGTTGTGCCTGAATTACATATTCAGACTGCTATAATTTCTGAAGTCTGTTTATTCTTGCATACTTGTTTGTTAAATGAATATTTTGAAGACACTTGAAGAACCAATGACCACTGCTGTTCTAAAACAACATTCATGAAATGGGAACTTTTTTTAACTAAGAGGAAGGAATCTCCCGAAAGGTCTCTGACATGCTTTCATTATCCAAAGAGCAAATCTTCTGGCTGCAGTCCTGCCAGAAGAGAAGATGTACAGGCCAACATATTAAGCTTCCAGCGTATAAATCTGGAAGCTATTTTCTGCTAAGGAGAGACTAAAACATTTGAAGTCTAGGCTTTTGCTCATCAGCTGTGATAGGCTTCCCTCACAGGCAGTAGTTTGTGAATGCTGTTGTAGTGGCTCCCAAGTATGCTCTTGCTGATAGTTATAGCCTACCAAATGAGCGCTGACACAGGGAACTGATGAGATTTTTGACACTTTTGGTTTTGAGGAGGCATTTAAGTGTCAGAAACAAACATGGAGTGAAACTACACCAATTTTGGTACGTGTTTTATGAAATGGCAGCGGTATTGTTAGAAATTTTAACCTGGGGACTCAGGGTGGTAGCAATGCCTTCCTTTTTTGTTTCTGGTATTATCTTTATGATCACAGCTTCTTCAGTCTCAGACCCAGGTACCTCAGAGGAAACCTTCTTCTATGCTAGTTATAATGGTATTTTCCTGTTCCTGATTGTAGAATGTAAAAATTGCATTCCTCCTTCTAAGGCGTAGCATCATCACCATTCTGCTCCATTTCCATGGCACTTGTGACAAGTGGAACATAATCTCATGTATATACTGTATTTTGCATCTGGTGTGTTTTGTTTACGTGAATAGTTTTGCTGTAGGTACTTGGTATTTTACATGCCTTTGAATTGTTTGTGGTGGAGATTTAGTAATCCTTCTTTTTCTCTTCTCTCCCATTTGTATCTGGTTTGTAAGTAACGTAATGTTTTCTATTTGTTCTTCTTTGTCCTGAGGAGATTAATTCTTCTGGCTCTAAATGTAGCCCTGTTCATGGCTTCACAGTACGTGTGGTGTATTTTCCAAGAAAAAACAATGGTATAATACATGGATGGATTTTTATATGCAAGGGATCAAGGTTAGAAAAAAGCCTTTGCAAAGGATCTGGTGAACCTCTGTTGGAGGTTTGGGGAGAGAATTGCATTTAATCTAAAATCATATTTTTCAGAAAAAAACACCACCTTTAGCTGTTGAAAAGTATTGGACAGTCATGACAGGGTTAGCAGCAGTATGTTAGAGACAGATGCTTGACTATTCTGAACATGGAAACAGCTTGGCAGTCTGCAGTTTGGAGCCGCTGGCCTAGAGCATCTAAATAAATGTTTGTTATGTAATACTTGATAGTGGGTGGTGACCATTATGCATAGCTCTGATATATCAGACTCAGGGAAAGTCTTTCCTTTTTCTGTGGCCTTGTGAACTTATGGTCTAAGTAAGAAATTTTTCAAAGTAAGAAGTTTTATATTTATATATGCCTCTTTTGATTAATACTAAATATATTGTTGGGATGCCATCTCTGTGTACATGAATAAAGTGGCATTTGGTTTTCTTCTGCCTTGCTGGTTAAGGTGCTTAGTGAATTACAGGAACAGAAGACCTCATTGTGCCTGGCATGGACAGTTTCTCTTGTTCATGTCTGCATATCAAATGAATGGCACTTCGGTAGCATCTGATCAGCAAATGAAGTTATGCTGCTGTTGCTGCTGTGATTCTACACTACTTTACGTGAGGGTTTGGCTGGTTTATTCAATTTAGTAGGAACAAATGCATTCCTGTATTCTTTCTCCATTTTACCTGGTAAACCTTACCCTGTCTAAGAAAGAGCTACGTTAATTTTGGGCAGAAATTGGGTAGTCTGCCCTGTGAAAAGACGTTTTGTTTCTAAATTTAAAAAGGTGGGGTTTTTTTCCTTCAATTCTTTATATTTGAGGCATGACAAAAGTCCAAAGCTTTTGAGAAAAGCTTGTGAGAAAAGGGTTTCACTCTGCAAAATATTTTACCTGTTTGAAGAGAGTGAACAAGGAGTACAAGAACTGATTTAAGAGTAATGAGACTCTTGATGGCAAGTTTCTAGTGTTGAAGCATATCTTGATATTGAAGCTCTTTGCTTTAAATGCACTTAACTTTTGAACTCTGCCTAAGTTTTGTGCATTTTACAGCTTAGGTTGCTTGTCTTGTACAAATAAAACAAAGATGTTCACAGGGCAGGAATGATGCTTAATAATTTGAGGAACAAAATGTTATCTCCTTTTTGTTAGTAAAGAGGAATAATCTTACCTTGTAACCATAAAAAACCCTGGTAGAAACAGTCTGAATCAAAGCTATGTATGCTGAGGAGGATTTAACTGTGAATGATATGGTGAGATAGAGAAAGAACTAAGCATTGGAAAAAAAACATCTCAACACTGATGTCTGCCAGACTGTGAAATATTCTCCCAGGGAGAGAGAGAAGATACATGTTCAGAGTGAATACTCAGTGGTGCAAGGGCTTCAGCAATACTGCAGAGAGCAATCCTCAGCTTGAAAAACCACTTTCAGAGGGATTTTCACGTAGTTTTGTTTTTACAATCCAGGATGAATTTATCCTTGAAACTTATTTGAGCAGCTTTTCTTCTTTTATTTGTCACTAGATGTAGTTTTCTGATGTTTTTTTTTTTCCATGAGGACAGCAATTTGATGATGTGGTAAATTATTTTGAGCTTTATTTTTGTCCTTGAAGCAGCATTCCATGACTCTTTCACTTGTCAACTTTTTTAGAATCATCTTTCAAGTTTGAGTAAAATATAATAGAGTTTGGGAACATACCTTATCTGTTTGGTCTTACATAGCAAGATAAGGTGATTGTAGTGTAATTGCATATGGTTATGCTTTGTAGCGACTTTTTATATTCCTCTGCAGCTGATTGGAATGTTTTAGTAAAGATCCCCTGTACCAGTGGATTTATCTTTGATGTAATTTCACAGTTTGTGCCACTTGCCTTTCCTCCTTCAAAAATGCAGGGGAAGTAAAACCTGTAAAAAAATCAGGTTTCATGTGTAAGGACCAGATGGATTCACAGTGAGTGGCAGAGGGAGTGCAATCAAATGCTGGGTATAAAAGAGTTTAGACAAAAATAGTAAAAATTAGGCAAACACTCTCAATGAAATAATGGCCAACATGGGAAGAGGGTTAGTTAATTTATTTGAAAATGTTGAAACAGAGATGGATGTTTCAGGGTCAAAAGTGTTGGAAAAAAATAATTGTAAATGTTGTGAGTAACTGTAATACTATTGATGAATTAGCACAAAGGCTTCTAGGGAATAGGTTTGGAAAATTCTTTATGGGATTTGGGAGTTAGTATAGTGTAACAAAACTCTTTTAAATCCTGATTGTTAGATTTTCTTTCTAGGGAGAGTGTAATTTCTAGCTGAAGTATCTTTGACTGCCACAGCTACCTTTCGGAAGAAGGTGCTGTGTGTTTGTATAGAAAATGTTTTTATGAAAAGGTGAAATAGATATTTTGGTTGCAATATGCCTTGAGCTATTTTAGAACATTTCTCTTTTCTTCCCCATTGGAGCTTCAAGCAGTGCCACTGTAACCCAGAGGATTCTTACTGTTGCTTCTCTCCAAATCTTTTTCTCTGTGCTGTTAAAATCTGACGTTGTAGAAATGTTTGTTAGTAGTAGAAGAATTACCAACATGATTTCTGTATTGCTGTAATCATCCTGACTTTCATTTTCCATGTTACCCATTGCTGTAATACCTCCCACATACAAAGCAGTGCTGCCTGTTGCAGGACCACAGCTTGCAGCAGACCGAAAGGCAATAATCAGGCATCAAGGCTGTCTCCGTTGAGTGAGTGCTGAAGTTTTGATTGCACATGGTGTGACTGCAGTTGTATGAAACTGGTGTTGTGGGTTCAGTGCTACTCAGAATTGAGGAAATCACTGTATGGTGTGTCACTGAATTACTTGATTCCTTGGATGTATTTTGCTTGCAAGTATTGAGCAGTGTAAGAGGTTGTACATTTTGTTTCTTCTTCCCTTACACCTTAGCTTTTCCAACAGAGGGTGTTGAGTCAGAGCTGAAAAACTACAGTTTTCAATAAAGCACCTTTTACAAAATGTATACAGCAGTTACCGATTAATTTTATACTTTTAAGATCTTCCTGCTTTTGAAATCTGTATGAAATCCATTTATTTGACAGCCCTTTCTAGATCTTTAGAATTGGAATAACGGTGAAGTGGCATGCTGAAATTTGTGTGGTCCCCATAGCTGTGTGCCCGTGTGGGTTGCTGGCTCTGGTGGGGTGCCCCAAAGACCTGCTGCAGCTCTGATTTCTGATGCGAAGCCTGTTCAGTGAAACAGAGAAGTTACGTGCTGTCATGGTGACCTGCCTGCCAGCTGCAGTTTGTGACTGATCTACTCTGCTGTGCTGTGTGGGGCGTTTGAAGGCACCAGAAAATCTGCCAGGAGCTCTCAACTTCTGGGTTTGGTTCTAAGTTTGATAGTAAGTTGCTGATGATGTTGCTGCATATGTAACCTGGATCAGAAGTCATTGCGAGAGTGGTGAAATGGTTGGGCACCTCAAGTGTAGAGTTTGTGACTTCAACCAGCATACTAATAATGTTAGCTTTATCTTTTCAGTAAATACAGGACGTGTAATTAAACAACTTCTGCCTGACGCCTGAAGCTTATTATTAAGGGATTTCACAGTCTTCCATGACTTCTGATAAGGCTCACTAAAGCTTGTTGCAGAGGTTTAACTTGAATGTGTATTATTTGAAAACAAATACCTGAAAAATACATTTTCTTTGTTTTCTTTCTGTGTAAAGCTACAATAAAAAGCAGTGGATGTGACATTGCTGCTTCAGTGTTGACAGAGTAAGGAGAAAAGTAATGAATTGATAATCCTCTTTGTGTGGGAGATGACCTTTTTAATTTAAAGTAGCACTTAGTTTATTTTGATAGTAGTTATTACATTGCATGTTTCTGTTTACATTTTCACTAACTGCTTGCTCTTGAATAGCTTGTAGTAAAGCTTTGTAAAGCCCTTTTCCAAGCTATGAATAGGCTAGCTGAGCATGGCATTGTGGAAGCCCTGGATAATAGCTGAGGCTATGCTTTTGAGCCTCAACATACAAAATCTCTGAGGTGGAAATTAGTGGGAGTGAAAGGTATTATCAACAGCATATTTTCTGAGCTTAGCTATATCTTACCTAATGAGTTTTTTTTCCCTGGGGATCCCAGGATTGCAAATCTTCAGATATTTGAAAAAGTAGGAAATAGAAATGTCTAAGAATCTTAAAGATTTTTTGACTTAGCAGGTCTCACTGTTTTGCTTCTAGCACAACTAGCCAAGTCTCAAATAGTGATTTTTGCCTTCTCCAGAAATCTGGAAGAGGCAATTTTTTTAATGAGGAGAAAACAATTCAGAGGCATCTGATTTAAATCTCTGTAGCTTTGCTCTAATCCTGCCATTAGCACAAAACTGTATTCAATTTTGTGGATTTACTTTTATTTAGAATAAACCGGAGGTCCCTCCTTGCTACATAATCTGTTTGCTTGTTACTTATACTGTCAAAGGCTTACTTGGAAACTGAGCTGAGGTGGCACAGGGGCGTTGTGGACCCCAGGAGAACATGCTCGTATTCTGTTTGAAAGAAATTTTGCCATACAAGTTCCACATTTCTGCTCTTTTGTTGCTTTTTCTTTCTATTTGTTTTGTTGCTTTGGTTTTTTATGTTGCTCTCCAAAAAGAAATCTGTGTAAATAACTTCCTTCCTCCCCCTTGTGAGCTGCATGTAGACCATACTCTTCTTATGCATGCACTGTCCTAACAGAATGACTTGTTTGAAGTAGGATTTTTTTTCAAATTTTTATTGAGCCAACCAAACAAAACCCACCACAAACAGAATTCCTCCAAAACTGTAGAAGCTCATAAATTTGGACTCTGGGCAGCGGTTTAAAGGCAATTTTTCTGTTAATAAGGTATTTTCTACTGTGAGCAGTTAAAAGTTGTTGTCCTCTAATGTGGAGAACATTAGGTTTGCCTCAGGCTTATAAAGTTTGAGGGAATTTAAAAAAAAAATCCTTCTTGTCCAGATCATATTTGTGGAATGCAGGTAGATTGAAAAAATTTCCTGAAAAAATAGTCATAATAGTTTCCACGTAAATGACTGAGGTGTTTTACATTGTCTGTCTTTAACAATATGGATGTATTTTTTAGATTATGCAGAAACTTTCAAAAGCTTTTCATTACAATTTTGTTTGTTTACTTCTAAGTTTCTACACAATTTCATCAGTATTTTTGGCAATAATAAGGATCATGATACTACACTACCTTGTGCAGAATTCATCAGGGGTTTGTTCATCTGGGACAGAATGTATGAGTTAATACAAAAGCTAGCAGTGAAATCCTGTGTGTTCTTTTGGGATGAAAGAGGCACTATTCAGCCTTATTTTCTAGCAATCTTTTTAGCTTCTCCTGGGAGGTAATAGGTGAATGGGAAAATGGTCTTTCAGTGAAGTGACACTGCTGCATTTCTGTACTTGAAATGTGCTCTCATTCAGTTCCTCCTATGCTTTATGTTTTGCTTTCTGTTATAACTTGCCGCTACTTTATGGTCTTGTCAGAACTCAGAAAAATTCTGTAGGCAGATTGAAAAAATTAGAAGAGATCACTTCTGGAGTAAAGCCAAACAGGAAGATCATTAATTAAAGAAGTGATTATTAAGTCAATGGATTCTGTACACAGGGAAAGAGCTGAACTTTTGGGTAGTGTGATACTTAGAAATTTGTATAGAATCTCATAAAATGGACCTGCAGCTGAAAATGTTTCAACAGACAAACCAAATATCTTCGCATGTATGACCTGTAACCATGTTGCCTGCCTCCTCCTTTGCCCTGGCATCAGCACCTGACAAGAGAAGGTGGGGCACCTTCTGATCCCTGCCACACTGGTACAGAACTATGTCTGGTATTTAAAAATCTAAATATTTTTCAGTATCTTAAATAATTCAAAGCAGTAGGCTGTCTGGACTACTCACTTTCACAATACAGTTAGTTTATGTTTGGAGATGAGTGAAAGTGAAGTTATGAAACCTGACACAAGGGTGGCTAGCACAGTATAGACAGAAAAGTGCTGCTATGGGGAAGAACTTCCATGAGAGGATCTGAGAGATTTGTCTGATCCAAAGCCAGGACTGGTGAAATGAAGGGAGGCTGGCACTGAGGATCTGTGTGATGCACTAAATACAGCCATGGATCTGTGATTCCTCTGATGCTTTGCAGAACACTCATAAGAAATTACACAAAGACACAAGGAGCCTGATTTTTGTAAGATTCATAAGGATTTCATAATTCTGCAGTTCTTATACTGGTCTGTTGCTTTCTTGTCCACTCCTCATATCCTTACTAGACATCTCTCTAGAAAGTCAGGAGGTTGGTCACGAAGGAGAAGAGGGTCAGGACAGGATCACGCCGAAGACCTGCTGAGCTGTGGGCCTGGTCATGCCATGTGTGGATTGGTCTGCCAGCTGCTGCTGGACCTCCCCCTTCACCTGCTGGGATTGCTTCTGAAGCTTTAAGAAATTCCATTATCTTTGGGACTCTTAAAAAACAAATTAAAAATTGGCCAGTGACTAAAAAAGTTAAGTGTGAGAAATAAACAAATGTTTAATCACTTAAAACTATTGTTTGTGGATTAGCAAAACAGCCTACCTTCCAGCCTCTTTATTCACAGGGTGTTTTTTTCCATTGTAATGTTATTTATAGGTTGTAATCTTACAAGCTTGAGTGGCTCTTTGTTTTCTTTGTGGTGAACAGTAAGTGAAAATCAGGGACAGAATATCTTAAATCTTCATTAAAGATTTAATCGTGCCAGCATTTTTTTGAGTGGTATCAACTTCAATAAAAACATTATGTATACTTCACATATATAATTGGCTCTGCACAAAACTCTTATGAACAGATAATAATTTTGTTTGTGCTTTATAAATTCCTTCTTGCTTATGGCTTTGATTTGGTGTTTGCATTCTCCATAGATCTTTAAAGAATTGATGCTATATGAAGTACAGAATTCCAATTATGTTTCTAAAAACAGAATTTAAATATTTTGATGTTAAAAACTATTTATTTAGCTTGTTAAAAACAAGCTAAATGTCAGACCATGATTACTTTATTTTGCTTTTTTACTTCTTTTTTTCTTTCTGTCTGAAACCTAAGTTAAGATTAATTGAATAAAATATTACTGAAGGAGATGATTAGAATCCTTAGGGGACTGTTTTTAGTTTCAGTACATGGCATTTTGCAGTTGCAGTCATCTTTCATAAAAAGGTCATGCAGCTAAGAGTAGTATTTTTATTTGCCCCAACAATATTTTTACAAGTGAATGAGCTCCTCAAGAGAGTAGTTTCAGTTACTTCAGAAGAAATGCAGAACTTTCTGATAATCAGACCTGGTTTTTTTTGAAATAAAAGACTTTTTTTTCTTTCTGTTTACTTACATTTTTCACTAAATATTTGAAATAATTTTGAATCCTTGCTATCACTCTCACTAATGTGTGATTGATGCTATAGTGGCAAATAATTGAAAATAATGGGTTACAGAGAGGAAAACTCATCTGTTAGAAATAAATTTTCAAGACAGTAGATTGATTTCATGTATAACCTTTTCCCTGAGATAAATTTAGGCTGTCAAAATTGGTGTATTAGCACATCTTAGTGGAAAGGGTTGGCATTTTCAGTTCTGTTTCATATTTTGTTTTCTGTCTTGGGTATTATTGTCTGAATTGACAGATGATTGACAAAGTATTCTTTGTCATGACTTACTCAAGAGATTTCCATTAAAAGCAGATCAAAGATAGCAGAATTAATCTAATTGTAGTGAGTTGATCTAGTTTAATTTTTTAAAGGATTTTAAATATAGTGTTTTATTTTATCAATATATGATTTTATTATTTTGTTGACTTGTACATTTTTAATTTCACTTCCTGAGGGAGAATTGTTCAAAGGCTGTGATTTATTTAGATGAATTTTTTTTGACATGTTTTCAATTTTTTTTTTTCCTCTGATAAAGGTGAGCTGCAAAGGTATCCTCTTACTATGAGTTGAGTCAGCTTTTTTTTTTTTTCTTTTTGGTGATAATTTTTTAAAATTTTAAATCTAATATTTTGCTTCACTTTGTAGAAGGTTTCCTGATAAGCCCCTGGTCTAAATTTATTTAATTTTTTAATTTAATTAATTAAGTTTGAGTGGCAGTGGGGAGAGTCTGGGTGGATTTCATGTTGCACTTCCTTTGAAATTCATTGTAATCTCAGCTGTAAAACATAGCATGCAATCCACAGAGAGGAATCTCATTATTGAGGTGAAAACCTGCATCAAGGTGGTATTTTCAGGATTTTGACAGTAGTACTCAAGATTTTCATCAGAGGTTTGAAAACTAGAGTGGAGAGGCAGTAGTCTTGAAGGGGATCCACCAGAGTGTAGGAAGAAAAAACTACAGTGAATGTTCAGAGAGGATGGGAGGTGCCCCTCAGGAGGTGCGAAAGCAACGTGCATGGAATTGTGGGGAGGGAGCAGCTGGATAAGCAACAGGTCTGCCAAAACCTCTGTGGGGATTGCAGCTAATGCGAGATGGGTTGGCTGCGAGGTATTGGTACTGAAGGGAGGTGCTGAACTGAGAAGGGGAATATAACCTTAGGAGAGGTGCAAAGTGCTCATTGTGGACTCAGGTGATGTATCCAGTTTTGCATGCTGTGCTGGAGAGAGCTGATGAAACGTTGAAGGAGGGTCATGGAAGTCTCTAGAGGACAGACTGAGTGAAGAGGGAATCCCTACAATTAACTGGAGATTGTTTAAGCTGAAGAAGGGATGGTGTGTACAGAGCACTGAAAGTATCTTCAGTGAATAAAGAGGCAGCAGGCAATCTGTTCTTGGTTTGGCAGGACTGGGTATAACTAACCAGCTTGTCCTGAGAAGGTGAAGAGTCAGATGAGAGCTTGGGAAAACTGCCAGCAGTAAAAATATCAAAACACTCAAATCTGAATAAGTAGCCATGGATAAATACACATATCAGAAATGTAATCGTTATCACTGATGCTTCGGGGACAGGGACATTTCCATGGTTATGTCAGATGGCATCTCAAGATATGACTCAGTGATTCCTGAGTTTTTGATATGCTGCCACAGAACTGCAGTTTGATTGGTTTTGCAGGCAGCGGAGTAAATCAATCCACTTGGAACCACCACCTTTTTTTTGTAAAGTATCTATTTTCCTTTTTTGTTCTCCGCACAATAGTCTTGCTGGTTAGTTCCAGACCAGTTTGGAAGAAGAGACCATAAAAGTAAATAAAACTATTCATTTTTTATGAAACTGCTGATGAGGTTTGGGAAAATGTATTGACTTTCTCCTCTGAAAAGAACACAAACTGAATTTGGCAGTTGCCAAAGCAATTGTGTGTGTCGGACCAACAGTGTTCATGTAGCTCTGGACCCATTGTAGATTGCGAGGGCCACCTGTGCCCTGGGGGGCATCAAGCGGAGCACCGCCAGCCAGGCAAGGGAAGGGGTTGTCCTGCTCTGCTCTGCCCTGGTGGGACAGGCTCCCCAGGGAAGTGGTCACAGCATTGAGCCTGACAGAAGTGTTTGGGCAGTGGTCCCAGGCACATGCTGTGACTCTTGGGGTGTCCTGTGCGGGGCCAGGAGTTGGACCCTGTGATTCTGATGGGTCCCTTCTAATTCAGCATATGATTATATGGTTCTGTTTCTTGCCTGATCAGAATTTCTTCAGGTGTTAGAATTAATTTTGGTTTAGTAGTTATAGAAGATGGTTTAGAAGTCAAAGACTAGCCAGACATAGGGATTTGAGTTTCTTTTGAGTTATCTGAGCAATAGATTTGTTTTAATTCATGAAGTGGTAATCCCATATATTCACAGAAAAAGTGCCTCCTTCATAGTACTCATATACTTACTTTTATGACGAACTTTATAGTTCTTTACTCCATCCATTATTTTTCCATTTTTGCTGATTAGATATAATATGTAATCTGTAGCAGATAAGAGAAGAACCATATAGAAAATACCAATGGCTTTGTCAAGGTTGTTCCCACTGACTTCCAATATGTAATTTAGATGTTGAGCTGAAATGTTGTGACATACCCAGCAGGTATCTGTAAAGGGGTTCTGTTTACAGTTTGTGGTTTTAAGGGAGAGCTGTAAACACAATGTAATGGCTTGTTTACTGGTGATTTAAACATGTTAACTTGTATTAATTCTGTGTTGAATGCAAGCTGCTTCCCACGTTAGTTAATAATTGTAACACATCTGAGCACACTCTATGCAGATAATGTAGGGGGAGTGGAAGGAGTATGGCTTTCTTGCTTTTCAAGTAGATGTGAAATCCCAGAAAGCTCAGATCAGCTGATCCTCTCTCTGTCAGAATCTGAAGCCTCTGTGCTTGCCTATGCATGTTAAGTATTTTCACCTGACATGCATCCTGTCAGGTTGATAGTCCGAGAATCTTTGATTTATGATAGAGCATGAACTGGATTAGAACACATTTACACTGTGAGTGCTGATAATGAATTCTTTCCTGCCACTTCACTTTTTTTCCCCTTTGAATGGAAGATCTGTGATGCAATTTAAAAGTAGAGCAGATGTTTGCAAATTAATGAAGTCATAGCAACAGCTCAAGCCTTCAGTAACAAGTTCGGCAGGCTGATGTTACCTTTGCTCAGTTTTCCTGAGTGTCTCTAAAATGAGCTCTGCTCTCTCTTTCTGCTTACTGAGTCATTCTACATTAGGGATTATGTCCAACATAATTCCCAGAGGAAGTGAAGAAATTTGAAGGAAATTGGTTTGGTGCAAAATACTGCCCTATATCTATGTAATTGAGAATAGCAATATAATTTCATTCATGTCACAAATAGCATGCTATGCCTGAGAGAGCAGAAATGGAAATTACTTATGCAGGGGGAGTGAACTGCGACATGTTTGGTACGAATATAATACACAAATCCATTCTGCTCCAATTCTTACACTGTGCCTTTCTGTAGTATAACAGGGGGTCTCAGTATAAACAAATGGCTAACCTAATCAGTCTGTTTCAGCATTTCTGTTTGTTGAATTTCCATCCAGATTGTACCTTGGCACAGCTGGCTGCCTGTTACAGTGTAATGTTTGTAGGGATTTCAGATGGAACAGTATAGTTAAACTTACAAAAGGTTTCAAATTGGAAGTTTCTTTTAGAGTACAAAAGGAAAACAATTACATATTAAATAGCACAAAGTAAATGAGTCCTAAAGATAAGCAGTCAGGAATTATTCTTGTTCAAGACTTGGGTTACACTGGCTGATAAAGCCTTCAATGCTGAATATATGTAGCTATTTCCTTTTGACTAACATGTAACAGAGTGTATTCTCTGCCCTGGTCCATGAAGATGTGTTTATAGAATTTAAAACTGGTGCCTAATTCTTAAGCAGTAAATTCCAAGATGCAGTAGTCTAGAGGATGTCAAAGGTATTTTAAAATATGCAGAAAAGAAGCCAAAATAATGAAATCTATGCAAGTAGGTATTTCATTCCTCTGAGTTGTATCTTTACCATGATCCTGCCTTTATGGGTCCTTATAGGTTTTATTAATTTTTTTGCAAATTTTGTACTTCTCTTGCCTAATGACCTTCATCTGAAATTTTCATTTTGATCCTTTGCAGGTTTTATGTTCAATGCTGAATTGGTGCATAAAATATAGACCAGAATGATAAAACATTGCATTCAGAAAAATAGTCCTCAGTGTATTTCTGATGTGAGAGCCAAAGAGAAGGAAACAAGGAACTTTCACAGCATTTTTCACAGTGCTGTATTTAAGCTGCTTCACACTGAAAGTATTTCAGACTAAACCCCCTGTATTAAAGTATATTAGTAGTATTATATTCTCTGTAGTGTCTATTTTTAGGACAGTGTAATGCCTGCATTACAGTTCAGCAATTTCCTTAACTGATATGAAACATTGCAAAACTCACAGAAGGAAAGGATAAAATAAATGTGGGCTCAAAATGATTTGATTTTGAATTCTGAAAGTTAATTCTAACTTTGGATTTCTTTGTAATTCTATTAGGTAGAATTAGACTTCTTTTTGCAATTCTGTTGAGGTAATACCTTGTCCTCCAAGGCAGCTGTAGGTGACAAGTACTGCAGGGCAGCTCTGAGACATTTTGGGAATACTAAAGATCATGGTTTTTGTGTTCTGCTGCATTAAAAAAAATGCAGAGAAACTTAATTTTACAAAAATGCAAAGTATCCTCCATAACTGTGATCATGAAACTTGCAAGAACCAGAAGAGTCTATGGTGGCTTGTCTGTGCTACTTTTGAATATATTATTTATTGAAGGTGTAATGGTTTTGCTTATTTCATATTTGCACATTTGGTAGAAAGGTGTCACTCTTAATGTTTTGAGTGTCTTGTGACAGAATCTGTCATTAGAACTGAAAGTCTACAAAAGTCAAAGCAAAGGGCTCTTCATTTACATTTTATTTAAGACAGCACGAAGTAGAATAGAAACGAGTGTAGATAAGGATTTTGAGGATTTAAATCGCCAATGTTATTGTTGTATAATATGCCAGGCAAGGTGATTTCAGAGGGGTTTTTGATTTATTGCTGGAGAGTGGTCTGCAAAATGGGCTTTTCAGTGCCACGACGGTTGGCAGATTGAGAAGACCAACAACATGTGTGTCTGTCTTGGTTTAATACAATTTAAAGAGGTCAACGCTTTAAAAGGAGTTCCCTCCCCTTAGTTTCAACCAGGCCTTTTCCACCTATTAGGAGAAATACAAATAGATTTATAAGAGTCAAAAAGTAGCATTTACTAACAAGCAAAACTGCAACAGGTAAAAAAATACAGTAAATAATCACGTGATACAGAATTTCTAAGTCTCACAAACTTCCCCAGACCAAAGAACAACCCGAAATGGTGGAAATACCCCTTCCAAGATGGCGCCTGCCACAGGGAGACAAAGGGAAAATGGCACCAGCTCACTCCCCCAGGATAGCGCCACCAGGAGGCAAAGGGAAAAAAGATGGCCACAAACACTCCGGGGGTAAATCTTTTTATCTACTCATGTGAAGTCAATTTCCCCCATATTTGCGTTAAAGTGAGTTGAATATATGTCAGTACTGTTTTCATAATTATTATTGTATTTCATTGAGCTTGTGGCAGATTGACCTTCCCTGGCTGCCATCTCTCTGCCTCTCTCTCACTCCTCCTCCTCACTAGGATCCTGAAGAGAAAATAATATGGAAAGGTTTGTAAATTGACATAAAGAGTGGGATTTCCAGTTGCTGTCATGGGCAAAGATTTGATTTGGGGAAGATAAATGTATTGCCAATTAGAATAGAGTTGCATGGTGAGGAACAAGGACAAAACTCACCTTCCTTGGGTCACCCTCAGCTTTTTTCATGCTCAGCATTGTTCCTTCATTTCTGACTCTTCCACATCCTCTTTTCTGGAGTAGACCTGCACCCCATCTTGACACTGCAGCTCAGGAGGGAAAAGTTGAGGTAGTTTCTTCTTAAATTATGACTCAGATTTGGCAAGTGTTTGTGCTGTGAAGCTTAGAGCCTACAGTCAGTTATGGCAGTGGGCAGCTGCAGAGCTCTGAGTAGCCCTAGGTTTGCTTAGGGGATGCACAGTTGAGGGTTTTGGGATTTGGTAGAGAAGACCATTGCCTGTGACTCTGGGCAGGGTCTTTCGGTGACGTGACAGGAGAAATACAGTCCTTGGGACCAAAATGGTAAAAAGTGTGGTTTATTGGAAAAAACCTAACAAGCCCCCTAGCTTGGTAGTAAATCTAGGGAAGCTAATGGGCTTGCAGATGGTCCTTCAATACCGTCATCGGAATGCTTAGGTCTGTGGTTGGCAAAGCCCCAGCACCAGCTGGTGCTGCACGTCTTGTCCGGACATGGACTTGTGCTGTCCCCGCTGCCAGCTGAGCTCTCACAGAAGGCACCCATCTTCCCCCACACATGTACATGCATAGGAGGAATTGCCCAGTGTATGACCAAAAGAGTTACTTTTGGGGTGAGGACAGGAGAAAACAGAAACAGGTTGTCTCCATTTTTCTTCAAGTCTGTTATTTTGCAGAGTTCACATTACTCTGGGCAAAACAGTGCAGAGTCACAGCTTCATTTTCTATTATGCATAAATAAGGCTGAGGTGAGGAAAACCTGGACCATGATGGTACAGAGGCCGCCCTCTCTGGCACATGGGAAATGTGTGGGGATGGGATTGGCTGTGCTTGCCGTGGCTGGGAGCCAAGGGAGATGCCATTGCTGCTTGGCAGCCTTTGGCTGCTCTGTTTTGTAGTCACTCAGGTGCTGTTGTCCTTCTGTTGTGGGGTACCAACAAACTCTCTCTTGCTTATTTTCCTTAAATTTTTTTGGTGGCTTAGTTCTTTGCAGCAGGTATGGGTTATTGATTTCGAGCTTGTTTGCTCTTCTTCATTGCACCTGTTTGCTGATATTTTTTTCATTTGCTTTCCAGTGTAATAATAAGGTTTCCTGTATGAGCCCTCTAAATATTTGTCTGCATGGTGTTACTTTTATAAGCTGTAAAATAAATTTGTATTTGGCCTCTCAGCTTGCTTGGTTAGCTGCACTATGATTGTTACTTAGATTCCCAAACCATCCAAAATTAAATAACATAGTATAAAGAATTATTTTGGTGGTTTTAGAATTTTTTCTTGGGTTTGGGTTTTTGGGGTTTTTTTTCTGTTTGTTTGGATTGGGTTGGCTTGGGTTGAGTTTTATTTGAATCTTTGGGAAGGAAAACGATACTCTATGTCTGGATTTTTTAAAATAATATATTGCTTTTTCTGTCACTACAATTATTTCTTTTTCTTTTAGGATTTTGCTGTTATGTTAGGTTAATCTATTTTGCAGCCATTCACCTACATTTCTTAGCTCAAAACCTCTCTTCTGCCAATTCTGATAGTTGTTTTGAAGAAATCTATTAGGTGATCTCCAAGTCTGCTCCACAATGTGTACTGAAGTACAGTCTGTGGGGACCATCACAAATTGCCTTCATAAGCATCCTTCAGATCCAAGCTAAAACACATAGCTAAACCTACTCTGAGAAGCTGTCTCTGACAAGTGTGTAAGACAATCTATTCACTTTCCAAACTGCAGATTTTTTTTCCATGTTCCCTCATCTTCCTCTCTGCTTCCGTTTTTTTCACAGAAGTCCTGGAAAGACTTGTTTCCCATAGAACTGATGTGAATTAGAACTTCAAAGTCTTTTAGAAAAGCCAAACCCCTGGACACAGGCCTGAAAGATCCGTCATTGTTTTCCCAGGACTAATTTTGATTTTTTTAATCATGGCTTTAATGAAATTTTTGAAACATTCAGCTTGTAGCGACTCACATTTCGTTTCAGAGCTTGGATGATGTGTATTTGAGCTCAGGATCTGCACGAGTAACTGTGAGCTGTTTAAAAACTGGCCTGAACTTTTGAAAAGCTTGAAACTTGGTTGTGTAAAATTCCTGTTGTTGACCAGCTGCATTTATACAGAAAAGTTGTTCTATTCAGGTGGTTGATTTAACATGTTTAGAAGTGTGTGGCAAAATACCATTTTGGAGTCTTAGTTTTTAGTAACCCTTTTGGCAGAGTTTCAGAAGACTGTAAGGAAGAGTATGTTGTGTTAATACTTTCAAAAGTAAGTGAATGTCTAATACTTGTAGCATGGTAATTTAATGTAAGTCCCCTGTAGGATAATGGAAAGGATGTTTTGCGTTGACAAACTTTAAAAATTGCAAGCCTCTCTTAACTATGTATGGGGCAGTTCAAGCAAGCAAGAACTTGGGAGATCTTAATAATTTGTGCTTAGGGCCTTGGATTTACTGATCATCATGGGTTTTACAGCTTCTATAGAGCTAAAAGTTTACTTGTCCAGAGAAGTTCATGTAACTTAATACTGACAGCAGCCATGTGCCTGACTGATTTGAAACATGCTGCTGAATTCTGTTGTAAAGTGGTAAACTCAGAATAATCCTGTAGCAACCTACAAAGCTATATGAAGTATGTAGTTCTTTTTTATTTTCATTGCTTTTACGATCTAGTTCCATATTTAGAGTTAATTTGATGACTTCCTGCCTTCATTTTAAAACATGAGAGAGAGATCACATCCTCAGTACTTTTTGTCTTGAATTTAAGAAACTAAAAATGAAAGAATGCTGTAGTATAGCAACGAAAAGGGAAGTTAGCATGTGCAGTCTTATCATGTCACATGTGCAAAGCTCAGGAATTTGAAGAGAAGTTAGACCTGTGCTTTGCCTGATGGATGATAGACACCAGGGCATGGATTTTAATTTGAGTTAAATACCACCAAAAAGTAGAATACCAGTTAAGCTTGGATCTCAGGTGAGAAAGACATTCTGTTCTTGGAGGAATGGTACTTCCTTGAAAAGGAATGACAAAAACCAACCCAGTATAATTTCAAATATATGATTCCCTGGAATTGTAGAATCCCCCCTATCTAGGTTTAATTGAACAGTTAAGAAATACCTTATCTTCACTTTATAAAATATAACAAAGCAAGATAATTAGGGCTCCTGTTTCCTGTAGAGAAAAGGTTATGGATGCCTCTGAAATGCATTGCCTTAATAATAACAACTTCTGAGGATAAGTGAAAAGAGCCATTGACAGTCAGACTGACTGCAATCAAAAAGGATAAAAATACTAACCAGTGAATAGCTAAATAAGTTCTTCAAGCATTGAAACATTTCAGAATTGTTCAGTTCATCCTTTAAGTTTTTTTCATGTTAAATATGTTTTACCATAGAATCACTCTTTTTAGTTGTCACTTTTCCCTACTGTAATTCCACTGGTTGGGTGTGTTAATATAAAGGATTTTATAATGTCAGGAATGCATAATAAAATATTTTAAATGGAATACATGCTTCTACTAAAATCTAAGTATTACTATGTAAAAAGAGAAGAAAAAATAACTTTTTCTGGGTGTCATTACTCTTTCAAAGGTAGACAAAAGTACTGTGGGGCAAGGTACAAATAATTTTTAAAACTAGGAAACTGCCACCTTGTGTGTGTTGTGAAAATTTTTAATTCATGTTCTGTTTTGCCTGTGACTCTTATCTTTAAATGCTGTAACATTATATCCCTTTTCCTGTTGTCTCTGTACCCGGAGTGGAGCTGGTCTGTGTGATGGTTCTAGCTGTAAATACTGCATAGAGATGTGAAAAGCATGCTTGGCTGACTCTCCTCAATTTTCTTAATTTTTTTCCAAACTCTCTTGTGTAGCTGTGTTCTGGTCAGTTTATTTCCTTAGCAGGTAGACTGGCAAGTGTATGGGAAGCATTGTGCATTTTACAGAATGCATCTGCTTTTGATTTGCACTATCTGGTAGAAGTGTGTGATCTAGTTAACTTGATTAACATCAACAGATTTTTTTTTTTCTTAACCTGATGGGACCCCAGTGGCTGCAGCCAGGCATCACTTCCATTTCCCTGCTCAGACTGTAATTTCTGAGCAAGCTGTGCATCTGAGCACCCTGAGCTTGAACAGTGCAATTGCTAATACTCTAATACTCCTCAAGTTCTGTTGTAAGCTGCAGATGTGGAGAAATGCCAGCCTTCGTTAGGGTTTAATTATGTCTGGGGAACAGATATCATGTGTAGTCACCTTGAAGCAGCTATTTTCAGTAACAGGCATATGCTTGTGCTGAAAAAATAGGTCTCAGTCAAGATCTTCCTAGTTCAGAGAAATGAATGATGTTGATGTCTTCCCTGTTTGGATGAGTAACCCTTGTCTCATCAGCTCTGGGGGGTAGCACAGGTTCTATCTTGCTTTCAAACTCATAGACGGCACAGAATTGCTAATGTTAAGAGATAGGAAAAAAATTAGTTTGGGGAGACTGGAGCAGGCAGATTTCTCTGGTGAGGCCAGTCAAATGCAGGTAGGTGCTGGTCTAGCCACATAGACTGCTCCTGCTAATGAAAATCGGGTGTGCAGTGCCTCGTGGTGCATCTCCTTTAGTGCTGACAAGCGGCTGCAGCATTTCAGAAAGGTTGTAACAGTGGAAGATGTGCTTGAGAGTTTTTCACCTCTTTCCTCAGGACTATGCTTGGAAATAATTGTATGACATCTTCCCATATGATTTTGGAGATGGCTGTGGAAGTGTCTGTGTGGTAGGTAGGGCACTGGAACACAGCTGCCAATCCATGAGAAAATACAAATGGCAGATCAGTTTTCTTTGGAAACATGTGAGCTGAACTGTGTAGCTTTGATTTTCTTTTTTTTATGTGAATTGAATCAGCAGCTTCTTCATGAAATAGAAGTAGTAAAATGATCTGCAAGTGTTAGAAGTTGATGGTTAGAGATGAGATTGGGCTTATTATATGGGCTAAAATGATAACAGAAAATAGAGTATAAGAGACAGCTGTCCATATAGAGAGGAGAAAAAAAGTTAACTTTAATCTCCTGTAACCTACATGTATGCATTCTTGCTTCCTTTTTTTTGCATTTGTTGTTTTGTGTCATAGTTCTTGTTCCTTATGAGGTGTATTTTCCCTTCCTACTTACCTACAAGTATACCCAGAAGACTGAATCTGTTGAATCTGTTGAAGTAGCATTTAATTCTGAGAATATTGTGATTTGAAACCACCAAGGGATTTTTTTTTGTTTGTTTGTTTTTTTGGGTTTGGTTTTTTTTTGTTGTGTGGTTTTTTTTAGGGTTTTTTTTTTGGTTGTTTTTTTTTTTTTTTTTTGTGATTTTGTGGGTGTTTGTTTGTTTTTGGAGGTGTTTTGTTTTGTTTGTAATTTGAGTTGTGACTCTAAATGAAGTACTTTTGTTGGTGGGATTTCACTGTTCCTTCACTAGTCTTTGTTAGCCTGCAGCCCTTACATGCTCTTGCTTACTTAAGTTCTCTGAATGGAAGCAGATACCTGATGTCTTGCTGTCACTCAGAAATAAGTACTAAGAGACAAACTAGCTAGTACTTGAAGCCTTCTTCTTAATAATGCAGTCCAGATATATATCAGGTCCTTTAAAAGCTTATTATGTCACAGGTAAAAAGTGTTAGTTCAGTTCTGATTGGCAAGAACTTCATGCTCATGACCAAATACTGGGGAATTTTAGCTATCTCATCTCTGACTGGCTCGTACTTCTTCCCCACTCTGAGTAATACCTCCACATCGTACATATTGTCTTCTCCAATGACTTTCTCAGAGAAAG
This sequence comes from Melospiza melodia melodia, assembly GCF_035770615.1. Taxonomy (NCBI): domain Eukaryota; kingdom Metazoa; phylum Chordata; class Aves; order Passeriformes; family Passerellidae; genus Melospiza; species Melospiza melodia. The sequence continues at coordinate 14,789,252 of NC_086226.1, read as the reverse complement.
ACTTGGAAAAGTTATTGACAAAAAGACCTATAGTAAAGTGCAAGTATAATAAAAATAAAAGTTTAAATAATTAGTGTCTATTTTGAGGTGTTTCCTTTTCCTAGTATAAAAATAGGGTGGAGGGTTGGGGTTGGGAGTTGTGTAATCCAGTGTTTCTGGTAACTGTGTGTTACAGTTGCCAGGCAGTGGTACATATTTAAGTGCGTGAAAGGCAAGGAAGTTCTGTATCCTGTCTATCCCCATTTTTGAGTTTAATTCAGGTATAGCTCCTTGGAACTTGTGAAATAAAACAAATTAAAGGATGATTTGTGCTGTGCTTAATTCTGTGCTGTCTGAACCATGATTGCTTTTCATGAGGAAATATCCTTAGCTTGAAATTCTCAGGAAATAATGAGTGCCTCAGAACAAATGCATTTGCTAATTGAGTCACTGAAGTTATTAGGGTTTCAGCACTATTTCTGTACCAATTCTATGAGTTGAAACAGTGTTCTGTGACAGCTGAAGAAGCTGATGAGGCTGACAGACTTGGTATTCCTTGGTATTCTTTAAAGCTGTGGATTTGCTGAAAAGCCTTCTATCACATTCAAGCAAACCCTTGAAGTGACCTCAACATCATCCAAATGTTTCTGTGTACCTGACACAACCTGTGGATTGATTGCATAAAAGAATTAAAAAAGCTAGAGTTTAAGTCAATTGAAAACTTTGCTTCCTGTGACAGAATTGGTGTTTTAAGGAGGGAAAGTTGAGGGACAATTCAGTGAATCTTCTGTCTCACTTGCATCCAAGGTAGTTGTATCTAGACTGTGCAACACTGGCTTAGAATGCAGCTGAGTAAGCCTCTTATAGCTAGAAAGGTGTGATCAAGTCTTTATGTGTAGCCAGAGGAGGAAAACCCAAGGATTTTTTGGACACACATGTTCTTACTCTGTCAGTAAGGCTTGAGGCCTTCTTATTCACCCTGAAGGTAACCAAAGCAGCATTGCATATGTTGTCAGCCCTGCAGTTCACTGGATCATACAATTTACTTTGGTCTACATTTATTTTTATTCCACTAGTAATGACTCTTAAGGGGATAGAAAGGGTATTAGGCTTCCTGGGCGGAGTTTTTAATTTTTTTTCATTTTGGTAGGTTAGATCTAATCCCTCTTTGTTCAAATAGAGAGAAAAGGATTGTCCTCATTGCTATAAAAATACCACTAATGTAAAGATAATTTGAATTCAGAATTCATCACTGAGAACCCAGCATTTTATACTCTATTCTCTGAGACAGTTCTGCCCTTTTACATAGGGGAGAAAGAATGGTAAATTACAAACAGCCATGAACTTAGATTTGGTATAGATTCACTTTTAATAGTTGTACTTCTAACAGATATTGACATTAGCTTCACATTGTAATACTGATTTTAAATGCTGTGATAGTCTGGCAGTGCTTATGTAGTTTTTAAATTTTTCATTCTTATTTGAAAAATTGATTTTGTTTATAACCATGATTTGAATACCAGAGTAACAATTCCAGCATTCTAAGTTGTAGATGATCTGTCTGGTACTTAAATAGCAAGACCTAATACCAGGAATAAACTCTGACAACAACATGTCAGAAAATGACACCAGAGTGAAAGCAAACCCCAAATTTCCTTAGTTTACCTCTTAATAGGACTATTACTTAGGAAGCTTAATCATTTTGGTGGTGACAATAGTCAGTTTTATTCCCTTAACAACTTATGATCTGGGATTTATGATGTATTTTTCAAAGTGTTTTTGGTCTTGTGTGTCTAATTGTTGCACTTCACTGCAGAGGTTGCCTGTGGTTCCTTGTCAAGATTTGTCTCTAGTGCTTTTAGTTAATTTTGTGTGTTTGGGCCGTAATATCTATTAACCTTTTCCGGCAGCCGATGGATGGCTTCCATCCGTGTATTGCCTCTATTTCTTGTGCAGGCACAACTTAAGTGTTAGGTGGTGAGAAGGATCTGTTCCTTTTCTAATCACAGTGTTCCCCATCTCCAGTGCCCTAAAGTATTTGTGAGATCTGGACTGCCTGCATTGAAGATTACTGAATGGTGTTTCTTGCTCAGGACTGTATTTTAGCTTTGAATAAGATGCGAATTGGAATGGATGAAAAGTGTAAAATGTTTTGAGTGCTCTAAATGCTGGTAGAACATAAATTCTAGAACTGTGTACTGTTAACAAAAGTTGTGGGTTCTTGTGTGCAGAGCAGTATTGTGCATGCAGCTTTTCTGCTTTATACTTACTGTAAGTGTTCACAGCTTTTCAGCCTCATTATGAACCAATATGTGTGTGTGTGCATGTGGTGGGATGTTAGTGCCACTTTCCAGGTGCTGCTTTTGCTGACTGACAAGAAATATAAGTTTCACAGCTTTTTCATTTAAAGCTGTTTTGGATGAGCTTACTTAGCACATGGCAGCAGAAGCAATGAGGTTTCCCAAGCAGGTTGCAGTTCCAAAAAGAGTTACCTAATATAGGAGGAGAACTCCTTCAAAGCAGGCATTGCATATGTTGTCAGATTCTCAGAAATTTCCTACCGTAGGGGCTTTTTAAAGAAAAAAAAACTAAGGTGTTTCTCAAAGTCATCTGTTTGCTAAAAGACTGTTGGTTTTTTGAGAGGTAGCTTGTGTTCTTATGCCTTGTTGAGATCTGTACAAGAGAAACATTGGTGTATTGGTGAAGTCAGGAAAACAGAGGTGCTTTATGAAATTTCTCAGAGAGTGTGCCAAGAAGACTTCCACTTGAGGTCAGATGGCCTTTCAAAATTCAGTCAGAAGCCCCTGTATTCCTAGTTTCATTTGGAGTTATGTGTAAGTATTTTGAAAGAATAGTTATTTGTCATGGAGGACATGGGTGAATGTGGCTGAAGTATTTTAAGGAAGACAAAACTATTTTGCTCACACATTCAACTGCCAAATAAGAAGAAACAGTTATGCTTGTTATAAATGAAATAATTACCAAAAAACCCAGTTTGTGTATATGTAAATACCCCTCATGACGATACAGGCTGGGGCAGGTGGGGACAAGTAGCAAATCTGGGACAAGGCCCAGGCAGTAAAATAAGGGTCAGCTGCACCTGGGGCAGTCTGAGACAGACATGATCCTGAGAGCCAGGGTAGGACAGGAGCTATCCCCTCTACTCAGAGCCTGCCTGAACCCACCTGCGTGCTGCCTGCCTCCCTTTTGAATCCCTGATACAGGGACGGTACTGGTGGGAAGCCACAAGAGACACAGGAGAGGCAGGACCAGGTTGCTTCAGCTGAGAGGAGGGATGGCCTCCATGTCACCTGCCCACAGGACAAGGGAGATACAGCCAGGCTCCTCACAGTAGTGTGTGGTGGGAATGAGAGTTAAAGGCAGTTGAGACATGCTGAAACAGGAGAAAATGAAACTGACTGTAAGGAGGAAACATTTTTCCTGCAAGGACAGTCCATTGGTAGCATCAGGGCCCAGACAAGCTGTTGCCATCACCAGTCTTGCAGGTTCTCAAACGCCAACTGGATAAGGCCCTGAGAAACCTAGTCTTAGCTCAAAGCTGGCTGTGCTTGGGGCAGGGTTGGACTGGAGACCTCCTGTGGTCCCTTCCTGAGTTTTCCTGTTATCCCTGATGTGACAGAAAACATGTGTGTGTGTAGTCTAGTTCCATGGGGCACACAGCTTTGTTTTGAGACATTAACTGTAGCTGACAGACGTATCAAGAGTGTGAGCTTTTATTGAAGTCAGTATTAAATTGTGGAAATACAATGCATAATGCTCTTATAAAATAAACCCTTAAAGTAATATTTATAATAATAGCAACAATAATAATAATTATTTCCTTTCTGCCTGCATATACAGGAAATCAAACAATTGCTCATCTGGACTTGGGTAAGAAAGAGCAAACCAAATTGGAATCTGAATACTCACACTTTCACATTTTCTTACTGCATATCTTTTCCTGAGTGGAACTTGGCTTGTGTTGAGTTCTTGCTCTAGGATGATAGTCTGCCCTTTGATGGTGTTTTAAAGTAGCAGAGAAAAATTCTTAAACTTTCAACTTCATGATGCTTAAGAAATACATGGATATATATTTTTTTTCTTCTTTACAGACAGGAAGGTAATTTAACCTTCAGCAAAGAGTTAGTTGCATTAGTAATCAACCTCTGATTTCTCTATTGTGGAGACACATTCATCCATCAAGTCCTGTGTGCAAAGCTAAGAGTGCTTACAGAGCACTTTCCCAAATATGTTTGATTACCAGTGCACAGCTGCTGTTCTGGGTAATTAATGTGAGACTATAATATCATTCAGATCAGTGCTGTGTCTATATTTCCAAGGTCAGATAACCTCTCTTGCTTATATTCTCTTCTGTCTATGGTATTTTATGTTGATTATTGACTTTTGTTTGCTTGCAGGAAATAAAGAGCTTTTTGCTTGTCTGGTGGGAAAGATCAGGCAGGCCTTGTATTTGTTTGAGGAAAGGGCTGCTAAGAATAACTAATGAGTGGAGTTTAGTAGTCTTCCAGCTACCATGTATAAAAAGGGGTTTAGTAAATTCTGGCCTCCAATCTTCATGGGTGTTCATTAATTCACTGTCGTAAAGACTGATTGTTAGACAGTAAAATAAATGTTCTTGACTCGGAAGCTTACTTTTCGTTGAAGGTTACTGAGACTGAGGTGGCCTGAGGCCATTCATTCAGATCAGATTTCTAAGTCAACTTACTTTGAAACAAGTAAGAATTATTTTAGATTTCATAATAATAAGTTATTAATAATAAGTTATTAATAAGTTATTAATATTATTATAATTATTAACATATATTATTATAATTATTAATAATTATAGTAATATTACTATAAATCAATATTAATAAGTTATTATTAATATATTTCATAAATAATAAGTTATTGTTTTCAAAGTTAAAAGCTGGAATTTAATTTATAGGAGGAAAGGCAAGCAGAAGGGTGTTTTTCAGTAAAAAGCTTTTAGTAAAGCTTAACATTTCCTCCTCTTCCCTTCAAAATATACAACCTTGAAAGTTTTGGGATATCATTATTTGAAATCAAGCTGAGAGAATTCTTTAAATGAGAAAAATTTTACACGTGGAGCTTTGGAAGCTATAACTTTGACAAAGGAAAGTGATGGATCTGCCAGGTGTTTTTTAGCCATATTTTGTGTGGTTTGTAATCTCTCTAAGACATGTCAGTGATGCCATCTGTCCATAAAACTCATTATGTTGCAAGCATGTATTAAGACTTCTAAAACAGGATATCTTATTTTCAGCAATTACCAGTACTTTTATTGTCATAAAAATTATTGCACTTTATACCTTATTTGACTTGAGTAATCTTCATGTAGCTGATTTTTTCCCTTCTTTTCTAAAAACTCAATTAAGTTAGACGTATCAGGATACATGTGATAAAACTTGAGAAAGTTGATCATTGTCCTGTGTTTATCTGTATCTTGATTTGTTTTGGCTAGCACTATCCTTGTTCTGGGGATGACCAATGACACTGAGGCACAAGTCAGCGGCTAGTTGAATGCAACAAATTTAGGTAGATTTTTTAATCAACCATCTATTTTAGCCTAATTCTATGTAGAGAAGAGTGGAAATTTTATAATTTACTTAAATGAAAGCAGGCCATATTAAAGAACCTTCCCAGTCTCACCATTCATGAGACTCTGACCGTCACACTTCTATCACCAGGGACTGTCACAGCTGGGACCAAGGCCATCACCCTTCATGGTGACCTGATGGGTCCCCCCCTGATTCTTGCACATTCTCACAGGGTCAGCCCAGATTTCCTGGCTGGTGACCCCAGGTTTCCCATAGCAGAGGCTTGGATGTCTCTTCCCATAAAGGCATTTATTCATGGTGCCATAACGCAAAAACAGCTCAAGCTCTGGAGGGAGCCTGGAGAAAGGAACCCCTGGGCTCTTGTCCCCTCACAGTCCCAAGTGTGCCAAAGTCTCACTTGCCCTCCTGAGTCTTTGGCTCCGGCTGTGTCTCAGTATCCATCTTGTCCATCCACCTGGCTGGTGCCAGCATCTTTGTGTCCTGTGTTTTGCAGAGAGCTGGCACTTCCCGGCCCCTTGCCCGAGGCTCCTGCCCCCCAGAGCTCAATCTGCAGCTCACACTGTTGGGTGCAAACCGAGCTACCTGCACCAAATGTATTCCTCTGCTCTAAGCTCCTTGGGAAGGACTTTCCAAAGAGTTCTTGCACCTTGGCATCCTCACCCTTTTAGTGGGCTAAAAGTGGAAGGCTGTCCAATATTGTTGTTCTTGCTTTCTTACCATATGCTGTGTGGGGGGAAGAGTGTTTAGTTCTGGTGTACGCTAGTATAATGCACTTGTATTCTGCCCATTTTTTCCTAATATCTTGGAAGTCTTAGCTGGAAAAGACTTTATCTTGTCACTGAAACCTTACGCACCTTCATTAGCTGGAAAAAACAAACTGAGTTTTTGCATAGTTATTTTGAAAAGGGATTAGTTTGTGTACAACATCCTGATAGGTCCACATAATATGATTTATTAGCTATTACTTTACAACTGTAATTTTTTTAAGGACTCCTTTGTTTAAAGGGCTAAAACATTAGATGTAACAAAAACAAGGAGTATTTACTGAGCTGGAAGCTGCACCCTCTGGATTTCCTGTGGAAGTTTAGTGTAAGTGACTCACACCTTGGCTTGCCTGCCTGTCAGCTTCTGTAATAGATAGCAACTGAAATTGCTGTTACTTTCTCATCACAGGAAGTTATTCCTGCTGCTCTTCTGCACAGAGCTCATTTAGTCTGCAAAGTGCCACCTGAGCCTCCCTGCCTCAGTTTACTAGATTTGATCCAAGTTCTATTTCACATTCACATTAGTTTTTTTAGTTGGCAGTTGACACATGCTTTTATAGATTCTTCAAGTTAGCTGTCTTCCAATAGGGACCTTTTCTTTTAGTACTTATCAGTAAGTCACAAGCTAGAGCTGTGTTTTATTTCTGGATATGTGGCTTGATTTAGGTAGCTAAAAGGACTTGACATGTCCTCTTTATGACACTGCATCTTAAATACATAGGACAAGGTTCCAAAAAGCTGAAGCTGTTTTATAAAAACAAAACCTTCTGAGCTAGATGGGCCTTTTTCTGTTCCCTGCATATTTTTTTATTATTGGCATTTTTTTATTACTTCTCTAGTAACCATATGACCTTTTGAGATTTCTACTCAATTGGCAAGGCTGAGATGCTCCACTAGTCTTAATGCAGTCATGGTTATGAATATTAGAAATGTCTTTGCCATGTTTTAGGGAGGAAGCCATCTTAAACTGATTATAGGTAGATTCCAGGAAGATAACTGTATTGTATCTAGGAAGAAGAAGAGGAAGCACCTGTTTTTCTTCTTCTTTAGGAAGAAGAAAGAGGTGCTTCAGATGTACTGTGCCCTGAAAGTAGAACTTTAATTTCTACTGATTTTTAAAAAGTGCATAGGGTGACTAGTTCACCTGAATGCATAGCGGTCATGTATCTGAGTAACTTTGGACTCCTGTGACAGGACTAAATCTGCTATTTTACATTGCAGCAGCCTTTCTCTGCTCCAAGTTAGTGTTCTGTGGGGAAAGTGCTGGAGTAAAGGTGAAATATTTCTGTCATCTCTGCCATGGTAAAATTTCAGCTCCTGGCAAAAATTATCTTTTCTCATAGGCCAGCATCTTTGCAATGCTACTGCAGTGCATACAGGTATCTCCAAGGGGTTGTTTGGAAATGATACGTCCATAAAGAATTTGTCCGTGGAAGAGGGAAGTGCAGTCCTCAAGAGTGTTGTTATGTGTTGCTGCTGTTGGAGATCATTTGCATGGGAGATCATACTGTTGTGCTGTCTATTACCTGATTGCAGAGCTTAGTCAAATGTTTGTCTGCTGGGAAGGAAGGATGCATTTTGTTGTTTCTGTTTATTAACTCCACTTTTTTAATTGGGAGTAATGTCAGAATTTTTTTTTCTTTCCAGCTGTGATAGACAAAATGTCAGCAGAATAAGTGACCTACTGTCCAAAATTTGCCATGAACCATTTGGTTGGACCACCTGAGGGGGAGATCAGTGAAGAGCCAGCAAACGGAGCAGTGAGTGAGTCAGTGGAAGCTGACCTGGAGCACCCAGAGGTGGAAGAGGAGCAGAGGTATGCGGTTCGCTACCCAAGGCACACCAACAGCAGCCACGTGGGCCTCTCTGGGCAGGAGGAGGAAGGCATGTTAGCTCGGTCAGCCAGCACTGAGAGTGGTTTCCACAATCACACGGATACTGCAGAAGGGGATGTCATAGCCACGGTGGAGGACAGTTATGATGTCGAGAGAGTGCAGGAAAATGAGGATGAGAGTGCATATGCAGTGCAGTACAGGCCTGAATCCGAGGAGTACACGGAGAATGCTGAGGCTGAGCATGGTGAGGCCATTCATAACCGAACATTGCCCAATCACTTACATTTCCATTCCATCGAGCACGAGGAAGCCATGAACGCAGCTTACTCGGGTTACGTCTACACGCATCGCCTCTTCCACCGAGGAGAGGATGAACAGTATGGCGAGGCTTATGCTGACTATGGGCTGCAGGAGCATGTGTATGAGGAAATAGGAGACACACCCGATCTTGATGTTAGCGAGGGCATCCAGCAGTATGAGCGGGAGAGGGAGGAGGCCGACAATTACCGCAAGGAGGCGCTTGGTGCCCGCCTTCACCATTATGATGAACGGTCTGACGGAGAGTCTGACAGCCCTGAAAAGGAAGCAGAGTTTGCACCCTACCCAAGAATGGATAGTTACGAACAAGAGGAGGACATTGATCAGATTGTAGCAGAGGTGAAGCAGAGCATGAGCTCCCAGAGCTTAGATAAGGCAGCTGAAGACATGCCAGAGTCAGAGCAGAGTTTGGAGCATGGCCAGGCTCTTGTTAGTGGTGGGCATGAAAGTAATGGCCAGCTAACATCTGGTTCTCGAGTTACATCTGGCTCAGGAGAATCTGTTCAGAGGTACAGCAAGGAAAAAAGAGATGCAATTTCACTGGCCATCAAGGATATTAAAGAGGCTATTGAGGAAGTGAAGACGAGGACCATCCGTTCTCCTTATACCCCTGATGAACCTAAGGAGCCTATCTGGGTGATGCGACAGGACATCAGTCCATCCAGGGATTCTGACGACCAGAGGCCACTAGATGGGGATGTGAGTACACAAAGCTTTCACTTCTCAGATTATGTGTCTAATTTTTTAACTGTGACATGCATGGCAGTGAGGGAGGGTGCATTATATTTTTGTTCTGTGTCTCATTCTTGAAAAAGTGCTTTGTTTTAAATTTGTACCCTGGAGAGCATAAGAGGAGTAAATGTGCATTATCAAGTAGCCAGATTTTTTTTTAACACTGCTGACCCTAGGTATGCTGTGTAAGAATTTGTCACATGAAGCTCTTTATGTCTTTTTTGAAACAAACGCTGTTTTGTTTCTACTGCCATAATATATTTTAGATTAGCAACCAAGCAGTTTTCTACCGTCTTATCTTTGTATGCTTTTGTTAACTCTTAAGTTTCTAGGTTTCATGTTCTGTCATGTAACAGTCCCAACAGTTCTATCAGAAATCTGGTAATATTCTTTTTGATGACATCATAATTCAGATCCATATTCTAGAAAACTTGCATGTCAACTTGCAGTGTCTAGAACTCAGTGTATTACATTATCACTGTAAAGTGCTATTTACAGCAACCTGAGTATTGAAGGGAGTTCAGATTTAAGCATTAGCATTTCTGAAATTGTGTGCTTTTGGCATGAGGTTTTGCTTGGATCAGAGCTGTCTACCAGGTTGGGGTTCCAGCTGTCTTTTAAGTTAATTTTTACTACAAGTTTTATGAGTTTTCTGTATTATTTTATATAGTAAACTCATAAACAACTGGTAAATGGATTAAGTTTATGCCTGATACAAAGAGATGGGAGGCTTAATTTACTGACCAAAAAGTATCTATTACATGTTCCTATCTTACTATTTCAAGGGCAAGTACCTGCAAACATTGCTCCATTCCTCTGTATTGCTGTGGAATGGGTTTTGTGACCTTTTGTTTGGATTTGGTTGGAGTTTTTTGGGTTTGTTTTTGTTTTGGGGTTTTGTTTGTTTGTTTGTTTTTGGGTTTTCTTTTTTCTTTTGATTTTTTTGGTTTGGTTTAGGTTGGTTTTTTTTGAAGAACAGCAGAAGTAGAAATTATTGTATCTTATTTTGGTATTTTAGACTGAATTATTGTAACATTCTAGGAATGCATGGGAACTATTCAAGACACCTCAGTTAATCCAAAGGGAATTCAGATAGTGAAAAAAGATCAGATGCCAGGTATATCTATAACAGGCTTCTGATTTGTTTATCTGCCTTCAAAATGAGGACGGCTGGTATTCTACAGATCGAAATAGATTTTTGGAGCATGGTGTTTGGGATGCTGTAAAAACATGTAAGCTGATTGAGACACAGCTTCCAGATTTTATTTTTCCCGCAAAACTGTTGGAGACACAGTGAGGAGGGTGTTGTAGGGGTTTTTTCTTTCTTCTTAATAGGAAACCTAATTGAACCTTAAAAAAAGCCCAAATAGACAACTGTATTGCAAAAGTTATTTGCAAAAAAATATTTTTAAAATTATGTATGTTACAGAGTTGATTTGCAGTCATGTGAGGGAAGAACATCTTCCCAGATTATTTTGTGTGGAATTATTTTTAACTTAACTTCAGAAGTTACAAAACTAAAATTATTTCTGTCCATATTTTCAAATAGATCACATTACTCTCTTCTACACATTTGGTTTACTATATTGTCCAAAAATACTGTTACTGCTTGGAGGATCAAAGGATTTCCTGTTGCTTCCTAACTAATTATAACAGAGTGCCATGGTGATCTTGGTGACATTAGGTTGTGGATCCCAAGAGCACCAAGTTCTTCTGAAGGCGCTTCACCTGCTCTCTAAACTCCAGGTGCATCTTGTAGAATTGAACTTTTCTGAGATGTGTTGATATGACTCAGCCTGGTATGCTCATATAGTGAGCAAAATAGGTATTGTTAGTGGTCTCTGCATGCATTAGGTATTGAAATACAAAGAGGTTCCCATTTTGCACAAAAAATTTATTCCTCATTCAATATTTTTTTGCACCAAGTCAGATAAGAACCTGACTGAAATTTTCAGGGCTGACTGAAATCAAAACAGTGATTTATAATGACAGTTGTTATAGCTCATCAAAGAGAGAAATTATGGTTGTAGATGTACAAAGTGTCTGTGTTCTTGGAAGGAAGAAGTAAATGGCACAAATAATTTAGAAAATCTATAGCAGATTGATGAGCAGACTTGTAGAAGGGACTTGGGACTGAGTAGGAATTTTTTTTTTCTCTGAAGAAGAGATATATATTTGTTTTACTGGATTCTCTAATTTAGATGGCAACTCAAAAACTGTCTACTTTTCTTAAGGTAGCATTCCTAGAATTGCTTAGCTGTAAATTGGGCAAAAACAGCTTGTGTTGACTAAGTGACCATAAGTGGTCAATGTAATAAAAATGTAGTTGGAGCCCATTCATCTAACTGTAAATTGTTCTTCTGTCCCCGTCAAGAAAAAAGCAGAATCTCAGATGAGGGCTTTTCAGTGTAACCAGTATATGCCAGAGATGTTTTTCAGTCTGATTTATAGTATTGACCTGGAAATGTAAGTGTTTTTACCTTCAGGCAGACACCATTTTCTTGCCCTAGAAGTATCAAATTGCTGCAGATAAATAATGCAAATTGGGTTCTTTTTTACCTTCAGTTATTTTGCAGGTCTACTTTGAAAACTGTCCTCAAATTGTGTTAGACAATTTTCTTTCAGAGATAGAACTTACCTGAAAATATTTCTAATAATATTGCCTTCTTAATAATGTGATACTGAAACTCATAAGACTTCTTTAGACACAAACAACAGTGAGTTTTTATTTACCTAGAAGCTGTCCACTGGAGACCAGTGAAGCAAGAAGAATGATTTGTGGTTGAGGCGCATTAAATACAACAGCCTCCTTTGCTTTTTTTCCCAAGAAAGTGGCTATTACTCCCCAGTGCTAAGCATTTGGGTAATACATTCACAGCGGAATGTTTGGTAGGATGCCATTTAGAAGTGTCCAGAGACTGTTTTAAGAAATTAACAATTTAGAGGTATTTAGCTAGCCTGCAGTTAGGTATAGTTTGGGACTGACACGCAATGACTGAGACAGTAAGAGGGCTACAGATCACTGTATATGTGTGTACTGATTCCAGTTTTATTTGCAAATTTATCTACCAGGATTATGAGTAATTCCTGGATATTTCTTCTGAAAAGAAGTGTTTGGTAAGGTGTATGAGAAAAGTAAATTGCTCACTCCCCATGGACAATTCTGCTGTAATAGACTCTGGTAGTCCTGTGGTGTAGGAGGCAGGGAGCGGACTTCTGTGAATAAATAAATAGTTTAAAGAGATACCTGTTTAATATTTAACAAGAGAGAATATTAGCTGCCGTGTACCTTGTGCGCCTTGGTTTAATGATGCACGCTTTCACTTGAATCAGAGGTGGTCTCGACAGTGAGTTTGTGGGGAAGGTGTACTTGTGTATTTGATAAAAGCTGAAAAATCCTCAGCGTCTTTTGAATAAAGACAGCAAGAGTATTTTTTAACATTTGCTACACAAATGACATCTGTACAATTGGCATATATTTCCCAAGTCTGTTTATCAGAAACCTTTTAAACCAAAGCAGACCATCATTTGGATATGAAGATCTCTGTTTCAAATACAATTGCAGTTAGAGCTGCACAGCTGCAAGAAATGTGGCATCAGGAAAGTGACCCATGATGGAAAAGGCTGTGGAACTGCATTGTTGATTCTTGTGGAACAAGATTGTGTTTCATGAATGTGAAATTGAGAGATTTTGTTCACTCAAAAAATCATGAAATCATAGGATAGTTTGTTTTGGAAGGGATTTTAAAGATCATCGAGTTCCAACCTCCCATTAGACCAGGTTGTTCACAGCTCCATCCAGGCTGGCCTTGAACACTTCCAGGGATGAAGAAGCCACATCTTCTGTGAGCAACCTGTTCCAGTGCCTTATCATCTTCACAGAAAAGAATTTTTTCCTAGTATCTGATCTCTACCTGCTCTCTTTCAGTTTAAAGCCATTCCCCTGTGCCCTGTTGCTACATGCTCTTTCATGCAATCTCTCTCCAGCTTTCATTTAGGCACCCTTCAGGCCCTGGAAGGCTGCAGTTAGGTCACACAAGGCCTTCTCTTTTCCAGGCTGAACAAGGTCTTGCTCACCATTCTTGTCAGATTCTCCACTGGAAACCTGCTGTGAATGTGCCTAGCTAACTGCAGAAATTGTGGTGTTTCAAAGTCTAAATAGAAATCCAGACTATGGATCTGGATTGAAGGATAAATGTTCATCCACATGTTCAAGTGGAAAGGATTACAGTTTTGTGGAGTAGATAATTCAAAATATGATGAAATATTCTGGTATTTAAAGTATATGGGGAAGAGAGTATCTTTGTTGCAGAGTTTTGAGAAGAGTTGCTTACTTAGTTGGGGAAGCACAAAAACGTACTGGGAAAAGCATTGAAAGGCTCAAAAAGTCAAAAGTCAAGCAGCATTTTTTGAGCTGTGAATTAAACAGAGTGGAAGCAGGCTGACTGCTTTAACTCTGCCATAATCAGAAGAAAACGGTGGCTTGGAGGTAGAAATCGTCCATTTGAGGGCCAATTACCATGACTTTTTTCTGAGCTCTGTTCAGTTATCGATGGGGTAATAGATCTGAAAACCAAGTTTTGTTGATGTCCAGGACATGATTTGTTTCTGACAAGACTTTGGTTTTGCAAGCAAAACCCTGTCACTGGTGTTTATAATCTCTGTTCCTCTGCAGACATTTGAGGTGGTGGGATGTTAGAATAAACCCTAATACAAAGTAAAATCACGTATGTGGGTTGTTTAGATTTGTGAAGTAGAAATTCAGAGCTGAAGATGAGTCTGCCAGGTGGAACAGAACTGAGCTGCATTGTTTTGCTTCTCTGTTGTTTTTGGTTATGTATATTTTATTTTAATTCTTGCATTCTCATTTGCAGGATTTTCTCAATTTTGATACCTCTGTGTTTTCATGGAGATGAATTTGCTTCACTTCTTTCACAGCAGGAGTAATGTATTATTAAAAGGCAATGGAGAAGTCTTAAATAATTAAGCAGGCTTCAGTAATAAATGAACTAAGGGGGAAAAAAAGAGAGAAAGGAAAGAATTGAAATGAAGATGAATTTTTATTGACAGTATATTGTTGAGGTTTTTTCTGAGTAGGTCTTTTAAAACTGTTGGTTGGGTCCTCAAACTATAGGTCACCTTTCCATCATTTATGAGAGACCCAGACTTAAGTTTATGCAGGAAAAAAAGCCCCAAATGCCGCAACCAAAAATCAGTAAAGAACCAAAGCAAAGTAAAACACAGAGCATTATCAATCACACAGAAGAAAGCTTAAATTTAGCAATTAGTCTGCTTGAAGGCAAACACTGCCAGATGAATTATTGGCTTTTAAATTATGGTGAGAACTGGATACATAACCCCTTGAATATTGTTTTGTTTGATTACATTTTTAAATTATTGAAAGATGAAAGTAACTTGATTTTTCTGTGCTGTTGAAAACTAAAACAGCCCTTGCTATAGTTAAAATCTTCTGAACACGCAGGAAAAATCCACAGTCATTTTTTTTCAGACTGACACATAAAACTGCATGGGAAGTTGAAGTGAAACTATGGCTAAGGAAGTCTATACCCAGAGAGAAGGCAGCACTGAGTTTGATCTCTCAAATGGGATTGTTTTGCATTGTCCAGATGATGGTAAGTGACAGGAGGCTCTGTCTTTGCAGGACATCATCACCTGGATAAGGGAAAATTCCACAAACCAAGACTTCCCAAACTGCATTTGTTGGTCTGTGATCCTGTGTCATCGCTCCAGCATGTCTGATCTATTGCTGTGGTTTACCTTAAGCTACATACAAAACATCTCCTTCGTTAAATGTGTAATAAGACTGTGTAATAGTATGTGATGTTATCTGCATAGGCAGGAATAATTTCTCATGATTACCAGCAAGTGTCTTACCCATAAGCAAATTGGTCATTTCGGTGGCAGCAACTGCATGAGTCAGCTGTGTGATCCAAGTCCCGACCCACAGTTGCCTGTTGTCAGAGCCCCTCAGTTCAGATTGTAACTAGCCAGGCTGGTAGTTAAAATGACAGATGGTGCTTATCAGTAGTCTTGGGCGCAGGAGGAGCCTTTTGGGGAATCTCTTTAGGCTGTCTGAAATTTTTCCATGGAGAGGTCCTATAATAGTTAATCAGATGTGTTGTTCTGAAGGAGCGGTTCAGCCAGTGACCTTGTCTCAGGTCATCTTTCCTGTCTTGTATGCAGAGACTGATAGGGGGCAGGTCCTGAACCACACAGCAAACTGATGAGTAAGTGCATGGGATATGTGCAGAGGCAGTTATACCAGAACTACAGTACAAAGTTAAATCCTCAGGTCAAAATTATAAATTGAATTGCATAGATTGTGCCACATTTTGCAGGTATGCTTGAAGTGCTAAGTTGGTATCATTTTTATCAAGCCCACCATTTTTAGCACTGTACTTAAAACAAATTTTCAACAAAGACAACTAATAATCATTAGCTTTTAGCTTCATTCTTTACTGATATTTATGGCTACTAAAACCTATGGTCTCAGTCTGTATTTTAGTGAACGGCATTTGAGCTGTACAAATGACAGAGGACACTGCTGTCACATAGTTGGCCTAAAACCTGGGAGATTTACTGCCATAGTTGTCCTGATAAAGGCAGTTCTTATGATAGAATGCATCTGACTATACTTGTGTATGGGACCTGAAGATTCCATAGTGCTTTGACCTTTTCCTAATGTTTATGGGTTCTTTTCAGAGCACTATCTCTAAAATAAATAAAATTTTAAAAAATTAAAACTCTCACTTTATCCGATTGTCTCCTGAGCTAATGTACAAGGAGACTTTGCCATAATACCTGTAGGTAGACATTAGTGACAAATAAGTAATGTCCTGTTGTTTAAGTGGGTCTTAAATTTGTGAAGCATTTGTTGATTCATCCACAATGCTCTGAATAAACCACCTTTTTCAAAACAAAAATGACTAGTGCTGTTTAACTTTGTGAGCAGCGTTGACGGTGGGATTGAGTCCGCCCTTGGCAAGTTTGCCAACACCAAGCTGAGTGGTTTGGTCAGCACACTGGAGGGAAGGGTTGCCATCCAGAGGGATGTGGGTAGGCTTGACAGGCAGACCTGACCTGTGAGAGCCTCATGAAATTCAGCAAGGCCAAGTGCAAGGTCCTGCGCATGGGCCAGGGCAGTCCCAAATACAAACTGGAAGAATTCATTGAGAGCAACTCTGCAGGTAAGGACTTAGGGATGCTGGTCAGTGAAAAACTTCTTACAAGGGCATGTAGCGATCGGACAAGGGAGAACCACTTCAAATTGACAAAGTAGGTTTAGATTAGATACCATGAAAAATTCTTTAGTGTGTGGGTGGTGAGGCACTGGTGCAGTTTATCCAGATGCCACATCCCTGGAAGTGTTCAAGGCCAGGCTGCCTGAGGCTTTGTGCAACCCAGTGTAATGGAAAGTCTCTCTGTCCGTGGCAGGGGCAGTAAAATTTAGATAATCTTTAAGATCTCTTCCAATATAAAAGATTCTATGACTGTATGATTCTGTGATTTCATCCCCTCTGTCCTAGCCTATGTGACTGGCAAGCTGTGCTCTCTTCAAAGGATCTGCTGCTAAAAGCACATAAAACAACACTGCTTTTATAAGTTTCATTGTTTCAGTGTCAGTTACATGTCTCTTCATGAGCTGTATAGGAAACAGCTGATTGACCTGGATAGGTTAGATGCAACACAATCCTCTCCTTTCACAAGTTCCGTTACTAAATCCCTCTGCACAAGAGCAAGGGAGGTTTCTCAGGTGGAGTGGGTTGCATGTTAGTTAGAGTCGAACAACTCCAAAACGGAGATGGAGAATTTTTGGATGTACCAGGTTGAGTATCGTAAGAAAAATGTAAGTAGAAATTCAAGGGAAAAAGGGATAGCTATCACGTTTTTATTGCTCCATGTAAAACAAATCAAATTCCATTGATAGATCTCTGTGGCTAATAACAGTGTGCATCATGTGACCTTACTGTGTTTGTTCTAATAACAACTTCGTTAGGCTTCTAAAACTTGTTTTGTTAATAACAAATGGCAGTGAAATAGTTGCTAAGCCTTTTTTTTTAGACTTTGTTTAGAGCAGGTGTGCAAATTATCTATCCACTATGATCCATCAAAATATTTCTTGTTATTGCTGTGACTGCATTCTTTCCTTGTACAGTACCTCTAAAAACACATTTTGGTGTCAAAGAGAACTGAGTGTTAATTCTTCAAAGACTGGACTTTCCTGTACCAATGTTTTCAAGGACAGCTCTCATGCACTGTCTTGCAGCAGACTTTGTAAGATGTTTGATACTTGGATTTGGTAGTTCTGGTTCTTGGCTTGGTTTGTTTGGTTGTTGTTGTTCAGGGGTTTTTCTCACGCAAAACACATATTTGAGCAGCCATTCAAAGTGAGTGCATGGAAAGCCATGTAATTACTTGGTTCTGATACTTTATAGATAAAAGTACCTGAGTAAAGGCACTTAGTGTTACTGGAGTAACTGCTAGTACATTTCAAATGATGTGCAGTTTCTTAATGCTAATTGTCTGGTTTAAATGAAATCATTAATCTTTGTCCTGCAGTATGTGAATATGAGAGTTTTCAGCCATTGTAAAGAGCACTTTTGTGTGTGTGCACTTATACATACCATGCTTAACTTGATTTCTTTGTTTCTTGTTTAAAGAATGCTCTGGAATGATACAATGTCTAGATGCCATTATTGCATAGATAATATAATGCACCTTTTAAATTTATTCCTAATACAGAAATACTGTATAATAATAAGAATGTGAGCACCTTGAAAACTCTTCCTTATATAAATAGGAGTTCCCATTTGTGTAGTTGCATCACTGTGACGCTCTTGACTGGTAATTAAACAGCAACTCAAGGGAGCCTGTGTCTCTCCCACAGCCCCTGCTCACGTGCTGTGTGTGGCAAGTAATTTTTCAGTCTGATGATGTAATCATGTGCCAGCTTTCTGGGGATTGTTTCACAGCCATATCATTTTCTGTCTTGCAGTTGTGATTCAAAATACAGGAAGATGCAGGGACTGCTCTTTAACACAGGAGATATCTGTAAAGAATTGCTTCTTAACTCTTTGGTAGCATTTATTAGTTAACTATAATTTTAATATTTAGTTATTATCTGAGGTAGAGGAATGTCTGTAAAGAGAAGTAAGTGGAGAAGGGAGTTATGTTTTTTTGTTTCATTTCATATCTAAGGAAGGCTAAGAGAAACTTAGATGTTTGGGGGTTTTAGTTATTGTTCTTGGTTTGGTTTTGTGGGTTTTTTGTAGACTGTTTCATGGAACTCAGTTTTTCAGCTGCAGTAGATGCAGAGCATGAGGGTGGAGCTGCTGCCAGCTCAGACCACTGGAAATGTATCCCTTTTCTGATATGACTCATTGGCTCAGAGAAAAGCTATGTCATACTGTTTATGGAAAGATAAGAGTAGCATTTGATTTGTTTTGCCATCAGTGATGAACTGTTGAGCTGGCACAGCTAGAGGTGCGTTCTTCCTATGTTAAAGGAGAGTGTAGAATGCCAGGGCTGTTGGGCTGAATACCCAGCTGTAGGTAAATGATAAATTTCCCTTTTGAGGATTTTCATTTTTGCTTGGGCAGATATATTTTTTAGGTATCTCCTTAAAATCTGCCTCTAGAAATGCCTGCTGGGTTAAAGCTTTGTACTCTTCCATTTTGGTCACCTTCCTTAGTTCCACATTCTGTGTTCTTGTGTCACACCCTCATCCCAGGGCCCCTACTCTGTACTTAAGATACCTTGCTACAGTTTTTTTTCTCATCACCAGCATTCATTAGGAATTGTCTGTGATTAGAATATCCTTTCCCAGAACATTCTTCCCCTTTATCAAGATACTTGTTGATCTATCACATAGACAGTTTCTCTATGAATTGTTTATGGAAAAAGGAGAAGAATGAGGAAATCTGATCTAAAGAGCATGTACTGAGCTGACAGCATGAACTGTTGAATATTTTCCAAGTCTTTACTGTATCTAGATTGAGGAATCCCAGTCCTTGATTACATTGGTATTGAATTGTCATTGAATATATTAATAAATTGTTGAATACATCAATATTACTCTGCACAGTTTATGAAAGTTGTTTTCTAAGATAATGGAATAACCCTTATGGGCAACTGCTGTGACCTTCCTCTGCTCAGATCAGATCAGTTTAGCACTTCATGTTAGTAATATCTGAGGGCCTGGGTGCTTATGGGGAAGTTTCAGTCTTTTATTCATTTCTCCCAGTTTGACAACTAAATAAACTTTAGCTGAATCCCTGTGTGCTGCTAAAGATCACTTTTCTCCCATCACAGCTTACTCTTAAGTGACTTTATCTTCTATTTCTTAGAATATCAGAGCATAAGATATAGAAAATGAAAGAATAATTTCTACATTGGGCACTCAAAATAACTTTTGATTTTCTTGCCATGTCTAGTCTCCATCTCCAGATTCCTCTTCACCTCGTGGTGCTGAGTCATCAAGCAGACAACATCACCAGGATGTCTGCAGTACAGCAGAGGCTTCCACTAATAAAGAGGTAGAGTAAACCCTTTTTAAAGGCCAAGTCTGGTTCATGCTGCTTATGCCTTTTAATTTTCCTTGCTCCTTGTACCTGTGCAATCCGTTTTCTTCTTTTTTCTTTCTTATGCTTCTTTACCTTTTGCTTGCCTAGCTGTCTGAGTGAATTTCTAACATACTGAAGACTCTTTGTCATGGCATTTCTGACTCTGTTCAGCTATCACTAAATTTTTAAATTTGTTTAACGGGTTGCAGGGTACTGATTTACCAAACAGCCAACATCCCCTCTGTAGCAGAGACAAAACAAAGAAGGCTTTTCCTTTTTTCCGTCCTTTAAGAAAGAGTATTTGTCAGCCAGATGAAAAAGGGCTTAAATTAAATTATTACATAATAAATTATGCTGCTTAATATATTGCCATTGTAGAAACTGGCCTGCAAGTGATTCTTAGTCAGAATTCAATTCCTGACTTGAGGCTGCTCAGAATAAAGCTACATAGTTTGGGATTTTTCCCCTTACCTGGTAGTGCTTTAGGCTGCAGGACTTCCACCAAAACAAAATAAGCATGAATAGAACTGCTCATAGTGTAAAAAGAAAATAATTTGAAAAAGGATTTGGATTTGGATAGAATAGCAGAGGCAAATAAACCAAATTTCTGTAAACAGAAAAATCTGCAAAAATTTGGTTTATTTGCCTTTTTTTCATAACCTTGAAAACAATCTAGAAACTGCCATAATAAAATATCATATTGTTACTGGTAGCAATGGATGAGTTATTTTCCAAAATTAAAAACCTGATCTACTATAAGAGGATTAAAAATGAAACACAAATAATCTATTTGTTCCTTTTTACTTTTGCAATTATCAAGGGATAGAAAAACTTGTAAGATGTATGTAATTGTGTCACTCTGCATTTGCATTTACAAAATAATGAAAAATTTCAAAAGACTGAAGAAACCCATAATCTTTCATATTCTGAAGTTTTCAACTATAGATCATGCCTTTCTTTAGGTTTTCCTCTGCTCCATGTTAGCTTATTAAAGCCTTCAGCATTCTTTGCTACAGACTTTATCACTATGTATTTTATATTTTAGCTATTTTTAGGTATCAGCAAACTTCTCCAAAGAAAGAAAACAAACAAAACACTGTTGATTTCAGTTGTTAGGATGTGCTTACTCAAAGTTACAGAGGTGGTAAACTAGGTTTTACTGTAGAATATATTGGGCTATTAGTTTCCCTCAGACAGGGAATAATTCCCACTTTAGTATTTCTAATGCAATAATAAAAGTGATAAAACAGCCTCATAAATTCTGGATTTTTAGATCTTAGAGAAACATTTTTATTAAATATAAATTTATAATAGCAGATGGCAACAAGATTATTGAAAGTAATAAAATATTAATGACCTTGATGTTTCATTATTCATGGCTATGTAAAATTAAAAGGTGTAGGTTTCCACCTATTGATAACTTTACCTGTTACTTTACTCTTCTAATGGTTTTTGTAGAATGCCTTTCTACCTGGGTAATGAACAAGAAAAATTATGTTTGTGAGTGAGAATAAAGATATACATGATGGTGGTTTGCACCACTCTATCCCGAACATTAAGTTGCTAGTTAAGGGTGCTGAACAGTTGCTAAATCTGTATCAAAGATTTTCTTCGCTGCTTAAAAAGAAATATCCTTTGTAAAGTATTTATGTATGTGAGCTGCCTCTTGTTTATAGGGGATTTGTCCTCTATGCATGTCCGACCCCAGTGTTTGAATGCCCCCTTTAGCACTACATCAACAACTATTACAAACAGTTGTTGGAATCTATATGGATAGGTGGAATGCTCCAGTAGGAGCATTCATCTGAGGTGGTGAAAGAGCCACAGATGTGAAAGGCATGTCAGGGTTCTCAGAGCAGCTTAAATGTGTTGGCAGCAGCAGATCATTGATTATTGACATCTTTATTGATGCTAGTGCAGAACCTGATGGACAGGATTCTTGGATTCTCAAACAGCTTAGTAATTTTCATAGGGAATGAAAAGAACTTAAAGGTTGCATAGACTCAGTTTTCTGTGTCACATGCCTTTTGTTTATAATTCACAAATTTTGTTTTGTAGCAATACATGCATAGTTGGTTAAAAATATTATTTGTTAAATCAATTTTCCATATCTTACAAAGGAAAATATTCCTTGGGGTTAAGTCAGTCAACCTGCTACATAATTGTCACCTTTCATGTTTTACCTGAGTTTTCCACTAGTACACAGATCCTGGAAAGTTGCCCGCTGCAAAGAAAAATAATTTGGCATCTGTTTCTACGTACATCATCTGGAATAGTGCTTAAAATTATTGAAGATTTTATGCATTATTCTGATCATGTGTATAGATTTTCTTTTAATAGAATGATATTGGAGGAGTTACTGATAGTACAATCAGTCATAAATTCATTAACTATCCTCTTACCTGCCTATGATAGCAGCGGGTATTTCAGTATATCCATTACAAATTACATAGTGCCACACACAGTTTTGTTTGATAAATTTTTGTATGTGGTTTATGTTATTAATTAAACAAAGTGGTGAACCTTACCCACTGAAGGTTGTAACCGTCAGATATCTGAAGAGTTAGTCTCATAGTCTTTCACAGAAAATACCAGTAGGATGTATGGTATTACTTTAGTGTGTGTATTTACATGCACAGGTCAAGGTTCTATTTTTTCCTCTGCTATTTATGTAATTGGTGCTACCAAATGTGCTTTTGTGCTCCAAATTGTGTAAGCCAGTTGGTACTGAGGTCATGGTGAATCCCGTTATCCCAGAGAAGAGAGGCTGCTCCCTAACCTGTTGAAATCTAGAAAGCTTTTTGTAGGCACTGTTAATGTGAAGGATACATCTAAAACCATTCCTAATGAATAACTGTATTTTGTTAAGGGTGGTTTCAGTCATGAATTATAACAGTAAAGTGCAATTTTTATATTTCTGTATGCATTTATTTCTAGTTGGAAGATCCAGTATCTTTGAGGTATTATGTACTTTCCTCCATATTTCTTGATTCTTAAAAGTAGTGCACCTATTGGTGGATAATTAATGCACTAGTGAAGACCAACAAGTAAGTGAAGTCTGGTCTTCCCGTATTGTCTACTAAATAGACACAAATGGAATACATTGAATTTACATGGTAGGTGCTTAGAGCTTGAAAATAGTAAATGTAAATATTAATAAGTGGTTCTGTCTTTACTAATAGCTATGGCTAATTAAAGTTTGGGTTTTTTTGGCATGGAGAAAATTTTAATGCATATTTGTGCATGCTATGTTCTGTTTGAAATCCTTTTTGTCTTAATTACAGTCCAGAAAAAGCTTGGCTTCATTTCCAACGTATGTTGAAGGTAAGATAGTTCTACACTTTCTAAATGTTTTTTTTTTTTTCGCATCAAAAAACCCACCTATATTTATAAGGCATAAAATTTTACTTTTATTTGCTGAATAGAAAACTACTAGGGTTGGGTGTACTGATTTAGATTAAGTTGTGTCTAGTTTAGAACCTGAGCTAAATCCTACTGTGCTCCTTCAGAAATTCAGAAACATGGAGCTTTTAGTTTTTTGGTGTTTCATTCATTGTTTCTGTATCAGTTATGCTGTTTTTTTTCGCTCAGTGTCACTTAAAACACTGCTTTCTTTATGGTATTTGCACAACACATAAGAATGTGTGTGGACAAGGAAAATAGACTAAGCAAGAAGACTGTAGTGCTCTGTCTGGCATTGATTTCAATTGGCAGACTCAATCTAATCTCAGCTGGATTTATGGACAGGCCTGCCAGTGAAAATCTGCTTTGTTTAACAGCTACTTGCCTCTCTTTAAAATACTGCATCCCATCTCAGAGTTAAGGTTTCAGTGGTGCTGAATTTTTTCAGAACAATGTGAAAAAGCAAGTTACCTGTCCCATGAACTGTTACTTTTTGTATGAGTCTGCATCCTTTGTCTTCTGCAGGAGGAGCACAAGTTGCGTGCAGTTATGACAGAAGCAGAAAATAGAAGTGTTTTTTACTTTTCCATTGACAGTGGTTGTTCCGTGTGCTTGATGAAATTTTAGAAATACAGCTGATGTGATACTTTCTTTGGACTTCCTCGTCACTCTTTGGATTGCTTTACAGTGTACTATGTTTAATTGATAATGTGATCATTTTCTTTAGACTGCAAATTGATTGTTGTTTTAGTCTTCAGGGTATAAGCTGCCTGTTTTGGAATCTCTGGCCAGAATGTCAGTTAGTTCATAGCTAAGCACTGGAATTTTGGAACAATGAAGGATCTCTCTTAGAATTTAAGTTCATCTCCTATTGATAGTCCTATCAAGGGACTATATATTCTATATATTGGAATATTAATCTATATTTTAAAAGTAATTATCTCCACCTTAAGAAAAAAATAAATTGTACACTAAACTTTTCTTGGTGCTTGGTCCAGCACAAAATTCCTTAAAATTACAATTGTTCCATTTTTATGCACCAGTAGTCCAAGGAAAAATTTGCCAGCACCTATGTTATGTTTTCATTGAGGTAATAGTTTTGTTGTCAGAGATAATAAAAAAGGAGGAGGTATTCTAAAAAGCAGTGCTGTCTGTGTGTTCACCTCTGATGCAATTGGAGCATTATTTTTTGGGGGGCTTAATATGCACTTTCTTAGAGTCTTTTACCTTTGCCCATGTTTTTCCCCTCATTTTGATCAGAAATTGTACTACAAAAAGTTTTACGCCTCTTTAGTATAGTGGTGGAAGTGGTGAAAAGGCCTTGATGTGTAGACTAATAGTAACACTTAGAATGCTGTGTGTGATTTCTGTGTAAATATGTAGTACTTCCAAATGCATGAATTTCCCTAAGGAAATAACTCAATTTCTTTAGGTCATGTGCTTGCAAATGACCGTTTATTTTGAGAATTTTCAAGATACATACTGACTGAGCAAACTGCACACTGGAGATGAGCATCTTAAATTTGCTAGTCATAAATTTTTGTATTTAAAAAAATGATAAGAAAGACAAACCTGCTCACAAGATTTTTACGTGTTCTTCTGTCTGTGTGTATAGTTTCAGTGTGATATTTGTCTCCAGATTTTTCTTTTTTATTTTAATCATTGTGATGACTTGCTTTTCCCTGAGGCCAAAGCCACCCATGCTCATTCTGAGAGGTTGTTAGTCCTATGTGTTATCATTAGAACAAAATTGGCATTCTTAGTAATTTCAAACTTAAAGCCCCATCACCTTATAGTACAAGATACCCCTTGATTTTAGAGGTAAAAAGAAAGACAAACATAAACACAAGTGTTCTGTGAACATATTTACCATGAGCATTCTTTAATATGATTTATATGTAACTTGTCTTGAGGAACAATTGTTTTCCCTTACTTTTAAGAACAGGAAGTTTCTTAAGTTAATCAGCCTCACTTTTGGATCACGACAGTTTTAGTGTGGTGTCAAAATGGAACATTTTCATGTATAAAATTTTTAGATAAGGCTGCCAAACATAAAAAATCTTACAAATCCTCAGTGCTGCTTTGTAAGGATTTGCATTGCTTGGTTATGAACACTTTACACCCCATCACTTTCCACTTTTCCAGAAGTTGATGGGTGTTGGATCTCTAAGGATCTGTGAACTGAGTGTTGGTTTGCCGTCAAGAGAACCCATGCTCTGTGTATTTAATAACATTTTTATTTAACTCAGTACCACAGTATCCTTGTCAACACTTACTATTTTTAAGGGTCTGTAGCATAAAAATATTGTATGTGTGGTATATGTAGAGCATTCTGGGGAGATTCTTCTGCCTATTGCACCAACTGTAGTTAATGCACAAGCAAGAAAGAGGCTGATGGCTGCTATGAAACTGCACCTTTCCTGTTTCTGCTTGTGACTGTTGGTTTGAGAATTGTAAGGCTGTTTTTGATGGATGAGGAGCAAGCTAAGTAACTGTGTCTGTCACTTTATCACAGTGAAAAATCATAGATTATTTTGCTCCAAGCTGATCCCTACTCACAAAAGAATGAGCTATTGAGAAAGAGGCTGGGTTAACAATTCTAGCTTTGGCTGGAGAGATGTTGTACTGGGTTTGTGTAGCAAGGCTTTGCTAGTGGGGTGGGTACAAGGGTGTGTTCTGTGAGAAACTGCTGAAAGCTTTCTGTCTGTCTGATAGAGTCAGCCCCAGCTGGCTCCAAGACAGACCCACCACTGGCCAAGGCTGAGCCCATCAGTGACCGCAGTAGCACCTCTGGGATAATGTATTTAAGAAGGGGGCAAAGACTCTGCACTACAGCAACTGCAGCCAGAGAAGAAGGGGCTGGGAATGTGTAAAAGAGGGATGTCTGAAGACAAGGTCAGTGGAGTAGGAAGGACTGGAGGTGCTCCAGGTGCCAGAGCAGAGGTTCCCATGCAGCCTGTGGGAAATACCATGGTGAGGCAGTTGCGCCCCTCCAGCCAGTGGAGCTCCAAGTGGAACACATACCCACAAGCAGCTCCTAGATGACCCCATGCCAGATTATGTGGATGCCCCAAAAAATCAGGCTATGACTCCATGGAAATCCCAGGCTGGAGCAGGCTCCCTGCAGGATATGTGGCCCATTGGAGAGAGAAGCTCACCTGGAGCAGGCTTGTTGGCAGGACTTGTGATGCCATAGGGAGTCCACACCAGAGCAGGTCTGTTCTGAAGGATTGTCTCCCGTAGGAGGTATCTCATTCTAGAGCAGAGGAAGGATGTGAGGCCTCTTTGCCATGATGAATAAGGAGCATCAGAGACAGCGTGTGATGAGCTGACACAGCCCCCATTCGCCTGTCCTTCTGGGTGCAGGAGATAAAGAAAATTGGGAATAAAAGTGAATCCAGGAAGAAGGGAGGGATAGGGGAAGGTGTTGTAACATCTGTTTTTATTTTTTCATTATTCTGCTTTGTCTTCATCAGTAATAGATGAAACAAGTTTCCACAAGTGGAGTCTGTTTTGCCCATGACAGTAACTGATGAGTGATCTCTCCCTGTTCTTGTCTTGCCCCATGAGACTTTCACTATATTTTCTCTCCCCTGCCCTTCTGAGGAGGGGAGCGATAGAAGGGGTTTGGTGGGCAAGGTCAGCCCACCACAAATTTTGATACTATTATAGTTTGATGTTTTAGTGCTGTTGAAAGTGCTGGTTGCCTTTTTGTCATGCTAAACTGAAGAATTTCAGAGGAGGATTTGCAGCATCCTTCATCAGGTGCAGACTCAAGTTGTCACAATTCTGCTTTTGCTGTGTTTCACCATGATTGTCTTCAGTGATGGCTTTCCTGTATTACAGTTCCTGGACCTTGCGATCCTGAAGACCTAATTGATGGAATAATTTTTGCTGCCAATTACCTTGGTTCAACTCAACTCCTTTCTGATAAAACTCCATCCAAGAATGTGAGAATGATGCAGGCTCAGGAAGCTGTCAGCAGGATCAAGGTGAGGAGTAATTCCTGCTGCTGCTTCTATGGCTGTTTTAGGATTGTGGATATGAACTTCTTTCTTATGCAGTAATTTTTTCAGGTGGGGTTATCTGTAGTTTCAGAATGAAAGGTGCCTCACCTTTCCTTTACAAAATAAATCGCATATGCTGCTTATGGAACAAGACTGATAAGGGGATCTTACCAGGTCGTTTTAATTCCCTATGGTAATACTCATGCTGTGTACACTAAACCAGAATCTGAAGTGAGTGGTGGTCAAAGTTATATATTGCCTGGCTGTGGAGGGAAAACAGGTTAAGGAAATAACTAGTAAGTATTGCAGCTGCTTCTGGCACTCAATGGAACTGCTACTGTTGTAGTGACTGCAGTTATTTTTGACCCTGTTGTGGACACTTGTTTCTCCACACATAACAGCTGTGAGCCGATTTGCTGATTAAAAAAAAAAAAAGAAAAAGCCTGTGATGGTAAAGAGAAGCGTGGAAAAAGTAATTTGTCCTTTGTCCTGGAATCTGAAAAGTTTTGTTTCAAAAGAGAAATTCCATCTGATTTCTGTACAGGCCATTTCCAGCAATGGGAATGCTGCTGTACTGTAAGTTACAATTATGACATTGTCAGCTGAAATGAGGGTATGTGGATGAAGTATTGCACAGTTGTACAGGATACTGCAGCATTCCCACTACCCATACATGACTGGTTAGTAAGCACACAGCTTCATCTTCTGCTAATTCAGCTAATCAACAAAACCCACTCTGGGAATTTTTCTTATTTTAATATCTGTATGTTCTTCTTTTGTATATTTTATTTTGGCTTCCAACCAGATTTAGTGTGCAATTATATAAAAGAGAGAGGAAGAGGAGAGGTTATCAGCAAGACCAATAATATTGTCTGTTAAGGTCAGCTGATGCTTCGTACTCCCTTTTATTCCTTCCACTGCTTTCAGTGACAGGTGTTCAGTTTAGTCTCTGTATGTAACTTTGAAACAGAAGCTCCAAATAGAGCCATTGAGCTAACTTCCAAAAAATGTAATTTTGCTGATGTTCAAATGCATAAGCTCTTGCAACCTTGTCTCTGAAATTCATAAACACTCACATTTTAGAAAAGGTGGGAATGTAGCCTTCCTGTTAGAGATTATACTCCACCATCTCTGCAGAAGTCTTCACTACCTTGAACTACAGAACCTTTTGCAGAAGAATGATTTATCCTTGTTCATTGGCAACTCTGGATTAAGTGACATTCTTTAAAAATAGGTATTATGCAGCTTTTTCAACATTGGCAAGTCTTGGTGTGTTCTCCCCAAACCTGCAGTGAAGAGTTTTTCTTATAGAGTCTGTTTTTTTCCTGCTCTGAGCAAATAGGGCTGTGCCTTCTGTTTAGCAGTCTCTTTGTGTTCTTTCTTGATGCTTTTCTGTGTGTGAGAAAACTTGTCTGATTTGAGTGAACAGGAAACTAAAGGTAAGGGAGGGAAAAAAGGGCTTTGGTGAGGCTGGATCTAGGAGGGACACGTCACTGGAGGGTGAAAGGAAAGATTAGCATCAGCTGTCATAGGAAATAGGTATCAGGAGTGGAACTTGAACTACTGGGAGTTTGCACCTAGAAGGTAAAACTTGTGTAGGAATACACTTCAGAAAAAGATTGCAGGGATATGGTAGACAAAAACAAAAACTGGGCCTAAAAGGTGTAAGAGTATAGAACTTTCTCTGATACAAAACATATTTCGTAGACATTCTTTAACAAAATAGTCTTCTGAGGATTCTGTTATGCCTCAGCATTTCTGTGTATCAAAACAGAAGAAATCTATTTAAGGCATTTTACTCATTAATGCCATAATTTGTGCATCTGTGGAAATCAGCAGGCGTGCATATCCTTTCTTAAAGTGTATTTGCCTCAGGCTTGAGGCCCAAGTGATAGCATTTGTGACCTGGTAAAACCCTAACTGGTGTATTTAATTTTATGAATCTAGATGTATTTCAGAAAATTATTGACTTGTATTGTAATGTACACATTACCTTAGAAGACTTCTTGGACAGTTGCTGCTTTCTGCTTCTAAGTAAAGCACAGGCTTTACATCCCCCTGCACCTTAGGCTTCTTGGCTTATAAGGGTTGGTTTTGGCTGGATTTGTTACTGGTTGCCATTAAAGCTAATCATTTTCAGAGAGACATTCATTATGACAGATGGACTTCCTGCTGCCAGATTCATCACTGCATCAGATATCCCATATCCTAGATGTGTAAATTATGGCCCTACTCATGTTTGTTTACAGAGTGCCTTTCTTGTTGCATGTCAACCATTTCTCCACTGTTGAAGAAAACAAAGCTTTAAAGTAAGAATGAGCTTTTAAAATACACAGACTTGAAGCTGAGTATTAAAAAGAGGTGAAGAGCTTTGTTTGAGCCCTGTTATTTATACCTTCACAAAAGTGTGTACTGTCTGAATTTAATAATCCCTAAATTACTCCTTTTAGCAGAGCCTTCAGACCACATATTCATTCATTTGGAATATGAACAGATTTTGAAAACAATTCTCTAGGCTTCTTCTTTAAGAAGTATCTTTTCAGATGAAAGTGCAAGAGTTGGGTGTTTTATTGCTTGGCCTTCATCCCTGTTAAGTCCAGCTAAGTTAAAACAGATCCACTGCTTTGAAGGTGTTCATCAAATGTAGTTAGGAATATTTCATTAGGAGGCACTTTTAGCGTGCTGTGGGGTAGGTTTGAACATTTTTAGGTAATACCTGGTTTAATTTCTGAGTGTAATTTAAGATAGAATGCATATGTGGATATTTAGTTTAGTATTTCACACATTTTCACACATTGGGTGTCCTCTCCATGCTTACTGAGTTGCAAAACATTTTTTGTAGAGACTAAATGGATTTAATAAACTTAGGACCTCTCTGTAGCAAAAGCAGAAGCTTGTTGGGTTTTAATGTATTGTAATTTTGGAAATTGCATCTATATAAATAAATACATTTAATTTACCTTGAATGAAAATCCTGTATTCTGTATATTAAAAAAAATTGTGTGGATTAGGTATATTCTGTTTCTTTTTTTTTTTCTTCTAGAAATACAGAAATAATCTTTGATTTGAGTTAGCAAAATAATGTGGTGATAAAGAGGATTTGTGCAATAAAGTGTCTTGCATAGAATTATCCCAATTTTTTTTTTTTTGTTCATGGACCATAACTTCTTTTGTGACATTTCCATGCAGTGTTAAGTCACTAAAAGTGCTTGATCCATATCATTGCCTTATTTTATGAAATATTTGAAAGTAGTTCTTCAATATGCTTCCATTTGAAGAACAGAATTTTCAGTATATTGAATTATAGTATAATTTGGTAAATTGTTGATTCTGCATTTTAAAGTTGCCGCTCAAGGATTTTTTTTGCCCCATTTTTCTTAATTTTGGCCTATACTTTTCTTCTTTAGGGAGGTCCATCATTTTAAAGTTTGGGAAGGGTGATGAAGAAAAACTTAATTTTGCAAAGATATCTAAATGCTCTATCTAAGGAGTGTCTCCTCCTTGCCCAGTGTATAATAGACAGCTGTTGCTCAATATAAGTATATTATTTCTGAGTATTAATTTAATTTGAGAGTAATGTAATGAAGAGCCTGCCATGTAAGCAGCTTTTACAATAGTTTGCAATCAGCTGTTGCAAAATAACCTACCAGGCTATAAAATACTTCTTAGTTTGAAAAAGGTGACTAAAAGCTATTTTGAGAATGTTTCCATTTGTAAACAAGGAGCGTGGCCTGACCTTTCAGTGGCTGCTTTCAGATTTGTTTAGACAATATCTGACAGATTTAAGTTTTGAGCATCAGTATTAAAATTTTTGATGTGTCTTATGATTCAGGCCTCCTATTTGTTCTCTGTAGAAGTAGCTAGTGCTGAGTCTGTTGGAAGCTTGTAACTATAAGCCTCCTTCCCACCATGAGCATGCCTGTAAATTTAATTAAAAAGAGCCTGTTACTGTTGGAAGTTAAGGGCTAATTGCCAGCCTGGTGAGTATTGCATTCCTTCAGTGAGCAGGTCTGTAAAGATCAGTTCACCATTGGTTTGAATTCATTACTGAATTCATGACTCAAGAGTGTAAAAATTATGTTTGTTTGGGTTGTTAGTAGAAATGTTTTTTAAGGTGTTTCTGGAGCTGAAACACATGCTCCACTGCTTGCTTGAAAAAATGTGATAGTGTGGACATATCTTTGTGTAGGTGTCACAGGAAGATTTGTTGACCAGTTCACTGTGTGAACATTGGTGCAGATTTATTTGCTCAGAAGAAAGAGAAAATGAAGATGACAGTTACCTTCTGTCATTTCATTTTCCAGGAAAAAGCAGCATAGTGTTAGGGAGGTTGTTTTTTTTTTTTTTAAGTCTGTTGAAGTATGAGATCTGAAAAACGTGTAATAATAAAGAAAGCATACAATTTTTCACTCACCTTTTACATCGGTGTACCTTGAAAAGAAATAACTTCTTGTAATGGTTTACACTGCTGTAAGTGAGGGGAAGATCTCTTCTGTTTCTTAAACCATCCTCCCCTCACCAAGCCTCAAAAACAATTACACTCAAAATAACCTTGTTTGTTGCAAGTAACATTTTAAGTGAAAAAAAAAAATCCTTTTGTGTTCTTTTTGACTCTTTTGGTGCTGTTTCATTTCTGAAATTAATTATGCTAAACATGAAATTATACCATTTTTTAAGCTAAAAAAACAAGGAGGAAGTTAATTTAAGCAGGGACTAATTTAGACCAGCTAGTAGTCTGTGAGTCCTGACATTAGTTTATAGATTCCTGCGTGACTTGGAGTCTCTGCAAGTTCTTCTCTAACTGTTCTCCTGTCTCTGTTTGTTCCATGCTAAGCAGATGGCCCAGAAATTAGCCAAAAGCAGGAAGAAGGTGCAGTACAAACTCCATCAGCTTGGTGTTATGCTTGTTCTTTTGTTTTCTGGGAGGGTTTTTCCCTTTCTTTTTATTTTGTGGTTTTATTTTCTGCATCCAGCAAGGATTTTTCAGATTTGTTTCTGAGCCACCATGACATATCTGGGAAATCAGTTGCCTGATTGGCCATTTTTTGTTGCTTCTCATTAGCCATTTCATGTTAGAAATAGAAGAAAGATTGGATCTATCAAATGGTTACAGGCAGTACCCAAAATGCATATTAAAGAATCAGGACTGACATGGCAAAGGTTTAAACATTGTAAAATTATGGATTAAAATGGAGTGTGGAGGTTTTTTTGTTTGTTTTGGGGTTTTTTACCTTTTTTTTTAGACATTTTAATTTAATCTTTATATTGGAGTGCTTTGTTTGACTCACAGAGATGTCAAATTGCTGGATGCAAAAAAAAAAGTTTATGTCTATACATACAGTAATATACTGAGATTGACTCATCTTTGTAATAAGTTTTGTTTGTGGAGCTTTCAACTACTTTTTAACAAGTGTAATTTAAAAATATTACAAATGTTTGCTTACTATTAACAAAATATTACTTCTTAAGTGGGTTACTGCTTGAAAAGTATCTTGTCTGATTGTGAAGGTCTTCTTGCCAGAACTGCATTGTGAATAGCTCAAACAGTAACTCCTGTGGTACAGGTTTTTCCATTGGTCTTAGCAGCCACTGCTAGCCCAAACAGAAATTCCTCAGGCAGGAGATACTATTAGGCCTTTCTATGGCTTGTATGAAAACCTTATTTGAAGTGGGATTCATAGTGTGCAGAAAATGGTAAAATCATATTACTTTTCAAGAAATCTTTATAGTTCATGTTGCAGTCAGGTATAATTTTACTGAATCAGGAAAAATAGCAGGCAAGCTTTTGTGTGGGTTACTTTTTTTTCAAACAATATCCAATTCACTTTCACATATATGATATAGTTTCCACATCTTTGTGTTTATCTTTTGCTTCTGCAGTCTAATACTCTATCCTGCATTGCTGTTCTGGTACTGTGTCTTAGTGTACCCCTGTATGTGAACTAACATCATTATCAGTAAGTATGTTAGCTAATTGTTTGTTTGACTCTAATCCATTTATTTGCAGGCTCCAGAAGGTGAATCTCAACCCATGACTGAAGTGGACCTCTTCATTTCTACACAGAGAATAAAAGTACTGAATGCAGACACACAGGTATAGACATAGACATCTTTGTTAGTATTGTTGGAAAAGACTACCGGAATAGACTTTCACATACATGTTAAAATTTGTCTTTAAAATGTGCTGGATCTTATATTCCCCCTCTAGGCAGAAATCCATGGTCAAGTGCCATGTCATACAAGGAATTATTCAGTCAGTCTGTCTATAGAAATAATTAGAATTTGTGGGTAAGATAATTGCAGTCAGCTTATGTCTTCTAAGCCATGCTGCATCAAGTATTGATTGTGCCCAGAGTAGCCCAAAATATTTACCTGCAATAATTTGCTTATAGTCTTGTACACATACATGCTCAGCATGTGCAGGTTCTGCAGTTCATGTCTTGATGTACTTTTCCACAGAAAAAAACCCTGTAAAACTTTCTCTTTGTTTTATTTTTGGAAAGTGAAGCTCTTGGTTTCTGTTCTATTTCCCTTAATGCATGACAGATGTTACAGATTTCACCTAGCAGAGGTCTTACAGCTATTTGTGTGTTTTGATGATACTAGATGTCCAATAAGAACCCAGTTGAAGCAGCTGCTTATGTTGGTTTTCTTATTCCCCAGGAAACCATGATGGATCATCCCCTGCGGACCATTTCTTACATTGCTGATATAGGAAATATAGTTGTTTTGATGGCTCGTAGGCGAATGCCACGCTCTAACTCCCAGGATAATGTGGAAGCATCTCACCCCTCTCAAGATGGAAAGAGGCAGTACAAAATGATTTGTCATGTCTTTGAGTCTGAGGATGTAAGCAGTTACATTGTCTTGTAGTTTTCTAGGAGTGGAAAAGTAAGCAATTTTGATAGGCCCAAAGCCCATTGTAAGTGGTCCTGTTTGCTTTTTAACTGGACCCAGTATTTCGTCTAAGCAGAGGAACTTGCCTGCCATCTATATGTTTGGACATGACATGTCACAGGAAGTTGGTGTTTGTAGAAATGCTTACTTTTTTAAAGTTTCTTTAGTGCCTTCCAGTAACAGTGATAGCAGGGTCCAGTTGCTGCAGTTACAAATGCCATCTCAAATTTTGCATAGGAGAGGGAAAGTCTATCAGAGAGGCTTATTTTCATAGGGAAATTCTAATCCCAAGTCTTGCATTGAGGATCAATCACTGATGCATACAAGAAAGATGATTTTTTATTTTTCAGGTGGTTTGTATAGGGGCTGTAGTTACTGTCATCATATGAGAAAGCCAGCAAAGAAAGTTTGTGATTTCAGCAATCCAAAATATGTTGAATAGAGACATAAATGACTAAATTTTAATCAACGGCACAGTTAAGATACTTTACACAGGATTAAGTTACTTTACACAGGTCTTGATCTCCTGTCTTCACAATCAGTGTTTATAACTTGCCGATTTTATGTACTTTTTAAAAGTAACTTTCAGTAAACTGAAAAGTAAAATCAAACTTAATAGATTGAAGTGATTAGATATGCAGTTTTTAGGATCATAGTCAAGTTAGCCCTAGTAATCTGGGAAACTAACATACTGAAGAGAAGTAAGTAAGAATACCAGTATCTTCCATGTCTTCCAAACTACAGTGAACAGCGAGGACTTTGAGATGGGAAGGTTTTCTTGAATAAGGAGCTGATTTTATGTAATAATTTAATGTAATCTGCTCTAAACCTCTGTCTGAATATATTATCTGAATATATTATTGCACATGAATGTGTATACATGACCCACTGCTGAAGTTAAAAAGTAAGGATGAGCACTGATGAAAGTAATCCTGGACCAAAATTGGCAGCGTATAAAAATTCTGGATTATTTCCACAAAATAACATGTTTTGTCAACCCGTTTTGTAAAGCCTTTTAAGAATCTGGTGTGAAATACAGTAAGCAATGTATTTTTTGCTTAATAACATTTGACATGCTACCCACTTTGAGGCTGCTGTTCCTGTGTTTCTAGTCACAAGTTTGGATGCTGTGTGCTCTTTTACTGGCCAGTTGAAAAAGCAGAAATCAAACTGTCAGGTGCCAGAGTGTTGGGCTTATTTTCCTTTACTATGGGGTGGTCTGACCCTTTGCATGATCCATACTTTCCAGATCCGTTTCCTAGGCTGCTGTTAATACTTTGGCTAGCTAAAATTTGAACTTCCCAGTCTATGGTTTGTTTAGATCAGCCTGTGTTTGTATTCTGTGTGATCTTCTCTGTGCCTGTAAATCCAGCTGGCTTGTAAAATGCCTGTAGATCCAATAAAAACATTGCTCATTGATGGGCAAAATATGCTGAAAAACTACAGATTATATCAGCTCTCCTTCATCATGGTATGTAGCTTACAGGTAACTTGCCAAATTTATGTCAAATTTTGAAGTGACTAACAGTCAGAATGGAAGGACTGTAGCAGCAACAAAATGGCAGCTTCAAAGATTTTGTACCTCCAGTGAAGTCATGTGGCCTGTTTATATTATAAAACCTGTCTTTTCTTCTTCTGGGATGGCTGGGTACTTGGCAGAATCTACACAGTAAGTGAAACAGAAGCTGTAAGCCTGTGAGTGGGTGTTGGCCAGAACATGTCTCTGCTTGGATGAGTCTTTGTCTAAAGAGGACAGCACCAGATTTTCAGCTATTTAGAGGTGTACCTTTAAATGAGTTGAACCTTAGTGATGTGTCCAAATGCTGGGTGTCTAAACGGGAGCTGATCTCTTTCTGGGAGTGAAGATGCGTGTGTATGAATGTAAAGTCTGCACTCTTCACTTACATTACTGAGTTATGGAGGTGCAATTTTCCCATTTTCTTGCTGTCCTTGCTGTCAAAATTAGGTTGATCTTAGCTTTGGTAATATACTACTGGTCTACATATTGGTCTTTTCAGCACCAGCAATCATGCTGTTCTCATTAGCAGGTTTAGTGCTAGTTTGAGCTAAGATACAACATTTTTATTTCTGTGTTGGGAACCTTTCCTTTATTAGGGACCAAACTGGACTTTAAAAATGGCTATCAGACTGTATAAAAGTACACCTGAGCAGCATTCATTCGTTACCAGTACTCTGTCAGGCCTCCACTGTGAACTGTGGAGCTCTCTATTTCTCTTCCCCGTCTTTGCCATAGACAGCCCTGTGTTCCAATGCACACCACAGCCACCTCCTGTGCCCCACACAGTGCTCACTGGGTGAATCACTCCACCTGTACACAGCAGTACTCTGCACCATGCTGTGCTTTGCTCTCCTGCCATTTATTTGCCTGACTATGATTGCTGTGTCGAAGGTGGGCATCCCTCTGGCCTTGCTTGGCACAGAGCTTTCCCCACTTCTGCCTGCTGCCCAGTTTCAGGCCCACAGCTGCAGGAATCAAACTGCTTATGGTGGGAGCAATGCAGTGTAGTGAGAGGTGCATTTGGTGGCTTTGGGTGCAGACAAGACTCTGAGAAGCTGCTGGTGCAAGAGGGTGCTCACAAAGGACAGAATGAGTAGGAAGGAGGCAGAGAACTCCCAGGATCGTGTGAGTTGGAAGGAGGGAAATAAGTGTAGGGGATAGGGGCTGAAGGTACTAGCAGGATGAAGAAGGAGATGCATATGACCATTTGCAGTTACTTTAGGGCTAGATCTGGTCTCTAGTTGCTGCCTTTTTCCTTTTTTGTCTGAGACTGAGATAGGAGTAGTCACTGTCAGTGTTGTAAAGGATGGTAGGAAAAGCTGGAAATACCCTTTTAAATGTGGTTGTGTGTTTCCTAGTTGACATTTTCTTTTTCATTGCTTGCTTGTCAGAGAATGACATTGCTTCTGCTGGAAGGGAGTGCCATCTGGGAGCAGCATGTGTGGGAGGAATGATAGGTGCAACCCACAGCCACTGCAGTGGCTCTACCTTTACACTTACATTAGCAGTTCTTACCTGTGAAAGGATGTCTTTCTTTCTCATATTTGTAATTTATAATTGCTTACTGAGCTAGATTCATGACAGAGCTGAATGTGTTGAGATTTTGTGGGTCTTTAAAATTAATTTGTTAGGCACAAATATTTTTTAGACTGGAGTGTAGTAACTTGTAGGTTCATCAACTTGATGATCCATTTTACAGTGTGATTGTAACAGAAACTGTCAGTGGACATGAGCATCAGAATGTTTCACTTTTTTCTTTTCTTTTCTTTTCCCTTTTCTGGGAACTGCTATAGGCGCAGCTGATTGCACAGTCCATAGGTCAAGCATTTAGTGTGGCCTACCAAGAATTTTTGAGGGCAAATGGAATCAACCCAGAAGACCTTAGCCAGAAGGAATATAGCGACTTGCTTAATACCCAGGACATGTACAATGATGATCTGATTCACTTCTCCAAATCTGAAAATTGCAAAGATGTATGTATCTTTTTTTTCCCCCACAAATATTCAGTTGCTCTTTATCAGTTGCAGGCCTGTGTTGGCAGAAACTAAAAAAACATTTATACTTCCTATAAATTATCTCAGTTGATCTAGAATATCCTCCCTAATAGACCACCCTGTCATCAGTTCTGTTTCAAATGCAAACAGTGAACCCCAAATTTATCTGCAGTCAACTGATTTAACATCTGTTTCTGTTCTTTTACCAAGCAATTTTCAGACATGTTTGAATGCGAACTTAAAGCAGATTAACAGATTAATACAATAAAAAAATTACAGTGAACAGCATAAAATTTATAGAAGCAGCAGTGTTTATGAACATGATTGATTCCAGGTTTTAAATAACTGTGTGTGCCAGAAGGCTTTGCAGCTGGCTTGATAAAAATGAACCAGTGTGCAACTGGAACACACAGGTAATGTCTTTCCAATACAAAGTTGTAAAGTCGTGCAATCTCTTCTTATTTAGCTTTGTCCACCAAGCCCATGGCACCAGGGTTTCCTTCACTGGAATTTCTTCTTTTCATAAACAGAAATTACTTCTGAGGGGTGTTTAGCACTAAGTCTGTATTGTGTGTCATTTAATGTTTGAATGCAAATGAAAGGTAGTAAAACATGTACCCTATCTTGTTTTGCCTTTGAATTAGGAAGGCAAGTTGCAAATGAAAAGGGGTATATTTGTTGGGTTTGTGAATGTTTGGACGGGGATGATATTAGTTCCATGGGTGTAAAAGAAACTCTTTTTTTAAATACTTTTTCTTACTATACAGGTTTACATTGAAAAGCAAAAGGGAGAAATTCTAGGTGTGGTGATTGTGGAGTCTGGCTGGGGATCCATTTTGCCTACAGTTATCATAGCCAACATGATGCATGGAGGACCGGCAGAGAAGTCTGGGAAGCTGAACATAGGGGACCAGATCATGTCAATCAATGGGACCAGCTTGGTTGGTTTACCACTCTCAACATGTCAGAGCATTATAAAGGTAGGGAAAATGTTTCTGGAAGCTACATATTTTAAAGAGACACAATTGAAAAGCAGAAAGTATAAAACTGAAGTAAATTCTTGCCAAATGTTTGCATAGCAGTTTGCATTTCATGATCTGAAAAAATAGTGTGAATTTTGCTGCACCAATTTTCTGTCTGGGACCAATGAGAGTGTTGTAATCTAACGTCATTGATGAGGTCCCCTCTCAGTTGTCTCTTCTCGATGCTGAGCAGGGCCAGCTCCCTCAGCCTTTCACAGAACTGTGGCAATTTTAGATTGGAAATGACCGCTAAGATCATTGAGTCCAACAGTAAACCTTTTCCTCCTAAGCTGAAGTGCTCCAATCCCCTATGATAGCCCTCAACAGGACCTGCCTGCTCCAGGAGCTCCATGTCCCTGTTGTGCTGAGGAGGCCAGAACTGGACACAGCACTCCAGAGGAGCCTCAGCAGGGCTGAGCAGAGGGGCAGGATCACCTCCCTTGAGCTGCCGGCAGTGCTCTTCCTGAAGCACCCCAGGACACCATTGGCCTTCCTGGCCACACAGACACACTGCTGGCTCATGGACAACTTGTGCTGGGGCCTGGGATTATTCCTCCCCAGGTGCATTTGCTCTTGTTTGATTTCAGAAGGTTCCTTTCTGCCCATCTCTCCTGCTTGTCAAGGTCCTTCTGCTGAAGGGTTGCACAGCACTTGGGTATCGGCCACTCCTCCCAGTTTTTGTGTCATCAGTGAGCTTTCTCAGTGGGCACTCCATCTCTGATGATAGGTTAAATAAGATTGGGCCCAGTATTGAAGCTTGGAAGATGCTGCTAGATACAGGCATCCAAATAGATCTGTGCCACTGATCCCAACCCTCTGAACTGTCATTCAGCCACTTCTCAATCCACCTCACCACCCACTTCCTGAGCTTGGCTATGAGGTTATCTTGAGAGGCAGCGTCAAAGTCTTGATCAAGTCCAGAATGACAACATCCAGTGCCATTCCAGACTGCTGTGCTATTTACTTGTGTCCCAGGGCTCTGTGCACAACTTCACAAGGGAATATTTTGTGCAGAAGGAAGATATTATCAGGTACACAATATATTGAAATCTTATATCACAAACGGAGGCACAGGTGCCTAATACTGTCGTAAGCCTTACTAGCTGTCAAATACTTCTTAGTATTTGGATGAAATAGAGTAAATGCTTTTTTGTTTGTTTGTTTATACCTATTTTTAAAGCTTTTAAACTTTGACTTAAAGACATACCCTCTGTGGCATCTTTGCCCAAGTTACTTAAAAGTGCTTCGCTTATTTGGTTCTTTACTTCACTTGCATAAATGGGGCATTTTAATTGGAAGAGCTTTCTTCTAGTTGTCAGAAAAGTATGTGACAGTGAGAAGCTTGCAGGTCATCTGGAATTGAACAGTGCCTAGGGCAGCTGTAGCATACAAAGGAATAAGTATTTCAACATCAGTATTTAAAGAGTGGGAAAGATGCATCACTAGAGAATGTTTGAGACACTCTCAAGTTAATTAGTTATTTATTAGTTATTTGTTGAAATTAGTTATTTGTTGAAATGGTCCTGCCTAGCTCTGCAGATCATCACTACAGATGCATAATGTAATGCTGGTGGTACATTATACCAGCATTCTTCCCTGACTTTTAGCAATGTACCTGTTAGACTTACTCATTTAGGCAACTTTTTGGTAACAAGTTGTATTATGCAAATTTCTCTTTCACTTTGTATTTTTTTAAATTGAAAAATAAATTTCCATTTACAAGATAAATTTGCCATGTTAAAAAAAAGTACAAACTATTTTTTTTCCTTCATGGATTATCTCTTAATACTTGAGCTGAGATGTTTGTTATAAAGACTTTCCATTCAGGCTTCCCAAAATGTTAATGCTGAGTTTTGATGAGTAATAGATGCATAGGTCACCGAACCAGAAATTTTAGATTCAGTGAGTAGAAATGACAGCATGTGTGACAAACTGAAAATATGGCAAAACCAATCTTAAATCTGTAAAGAAAGGAAGAAAATAATTGTATTAAATATCTTTGTGCCAGCTTCATCAAAGCAAAACACCCTGCAAATTTAGGCTCTTTGTAATTGCTTCCTATCCCACATAATTTTTATTTCTAAAACTGTGATAAGTTGTATTTCCCTTATTCAGATGGAGATTTTATTGTGCTCATCAGTATTTTGTCAATACAGAACCAACCAGCTTTGCTGTTTCTGCAGGCCTTTTTCTTCTTCCCTGATACCGCAGTTTCCGCAGGAACTGCCAGCCTTATTTTGTCTTTCTAAAGAGATGATAATCTGTATGTTTGCAGATCTTCGTAACCACACATCTGGAGTTATTCATATAGCACTTTTGAAAACAAATATGTATGTGAATGACCTAAATGCAGATCATTAAATGTGGTGGAAATATGCCAAATTTCAGATTTCCTTAGCATGCTGGAAGGATTCCTATGAAAAGATGATAATAGTATGTGGATAAACATATGTCACAAGCACTTCAAACAAGATAATTCAGTATTATGGATGTAATCTCTGCTCCTAATTTGCCATAAACTAATTGCAAACTGATGGAGCTTGGAAGAAGCTTTCCATGTGTAGTGGCTATTCCCTAATAGGATTATGCTACTTCTGTCTTTTTCAAAAGCATCTGGTACTGACTACTATCAGAAATATACTCAGGAACTAGATAAACAAAGAAAGGTGGTGAAAATACAATTTTTTTTGTTTCTGATCAGTTTATGTTACCAATCTGTATACTTCTGAAGATCGCCCACTTCTGAAATACATACACTTTCTGTAAAATTAAAATGATTTTTCATTAGGGATGACATTATTTTTTTGCCCCAGGGAATACATGTAAGTAACTTGCACATTCAGCAGGGAGGTAAGGGCATGACAGTATCAAATCTATTCTGCGCATGTACCCCGAATGAATTCAGATGACTGAAGTTACACACTTAAATTCCTCTTAGAAATGGGCATCTCCAGTACTCTGCATGACTCTCACCTCTCAGGATTAGAATGCTGAGTCAAAAGCCCCTTAGACTTTTCCATAAACATTGTGCCCACAGTGTAGTTCAAGTTGAGAAGTCCCTCTTCTCTGCAGTATGTGGTGTTGTGAAGATCTGCCTATAGAAAGTGAATGGCCCTTGAGCTTGTGAGGTACATTGCTGATTCCTCACTGGAGTAGAGGAGTCCATAGTTATGGTGGAGGTGGAGTTCAGATCTTCTTTCTCCTGAGTGTGGAGTACATGCAGCTCCCACA
The DNA here is from genome assembly GCF_035770615.1 of Melospiza melodia melodia. NCBI lineage: Eukaryota > Metazoa > Chordata > Aves > Passeriformes > Passerellidae > Melospiza > Melospiza melodia. Next base: position 14,747,387 of record NC_086226.1, on the reverse strand, counting down.
GCCATGAGCTTTGTCATTTTGTGGTCAGACACCCATTCGTTGTCTTGCAGCAACTTTCAAGAATGAGCCAAGCTGAGCTCAGCACTGTGGGGACAGCTGTTTACACCCAGTGTTGATTACATCCAGTTTAAGGTACTGACAAGAAAACAGACTTCAAGGTAGTTCATCATGCCAGGATGCCAGTTTAGTTACTTAAGTCACTGCTGAATCTGGAGCTCAGCTCAACAGAATCAGCAGTAGTAAATTCTATGTAAAGACTTCAGTATATTACCTTAGCTACAGTAGAAACTACTTTCCAGAATTAATCATTTGAAGTCAGTGTCTGATACTTTGATTGCAGTGGGACCTAGATTTCTACTGTATGTATGTATGAAAGGAATTTAGAAGCAGATACTGGAATTGGCAGGTGTTTAATTAAGCAAGCTGAAAGTTGCTGTATTTTTTAGAAAGCATTTAGTTCTTTATGTGAATTTTTTTTATAAATGGATTTATGGCTTATATTTTGTGTGAATTAATAATTTCAAAAATCTCTCTTAACAATCTCCAAGAGCTCTGAGTACTTGAAGTTGTACAAAGGGTCAAGCTGGCATTTATTTGTGGTTTATTACATTTTTGTTTTCACTGAGCCATATGAACACAATCTCGAGTCTGGCAGTCACTCCTGTAGCTGGACTAGACCAACATTTTGTTTCAAAATAGAGCAGGCTTCTTAATGCTGTGCCCATTAGGATTTGAGTAACTCCAAGACTGGATGCTCCACAGCCTCTCTGGGTAATATGTGTTTTACCACTCTGACAGTAAAAATAAATTTTTCTCATTCAATTTTTTTCTGGTAGCAAGGAGTTCATGGTGAATGTGATATAACTCAGCTGGAAGAGAGGAAGAGTACTTCAAATGTATCAACCTCTGTCTTGGGGTAGATGATGAGTGAGTAGATAATTTAAAGGTTAGGATAAAAGGGCAGACTGGTAAGGGTGACACTTGTGCGTGTGTGCTGCAGGATAATGGATGAGGCCTTCTACATGACAGCTCACATCAGCCTTGAAGTCACAGGCCCTGGTTCTTGTGGGGGACTTTAACTACCCTGACATCTTCGGGAGAAGCTACACAGCAAAGCACAAACAATCCAGGAGGTTCCTGGAGAGCACTGGTGACGTCTTCCTGTCACAGATGGTGGAGGATCCCACAAGAAATGGGTGTGCTGCATGACCTCACCCAACAAACAGGAAAGGGCTTGTTGGAGGTGTGAAGATTGGGGCCAACCTGTGAGCAAGTAAGACTGTAACCATGGGCTTCAGGAGAGCTTATTTTAGCCTCTGTAGGGATGTTGATAGAATCCCATGGGAAGAGGCCCTGCAGGGGAGGTTGATATTCAAGGATCACTTCTTCCAAGCTCAAGAACTACGCATCTCAATGTGCAAGAAGTCAGACAAGGGGTCAAGAGACCTGCATGGGTAAAGGAAGAACTTCTGTCATTACTTAAGCATAAGCAGGGAAATACACAGGAGATGGAAGTAGGGTCAGGCCTCTTGGAATTAATATAGAGAGGTTGTCAGACTAAGGAGAGCTGAGACAAGGAAGGCCAAGGCCCATTTGGAATTAAATCTGACTGAGGATGTCAAGGAAAACAAAATGGGCTTCTTCAAATACATCAGCAACGAAAGGAAAACAAAGGATAATGTGGACCTGTTACTGTAGGAAGGGAACACCCTGGTGACAGAGGACACAGACAAAGCAGAGTTACTGAACAGTGCCTGACTGGTGTTTGCTGTCAAGACCAGCCCTCAGGAATCTCTGACCCAGGAAATCAGGGTAAAGAAATGTTGGAAGGAATATTTTCCCTTGGTCAAAGAGAATTGAGTTACTTTAGGCAAACACCTAGGCAAACTCAAAATCTGCACATCCATGGACCCTGATGTGATGGATCCATGAGTGTCACAGACATGTTTAATTAAAAATCCTTTCCTTAGGATTTTTTCTCCTGAGCAGCTGAGAGGCCTCAGGAACAAAATGTAAACAAAAATTATCTGCTGCTGTGGAATGCAGCAGGATCATCTTTGAGTTGGTTGTTTCTAATTAATGGCCAAGTCACAGTCCAGCTGTCTCGGATTGTCTGGTTAGTCACAAGATTTTATTTTCATTCCATCCTTTTCTATTCTGGGCAAGCCTTCTGATGAAATCCTTTCTTCTATTATTTTAATATACTTTAATATAATATATATATATATATTAAAATAATAAATCAAGCCTTCTGAAACATGGAGTCAGATCCTCGTCTCTTCCCTCTTCCTGGGACCCCTGTGAACACCACCACACATGAGTGCTGAGAGAGCTAGCAATCACATGGTAAGGGTCTTGGCTATCATCTTTGAAAGTTCATGGCAATCTGGAGATTTGTCTGAGGACTGGAGAAAAGCAAATGTCACCTGGTCTTCAAAAAGGGCAAGAAAGAGAACCAGAGAACTACTGTCCAGTCAGCCTCCCTTTATCCCTGGGAAAGTGATGGGACGCCTTGTTCTGGAGGCCATCTCTATCCACGTGGATGACAATAAGGTGATCAGCAGTAGTCAGCCTGGATTCACTGAAGGTAAATCATGCCTCATTAAATTAATTGTCTTCTACCGAACAACGGCTTCCTGAATGGATGAGGGGAGACCAGTGGATGTTCAACTTCTGCAAGGTTTTCGACACTGTCTCTCTCAATATCCCTCAAACTCAGGGAATGTGGACTGGGTTAGTGGGTAGTAAGATGGATAGAGAATTGGCTGAATGGCAGATCCCAGAGGGTCATAATTGCTGACACATGGTGGAGGTCTCTAGGTAGCAGTGTCTCTCAGGGTTCAATACTGGTGCAGTTTTTTTTAAGTTATTCATCAGTGTCTTCAATGAAGGGACAGATGCCTCCTCCACAAGTTCATTGGTTGAGCTGGGAGGAATGGCTGACACCCAAGTGCTGTGCAGCCCTTCAGAGGGTCCTCAACAGGCAGGAGAGATGGGCAGAGAGGAACCTTCTGACATTCAGCAAGGGCAAATGCAGGATCCTGCACCTGGGCAGAAACCACTCCATGCACCAGCACAGGCTGGGGCTGACCTGCTGCAGAGCTGCTCTGTGGAAAGGGACCTGGGGATCCCAGTGGACAAGTTGTCCATGAGCCAGCAGTGTGTCTGTGTGGCCAGGAAGGCCAATGGTGTCCTGGGGTGCTTCAGGAAGAGCACTGCCGGCAGCTTGAGGGAGGTGATCCTCTGCTCAGCCCTGCTGAGGCTCCTCTGGAGTGCTGTGTCCAGTTCTGGCCTCCTCAGCACAACAGGGACACGGAGCTCCGGGAATGGGCCCAGGGGAGGGGTACAAAGATGGTTAAGGGACCAAAGCATCACTCTTATGAGGAAAGGCTGAGGGAGCTGGGCCTGTTCAGCCTCAAGAAGAGACAACGGAGAGGGGTCCTCATCAGTGTGAGTATCTGCAGAGAGGATGCCAAGGGGACGGAGCCAGGCTCTTCTTGGTGGAGCTGAACAGTAGGACAAGGGGCAAGGGGCAGAAACTGATGCGCAGGAAATTCCACCTGAACATGAAGGAATAACCTGTGTAGGAGATCATGCACTGGAACAGATTGCCCAGGGAGGCTATGGAGTCTTCCTCAGTGGAGATATTTAGAAACCATCTGGACACAATCCTGTGCCATGTGCTCTGGGATGACCCAGCTTGAGCTGGAAGGTTGGATCAGATGGACCCACAGTGGTCCATTCCAGTCTTACCCATTCTGTGATTCTGTGAATAATAGAAACAATGAGCACTGCTTATACGAGGATGATATAAGGGAGACCTACTGTTTGCTTGACAGAAATTAGTATATTTCATTAGGGAAGCAACTGTTTGGTAGCCA